>NC_143041.1:50277446-50577446 GCF_057628025.1 Oncorhynchus mykiss | reverse complement strand
ATATGGTGACCCTGGCTGTGACCCCACTCCCTGCGGGTGTCTCAGGGGGGATTGAGATATGGTGACCCTGGCTGTGACCCCACTCCCTGCGGGTGTCTCAGGGGGGATTGAGATATGGTGACCCTGGCTGTGACCCTACTCCCTGCGGGTGTCTCAGGGGGAGTTGAGATATGGTGACTCTGGCTGTGACCTCACTCCCTGCGGGTGTCTCGGGGAGTTGAGATATGGTGACCCTGGCTGTGACCCTACTCCCTGCGGGTGTCTCAGGGGGAGTTGGGATATGGTGACCTTGGCTGTGACCCCACTCTCAGAGGGAGTTGGGATATGGTGACCTTGGCTGTGACCCCACTCTGAGGTAGTTGAGATATGGTGACCCTGGCTGTAACCCCACTCCCTGCGGGTGTCTCAGGGGGAGTTGGGATATGGTGACCCTGGCTGTGACCCCACTCCCTGCGGGTGTCTCAGGGGGATTGAGATATGGTGACCCTGGCTGTGACCCCACTCCCTGCGGGTGTCTCAGGGGGGATTGAGATATGGTGACCCTGGCTGTGACCCTACTCCCTGCGGGTGTCTCAGGGGGAGTTGAGATATGGTGACTCTGGCTGTGACCTCACTCCCTGCGGGTGTCTCGGGGAGTTGAGATATGGTGACCCTGGCTGTGACCCTACTCCCTGCGGGTGTCTCAGGGGGAGTTGGGATATGGTGACCTTGGCTGTGACCCCACTCTAAGAGGGAGTTGGGATATGGTGACCTTGGCTGTGACCCCACTCTGAGGTAGTTGAGATATGGTGACCCTGGCTGTAACCCCACTCCCTGCGGGTGTCTCAGGGGGAGTTGAGATATGGTGACTCTGGCTGTGACCTCACTCCCTGCGGGTGTCTCGGGGAGTTGAGATATGGTGACCCTGGCTGTGACCCTACTCCCTGCGGGTGTCTCAGGGGGAGTTGGGATATGCAGAAAACAAATTTCCATTTCACACAAGGACAATATAACAGGACAATATAAGCACCCCCCCCCCCCCCCCCAAATTATGAATATTATTATTATAGGAGTCAATGTCATGTGTGTTGTAATTTCCTGTTCCTGTGTGCAGGAGGAAGTGGAGCCCTTCCCCGAGGAGAGAGAGAACTTCTTGCAGCAGCTATACAAGTTCATGGAGGACAGAGGTGAGACACGCTCCTTAAGATCAATCCCAACTCCTGTTTGATCCACCCACCTAGACTGACAGAGAACTGCCTCCCACACAGTTGAATGCTAGTGTTGCATGGATTGTAGTGGTATAATGCAACTTCACTACCTTTTTGATACTAGAAGATGAAAAATGGTAAGCTATTAGAATTAGTTACTTTCAGTACTTCTGAAGTAGCAAGCTAGCCAGTCTACTTGTCTTCTTTAGGGGACAGTAGTAAGCTAGCCAGGCTACTTGTCTTCTTTAGGCGACAGTAGTAAGCTGGCCAGGCTACTTGTCTTCTTTAGGGGGCAGTAGTAAGCTAGCCAGGCTACTTGTCTTCTTTAGGGGACAGTAGTAAGCTAGCCAGGCGATTTGTCTTCTTTAGGGGGCAGTAGTAAGCTAGCCAGGCTATTTGCTCATGCAGCTGACAGCATAAGCCACTTGAGAAGCAAGCGAGAAGAAAGAAAATGAGGATCGTTTTAGAATTGAGTATCATTTTAGAATTGAGTATTGGTTTATTATTGAGTATTGTTTTGGCATCTAGTATTGTGATACTAAACCTGGTATTGGTACCGAAGTCAAAATTCTGGTATAGCGACAACACTAGTTTGAGTGAAACGTTTTGAACAAAACTTTATGTGCCTTGCACCTGAAAGTAGCTAGATGTGTGTGTTCTACTTCTGAACCTGTTTCCATCTAACTATTGTGTTGTTTATCCTCCTGTAGGAACCCCCATCAACAAGAAACCAGTGCTGGGCTACAGGAACCTGGACCTCTTCAAGCTCTACAGACTGGTGCAGAAACTGGGAGGCTTCCATGATGTGTGTATCCAGCTCCACTGATCATAATCACCCAGCTCCACTGATCATAAGCACCCAGCTCCACTGATCATAAGCACCCAGCTCCACTGATCATAAGCACCCAGCTCCACTGATCATAAGCGCCCAGCTCCACTGATCATAATCATCCAGTTCCACTGATCATAATCACCCAGCTCCACTGATCATAAGCACCCAGCTCCACTGATCATAAGCACCCAGCTCCACTGATCATAAGCACCCAGCTCCACTGATCATAAGCACCCAGCTCCACTGATCATAAGCACCCAGCTCCACTGATCATAATCGCCCAGCTCCACTGATCATAATCGCCCAGCTCCACTGATCATAATCACCCAGCTCCACTGATCATAAGCACCCAGCTCCACTGATCATAAGCACCCAGCTCCACTGATCATAATCATCCAGCTCCACTGATCATAATCATCCAGTTCCACTGATCATAATCACCCAGCTCCACTGATCATATTCACCCAGTTCCACTGATCATAATCACCCAGCTCCACTGATCATAATCACCCAGCTCCACTGATCATATTCACCCAGTTCCACTGATCATAATAACCCAGCTCCACTGATCATAATAACCCAGCTCCACTGATCATAAGCACCCAGCTCTATTACCATTTACCATTACCATTACCATTACCAGTTCACCAGCCTTTTGTCCTGAGTGAATGTTCTACTGTGACATATTGGCATATTGGAATCTGTAATGTCTCTATTTCTCTGTGCCTTGTTCTCTCGTGTCCTGAGCAGATTGAGAGTGGATCCGTATGGAAGACTGTCTACCAGGCTCTGGGAATCCCTGTGCTTAACTCTGCCGCCGGCTACAACGTCAAATGTGCTTACCGCAAGTACGTATTGCCACACCAGCCCTGTGCTCTTCATATTACAGCGCATATTTGGGGGGGGTCCGAAATTATTGACACACTTGACAAAGATTGTATAAAAAAGACTGTGTAAAATACCAAATACTGAGCTATATTGAATGCTCAAAAAATATGTATATATTTTATCACCAATGACTAAGAGAAAGAGATTTTAACAATAATAATTAAAACAATTCTCCAAAATTATTGCCTGTTTTCAATACTTGGCCTTATGACAATAATGGCACTGCGCCTTTTTCGACGGTTATCGACTATAATAAATGTAGCTGCCACTATTGAAACCATTGGAACAAAGTTTATCATAGCGGTTTGCACTTTATTATGGATGGTAGGTTCAGTACACATCAGGCATTGTGTTGTTGTTGTGGTGTTTGTTGATGTTTGACAGGTTGTCTTTGTAAATCCTTTATTGACTTAAGTGTATAAATAAAGTAAAAATCAAATCAAATCAAATGTATTTATATATCCCTTCGTACATCAGCTGATATCTCAAAGTGCGGTACAGAAACCCAGCCTAAAACCCCAAACAGCAAGCAATGCAGGTGTAGAAGCACGGTGGCTAGGAAAAACTCCCTAGAAAGGCCAAAACCTAGGAAGAAACCGAGAGAGGAACCAGGCTATGTGGGGTGGCCAGTCCTCTTCTGGCTGTGCCGGGTGGAGATTGTAACAGAACATGGCCAAGATGTTCAAATGTTCATAAATGACCAGCATGGTCAAATAATAATAATCACAGGCAGAACAGTTGAAACTGGAGCAGCAGCACAGCCAGGTGGACTGGGGACAGCAAGGAGTCATCATGTCAGGTAGTCCTGAGGCATGGTCCTAGGGCTCAGGTCCTCCGAGAGAGAGAAAGAAAGAGAAAATTAGAGAGAGCATACTTAAATTCACACAGGACACCGGATAGGACAGGGGAAGTACTCCAGAAATAACAGACTGACCCTAGCCCCCCGACACATAAACTACTGCAGCATAAATACTGGCGGCTGAGACAGAAAAAAAGATATACATACGGTACCAGTCAAATGTTTGGACACTCCTTCCAGGGTTTTCTTTATTTGTACTATTTTCTACATTGTAGAATAATTAAATAACATACAGTGGGGCAAAAAAGTATTTAGTCAGCCACCAATTGTGCAAGTTCTCCCAATTTAAAAGATGAGAGAGGCCTGTAATTTTCATCATAGGTACACTTCAACTATGACAGACAAAATGAGAAAAGAAAATCCAGAAAATCACAATGTAGGATTTTTAATGAATTTATTTGCAAATTATGGTGGAAAATAAGTATTTGGTCACCTACAAACAAGCAAGATTTCTGGCTCTCACAGACCTGTAACTTCTTCTTTAAGAGGCTCCTCTGTCCTCCACTCGTTACCTGTATTAATGGCACCTGTTTGAACTTGTTATCAGTATAAGAGACACCTGTCCACAACCTCAAACAGTCTCACACCAAACTCCACTATGGACAAGACCAAAGAGCTGTCATAGGACACCAGAAACAAAATTGTAGACCTGCACCAGGCTGGGAAGACTGAATCTGCAATAGGTAAGTAGCTTGGTTTGAAGAAATCAACTGTGGGAGCAATTATTAGGAAATGGAAGACAAACAAGACCACTGATAATCTCCCTCGATCTGGGACTCCACGCAAGATCTCACCCTGTGGGGTCAAAATGATCACAAGAACGGTGAGCAAAAATCCCAGAACCACACGGGGGGACCTAGTGAATGACCTGCAGAGAGCTGGGACGAAAGTAACAAAGCCTACCATCAGTAACACACTATGCCGCCAGGGACTCAAATCCTGCAGTGCCAGACGTGTCCCCCTGCTTAAGCTAGTACATGTCCAGGCCCGTCTGAAGTTTGCTAGAGAGCATTTGGATGATCCAGAAGAAGATTGGGAGAATGTCATATGGTCAGATGAAACCAAAATATAACTTGGTAAATACTCAACTCGTCGTGTTTGGAGGACAAAGAATGCTGAGTTGCATCCAAAGAACACCTTACCTACTATGAAGCATGGGGGTGGAAACATCATGCTTTGGGGCTGTTTTTCTGCAAAGGGACCAGGATGACTGATCCGTGTAAAGGAAAGAATGAATGGGGCCATGTATCCTGAGATTTTGAGTGAAAACCTCCTTCCATCAGCAAGGGCATTGAAGATGAAATGTGGCTAGGTCTTTCAGCATGACGATGATCCCAAACACACCGTCCGGGCAACGAAGGAGTGGCTTCGTAAGAAGCATTTCAAGGTCCTGGAGTGGCCTAGCCAGTCTCCAGATCTCAACCCCATAGAAAATCTTTGGAGGGAGTTGAAAGTCCATGTTGCCCAGCAACAGCCCCAAAACATCACTGCTCTAGAGGAGATCTGCATGGAGGAATGGGCCAAAATACCAGCAACAGTGTGTGAAAACCTTGTGAAGACTTACAGAAAACGTTTGACCTCTGTCATTGCCAACAAAGGGTATATAACAAAGACAGGTTGAAGCCCGCTTGACAGACAGGTTGAAGCCCGCTTGACAGACAGGTTGAAGCCCGCTTGACAGACAGGTTGAAGGCATCCGTGACAGAGAGTATACCTGTATACAGGTAGTCTACTGTAGCTACATTTTCAGATATTACACGTTTCTAATTTAGTCAGTCATTTTCATTTCAAGTTAAAGTGTACTGTTAGCTAGCTCGCGAAAGTTAGCTGGCTCGCTAAGTGTACTGTTAGCTAGCTCGTGAACGTTAGCTGGCTCGCTAAGTGTACTGTTAGCTAGCTCGCTAACTTTACATGTATAGTCTGTGTAGTAATATTTCAAAGCAAATCAAAAGTTATTTGTCACATGCAACTTTTCAGGGAAGTCAGGAACCAATATACACAGTCAGTTAGGAAAGCTAAGGCTAGCTTTTTCAAACAGAAATTTGCATCCTGTAGCACTAATTCCAAAAAGTCCTGGGACACTGTAAAGTCCACGGAGAATAAGAGCACCTCCTCCCAACTGCCCACTGCACTGAGGCTAGGAAACACTGTCACCAGCAATAAATCTACGATATTCGAGAATTTCAACAAGCATTTTTCTACGGCTGGCCATGCTTTCCACCTGGCTACCTCTATCTCGGCCTACATCTCTGCACCCCCTGCAGCAACTTGCCCAAGCCTCCCCATTTCTCCTTCTCCCAAATCCAGACAGCTGATGTTCTGGAGGAGCGGCAAAATCTGGATCTCTACAAATCAGCTGGGCTAGACAATCTGGACCCTCTCTTTCTAAAATGATCCACCGAAATTGTTGCAACCCCTATTACTAGCCGTGACCTCCAACTGCTTTTAAATGCTAGTAAAACTAAACGCATGCTCTTCAACCAATCGCGGCCCGCACCTGCCCGCCCATCCAGCATCACTACTCTGGACGGTTCTGACTTAGAATATGTGGACAACTACAAATATCTAGGTGTCTGGTTAGACTGTAAACTCTCCTTCCAGACTCTCATTAAGCATCTCCAATCTAAAATGAAATCTAGAATCTGCTTTCTGTTTCGCAACAAAGCCTCCTTCCCTCATGCTACCAAACATACCCTCGTAAACTGACTATCCTGCCGACTTGTTGGCTGTTTGTACAGATCTGTTTGTACAGATGAACGTAGTACCTTCAGGCGTTTGGAAATTGCTCCCAAGGATGAACCAGACTTGTGGAGGCCTACAATTTTTTTTCTGAGGTCTTAGCTGATTTCTTTAGATTTTCCCAAGATGTCAAGCAAAGAGGCACTGAGTTTGAAGGTAGGCCTTGAAATACATCCACAGGTACACTTTCAATTGACTCAAATGATGTCAATTAGCCTATCAGAAGCTTCTAAAGCCATGACATAATTTTCTGGAATTTTCAAAGCTGTTTAAAGGCACAGTCAACTTAGTGTATGTAAACTTCTGACCCACTGGAATTGTGATACAGTGAAAAAATCTGTCTGTAACAATTGCTGGAAAAATTACTTGTGTCATGCACAAAGTAGATGTCCTAACCGACTTGCCAAAACTATAGTTTGTTATATGTAGTTTGTGGAGTTGTTGAAAAACAAGTTTTAATGACTCCAACCTAAATGTATGTAACTTATTGTGGGAAGCTTGTGGAAGGCTACCTGAAACGATTGACCCAAGTTAAACAATTTAAAGCAATGCTACCAAATACTAATTGAGTGTATGTAAACTTCTGTAAACTTCTGACACACTGGGAATGTGATGAAATAAATACAAGTTTAAATAAATCATTCTCTCTACTATTATTTGACATTTCACATTCTTAAAATAAAGTGGTGATCCTATCTGACCTAAAACAGGGAATTTTTACTAGGATTAAATGTCAGGAATTCTGAAAAACTTAATTTAAATGTATTTGTCTAAGGTTGATGTAAACTTCCGACTTCAACTGTGTGTTGAACCATATTACGTTATACAGGTAAGTCAATAAAGGACAAATTGTTTTTTATAAAGATGACCTATCAAACATAATAAACACCAATAATCAACTACTGTTACGCTATGCTTTATGTGTACTGAACCTACCACCCGTTATAATCAACTACTGTTACGCTATGCTTTATGTGTACTGAACCTACCACCCGTTATAATCAACTACTGTTACGCTATGCTTTATGTGTACTGAACCTACCACCCGTTATAATCAACTACTGTTACACTATGCTTTATGTGTACTGAACCTACCACCCGTTATAATCAACTACTGTTACACTATGCTTTATGTGTACTGAACCTACCACCTGTTATAATCAACTACTGTTACACTATGCTTTATGTGTACTGAACCTACCACCCCGTTATAAATTGCAATGCGCCATCGTCTGTCCCAATGGCTTCAAAACAGTGGCTGCTGAATTTATATAAATAACATTGCCATCGTCATATAGAGGACATCGCCATAGTCAGTAATCAGAATGAATGTTGACAGATTGATTTGTTTTGTGATGTTTACTATAGAATATTATTTTAATTCTTAATTTCTTCACTCATCCATATGCTTTTTGAAAGTGTAGCTTTTCATCAATCCAGATGTCCAGATATTTATAAGTGGGGGATCAATGAGGGCACCGTCCACATAAATCATCAGATAATATTTTACGTAATCTGGAACGTAACTTGGTTTTACCTGCATTAAGTACCAATTTCAGTTCAACAAAGGCTTTCTGCAGTAGAGGCAGATTGAAGTTATTTGATAAGGTATTGTTTTGCTCCTCTTTATCAAGGAATCCAATAACTCCAGACGGTATTGGAGTCACAGTGTTGACACCTTATTTGTGGTTGTTGATGTGTTGGGTTCTTTCTCAGGTACCTGTATGGGTTTGAGGAATACTGCACCTCCTGCGTCATCACTTTCCGTATGGACCTACCCCTGAAGCAGCCCAAGGCGGAGGGGGAGAGTGGGGAGGCATGGTCAGGGGGAGCCACTTCCGTCCCCCCTGTAGCCTCCTCCAGCTGTGGAGAGGAACAGAAGCAGAATGTATCTGAGAAATCCTCAGCGAGCTCAGAGACCAGCAGCGCTCAGCCTGACATCAACAAGGTCTCTGTCTCTCTCACGCTCTCACTCTCTCTGTCTCAAATCAATTCAAAGGTAGTTTTTTTTTGGAATGGGAAACTCCTGAGTGGCGCAGCAGTCTAAGGCACTGCATCTCAGTGCTAGTGGTGTTACTACAGACCCTGGTTCGATTCCAGGCTGTGTCACAACTGCCCGTGATTGGGAGTCCCATAGGGCATCGCACAATTGGCCCAATGACGTCCAGGTTTGGCCAGGATTAGCTGTCATTGTTAATAAGAATTTGTTCTTAACTGACTTGCTAAGTTAAATAAAGGTCAAATATATTATAAACATTTTCTTGCCTTAATAAATAAAGATAAAATAAAAAGTAAACATATGTTTACAAAGTGAAATAGATCATTTATTTTAGTTTTTGTTTATTATCAGAAATTAACAGTGTTACACAGAAATTTCAAAAGAATAGAGACTTTTCACATTTTATAATATTGGCTATACACTGAGTGGACAAAACATTAGGAATACCTGCTCTTTTGACATACTGACCAGGTAAATCCAGGTGAAATCTATGATCCCTTGTTGATGTCACTTGTTAAATCAACATCAATCAGTATAGATGAAGGGGAGGAGTCAGGTTAAAGAAGGATTTTTAAGTCTTGAGACAATTGAGACATGGATTGTGTATATACAGTGCCTTTGGAAAGTATTCAGACCCCTTGACTTGTTCTACATTTTGTTGCGTTACAGCCTTATTCTAAAATGGATTAAATGAAAAAGATCCTCATCAATCTACACACAATACCCCATAATGACATCACAGTACCCCATAATGACATCACAGTACCCCATAATGACATCACAGTACCCCATAATGACATCACAGTACCCCATAATGACATCACAATACCCCATAATGTCATCACAGTACCCCATAATGTCATCACAGTACCCCATAATGACATCACAGTACCCCATAATGACAAAGCGAAAACAGGGCTTTAGAAATTTGACCAAATGTATTTAAAATAAAAAACGGATACCTTATTTACATACATATTCAAATTCTTTGCTATGAGACTCGAAATTGAGCTCGGGTGCATCCTGTTTCCATTGATCATCGTTGAGATGTTTCTACAACTTGATTGACGTCCACCTGTGGTAAATTCAATTGATTGGACATGATTTGGAAAGGCACACTCCTGTCTATATAAAGGTCTCACAGTAGTCAGTGCATGTCAGAGCAAAAACCAAGCCATGAGATCGAAGGAATTGTCCGTAGAGCACCGAGACAGGATTCTGTTTGCACAGATCTGGGGAAGGGTACCAAAACATTTCTGCAGCATTGAAGGTCCCCAAGAACACAGTGCCCTCCATCATTCTTAAATGGCAGAAGTTCGGAACCACTAACACACTTCCTAAAGCTGGCCAGCCTGGCCAAACTGAGCAATCGGGGGAGAAGTGCCTTGGTCAGGGAGGTGACCAAGAATCCAATGGTCACTCTGACAGAGCTCCAGAGTTCCTCTGTGGAGATGGGACAACCTTCCAGAAGGACAACCATCTCTGTAGCACTCCACCAATCAGGCCTTAATGGTAGTTGGCAGACGGAAGCCACTCCTCAGTAAAAGGCACATGACAGCCCACTTGGAGTTTGCCAAAAAGCACCTAAAGGACTCTGACTATGAGAATCAAGATTATCTGGTCAGATGAAACTAATATTGAACTCTTTGGCCTGAATGCCAAGTGGTACGTATGGAGGAAACCTGGCACGATCCCTACGGCGGTGAAGTATGGTGGTGGCAGCATGTGGGGACCTCGGCCACTCGAGCCACAGCCTTTTCACCCCGCTACCATCTAGAAGGCGGATGGAAACCCTGGACTGGGTTAATGAGCGGTTTCCTTCCTCTCCGGAAACTGAGTTAGTAAGGACGCCTGTATCTTTGTAGTGACTGGGTGTAATGATTCTCCGTCCAAAGTGTATTTAATAACTTCACCATGCTCAAAGGGATATTCAATGTCTGCCTTTTTTTTTACCCATCTACTAATAGGTGCCTTTCTTTGTGAGGCAGTGGCAAACCTCCCCGGTCTCTTATGTTGAATCTGTTTGAAATTCAGTGATGAGGTAGTCATTACAATAATCATGTTAAACATTAAGCAACTTATTATGTGACTTGTTAAGCAAATTTGTGACCCATTTCAGGAAACCAGGCATGTGTCACAAGTCACAGGAGAGCCATTTTTTGTTTATTTTTTTAAACTTTCATGTGCCTTAATGACAAACTTGTATGCCATCTGTAAATACGAATACATTTGTTAAATTATGATCCTAGTTGGTTAAGCCACAGAAAAAGTCAGCAACCTTCCCACTAGCCATGATTTCCTGAGATAATGAGTGGGCTGGACATGCCGAAAGAGGAGTTCAGATTGGCCTGCCATATAGAGGGCTTCTGTCTATTTGAGCTGGTCAGTCTGGTAATCCTGTCAAAAACTGATTTTTAAAACATGTATAATGTAGTGGAGCTGCATCAGTGTTGATCTCCACTTTCTGGAGGATCGAGTTTTGAAACCAGTGTAATTAGAGTAAAGATGGCTAAAGAGATGGAGAATTAGAGCTAAAGAGATGGAGAATTAGAGCTAAAGAGATGGATAATTAGAGCTAAAGAGATGGATAATTAGAGCTAAAGAGATGGAGAATTAGAGCTAAAGAGATGGAGAATTAGAGCTAAAGAGATGGAGAATTAGAGCTAAAGAGATGGAGAATTAGAGCTAAAGAGATGGATAATTTGAGCTAAAGAGATGGATAATTAGAGCTAAAGAGATGGAGAATTAGAATAAAGAGAAAACACCTGTCTCCGGAATACATCTTCAAACTTAGGGCATCCGTGACAGGGAGACGCACCCACCATGTATGAGGATGTAAGATAGCTAGCTACATTTTCAGATATGACACGTTTCTAATTTTGACAGAAGTTTAATTTCAAGCTAAAGTGTATTGTTAGCTAGCTGACGGTAGCTGGCTGGCTCCATAGCTAACATTTATTAGTGTATGACAGCTGTGTCTGTCTGGAGCTCACTGGTGCAGGAAACTCTTAGGGCCCAGAATATTTTATACAAAGTTTCAAGTTTCTTAAAGAAAGGCCAAATGTAGCCAATGTGATTTATAGAATATTTATTTTTATCAGGCTATTTTCTACCTGCAGACTGCAATGTTTTTATTTGTTGTCTTTATGTAGGCTATTTTTACATAGTTGGCAGTGGCAATAGATACTTTTAGACTTTTTTATAATTTTAATTTAGATAGAATTTTGATTTCCCACATGACAAATGATTTTGAGATGCAAAGATGTTATTATAAATGAATACCAGAACAGTAGATGTTAAGATACATTGTCACTTGACAAGAAACAGGGTGCAGACCCTTGGTGTAGTCTATTACCGGCAAGCTTTGTGAGCATAACGGCAGAATCTGTAAAGGCCTTCGCAGTGGAAGGTCTGGTGGGGGTACAGTTTATTTTTATTTTCTTCTTGATTTCAAGTTTGTCTTATTTCATCAAACAGTGTGCTTAAAGCATCTGACAAACGCAATGCGTATAGTTGATTTTATTAAAACACAGAGGGGGTGTCTATAGAGGGGGTGTCAAAGTAAGATGGCACTAACACTCATGGAAGCTCTGCTTCTATCTCCTAAGACACGACAGACATGGAAGCTCTGCTTCTATATCCTAAGACACGACAGACATGGAAGCTCTGCTTCTATATCCTAAGACACGACAGACATGGAAGCTCTGCTTCTATCTCCTAAGACACGACAGACATGGAAGCTCTGCTTCTATATCCTAAGACACGACAGACATGGAAGCTCTGCTTCTATCTCCTAAGACATGACAGACATGGAAGCTCTGCTTCTATCTCCTAAGACAAGACATACATGGAAGCTCTGCTTCTATCTCCTAAGACACGACAGACATGGAAGCTCTGCCTCTATCTCCTAAGACAATACAGACATGGAAGCTCTGCTACTAGCGCCTAAAACACCAAATACACATATTTAGCAGATGTTATTGTGGGTTTAGCGAAATACTTGTATTCCTAGGTACAACAGTACACACAACCTAAAAGTAAAATAATGGGACGGTATGCAAATTGAAGTGAGTCTAGGGGGTCAGGTAAGGTAGAGGTGATATGATCCTTAACTAGCCTTTCAAATCACTTCATGATGACAGAAGTGAGTGCTACGGGGTCATTTAGTTCAGTTATCTTTGCCTTCTTGGGAACAGGAACAATGGTGGCCATCTTGAAGCATGTGGGGGACAGTAGACTGGGATAGGGAGAGATTGAATATGTCCGTAAACACTACAGTAGAAACGACAACACGATATACAGAAACTATGATGATAACTTAATAATTACTTTGATAGGATGCACACATGTCCAAAGCTATAAAATGAATGTATCCTTTAGTAATTTGGGCTTCATCTGATAGTGTGCCTTTTTGTTTTTTATCCAAATATGTGACTGACCGCCTCGATTTGGTCTTATGGCGCTAAATTTGAAATTGTGTTTTTTAAATTGGATAAAAGTAAATACTCAGAGCTAGAAAATGTTATGTCTGTATGTCATACACTACAGTTGAGGAGCATTGGGAAAGTAATTATGCTTTGAAAGTTAATGAACTTGTAACCTCACTTTTGAGAAAATGGCACTTTAATGTTTTGGTACCTAGTGAAGAGCTCTTCTTTGTCTACCCATTCACCCATTCAGCATCGTTCACACCCTCTTAAGCTTTAGCCCCACCCATCTCTTTAAGGATTCACATGTGAGGCCATGTGCTAAACATTCACTATATCAAATAACATCTAGGTTTATTTGTCACACTCACAGGATACAGAAGGTGTAAACGGTACAGTGAAATGGTTACTAACATATCAGCAATATCAAAAACAGAAAGTGTCCAGATACACTGGTCTAAATGGATGGGTCACTATTGTCTAGACATGTACACATGTTCATGAAATATTATAGATGGCCATAACCCCCCCCCCCCCACCAGCCACATCTAGCTAGGTGGATGGGTCACTATTGTCTAGACATGATTGATGATGGTAATCACCTCCAAATACACCTGGCTAACTTGATGGGTCATGGAATTATCTGACGAAGTGGAGTAATTTGTTTAGACATGCAGCTAGCTAGCTAAATAATGAACCATAATACCAACTCGTACTACTACCAACACAAACATTGCCATAGCTGTAGTATGACTCTGCAGGTAGCTAGCTAACATTAGGTTATAACTAGCAATGCAAATGGTTTTCTGATTTGAATAATATTACTACACAGATAATATACTAGCGAGCCTGCAAGTTAACATTTACTAGCTAACTAGCAGGACTTTAAATCTTTAAATTGTTCAACTCCGTTTGGAAATATAATCCACTGTTTGAAGAGGCGTGCCAGAACGGGAATTCATTACGCGTATTCCAGCCACCTAAACAAACACTTTACAGATTAAATTCTCCAGAAATGAACCTGGCGAACCTAGGTCACAGACCCCCCAAGAGCGGCATTACTCTCCCCCTCGTGCGAACAGACACCCCTTTTCTCCCAATCAGCCCACATTATTTAAAGATACAGCATTTGACAGAGCATTCAATGAAAATAATAAACATTAAGTTCATAGACCAGACATACCCTTATTGTCAGTTGCCAAAACACATTATTTACATACCATTTATGGTGTTTTAACCTTAGTTAGATGACCATGTATGTTTTTCACTTCAGATGGGCTTATATGTGTAACATTTGTAACATTTGTTACGGGATGATTGTTAAACAGGATATGATGCAATAAGATTATTTATAAACAGGCTATGATGTAAAAAGATGATTGATAAACAGAATATGTAGTAACAGCACCATGTCACCCCCACAGGAGGAAAAGACTGAGCTGACCAAGGACAAACCTGAGACAGAACCTTTGAAGCCTGTGCAGCGGATGGCTGAAAGGGAAGGTGATGATGACAATGAGGAAGAAGATGATTATCACAAGCATAGGTCTGATGATGAAGACTGGCCTTCATTTGCTCGCCTCAGAGTGAAGCTGGAACCTTACGATGAGGAGCAGGAGGAAGGGAAGGAGGAGGACATCTCTGGGTAGGTGGTTCTCTCTCCCTGGGGCTGGGAAGGAGGAGGACATCTCTGGGTAGGTGGTCTCTCTCCCTGGGGCTGAGAAGGAGGAGGACATCTCTGGGTAGGTGGTTCTCTCTCCGTGGGTCTGGGAAGGAGGAGGGCATCTCTGGGTAGGTGGTTCTTTCTCCCTGGGGCTGGGAAGGAGGAGGACATCTCTGGATCTGGGTAGGTGGTTCTCTCTCCCTGGGACTGGGAAGGAGGAGGGCATCTCTGGGTAGGTGGTTCTCTCTCCCTGGGGCTGGGAAGGAAGAGGACATCTCTGGGTAGATGGTTCTCTCTCCCTGGGGCTGGGAAGGAGGAGGACATCTCTGGCTCTGGGTAGGTGGTTCTCTTTCCCTGGGGCTGGGAAGGAAGAGGACATCTCTGGGTAGGTGGTTCTCTCTCCCTGGGGCTGGGAAGGAAGAGGACATCTCTGGGTAGATGGTTCTCTCTCCCTGGGGCTGGGAAGGAGGAGGACATCTCTGGCTCTGGGTAGGTGGTTCTCTTTCCCTGGGGCTGGGAAGGAGGAGGACATCTCTGGCTCTGGGTAGGTGGTTCTCTTTCCCTGGGGCTGGGAAGGAGGAGGACATCTCTGGGTAGGTGGTTCTCTCTCCCTTGGGATGGGAAGGAGGAGGACATCTCTGGGTAGGTGGTTCTCTCTCCCTGGGGATGGGAAGGAGGAGGACATCTCTGGGTAGGTGGTTCTCTCTCTACGGCTGGGATATCAGGCAGTACGCTTGAGCGTTGCACAATTCTGGAAACTATCCTCAAATTCCTGACTTTTCCGTAAATCCTGGTTGGAGAATCCCCCGACCAGGATTTCGGGCATGTTTCTGGAACCCTAGTGATGATATCGTAAGGATTTCTCTATTTGTGGAACTCTTCAGCTGATGGGGAATGATGCCCAATGTGTTCCAATAATAGGCCCATCTCATATCATTCAGTACTTGATTCATAAACTAAACGTCCAATGATTGTAGTACATTGACAATAATAATTGAGAGGTCCTAGAACTGAGCACTGATGAACACCTGATTTAATTTGTCCAAATAATGGTACACGTGGTAAATAATGTGTCCGTACTCAGTATCTATGCAAAAAATAGCACTTTACATTGAAATGTTCAAATATTAAAAAATTCACCCTTGATACTTATGTAGCCTTAAGTTAATGGCATAATACCTTAGGCAATCCCTGTCAGCTAAAGAGTTGTGTCTGAGTCTGCAAGCTGGCTTCATTGGGTGGTTGACCGTCTTTAACCACTGTTAACCTGCTGTAGACAGGCAGCTTCCCTTCAGTCCCATCACAGCCTAGTCAACAGTCTGTCCCTTCACAGCCTAGTCAACAGTCTGTCCCCATCACAGCCTAGTCAACAGTCTGTCCCTTCACAGCCTAGTCAACAGTCCATCACACACAGGTGGGTCTGTCCCGTCACAGCCTAGTCAACTATACTCAGTACATTTTAGGTCTCAGACCAAATGTCAATGCTGACTGACTAGCTAGCTAGCTAACTGACTGGCTAGCTGACTGATTGATTGACTAGCTAGCTGACTGACTAGCTAGCTGACTGACTGATTGACTAGCTGACTGACTGATTGACTAGCTAGCTGACTGATTGATTGACTAGCTAGCTGACTGACTGATTAGCTAGCTGATTGACTAGCTAGCTGACAAGCTAGCTGACTGACTAGCTGACTGACTAGCTGATTGACTGACTAGCTAGCTGACTAGCTAGCTGACTGATTGACTAGCTAGCTGACTGATTGACTAGCTAGCTGACTGACTGACTAGCTAGCTGACTGACTGATTAGCTAGCTGACTGATTAGCTAGCTGACTGACTAGCTAGCTGACTGACTAGCTGACTGACTAGCTGATTGACTGACTAGCTAGCTGACTAGCTAGCTGACTGACTAGCTAGCTGACTGACTGGCTAGCTGACTGACTAGCTAGCTAGCTGACTGACTAGCTAGCTGACTGACTGGCTAGCTGACTGACTAGCGAGCTGACTGACTGACTAGCTAGCTGTGTGAGGTTCTGTGTTATGCACTATAGCCCGTTACCATATCATATGTGATTGAATATTATTTGCTGTTGGCTTGTGTATGTGTTATGCAACATAGCTGACTTGAGACATTGTTAACAGTTTCAGGGCCATGGGCCTTTCTCGTGATGGAAAAATACAGAATAACATAAAAACGGACACATACAGAACGTAGTGTAGCAAACCACAGACTGTTTTTTGTTAGAACTCAAACTTAACAATAACAGAAACCAGATATGTGATAACGGTATCTAGGGAATGAGCGCATAGATACTCTACACAGCAACAGTTACATCTAACAACTGGAGCGCCCGGGGGCTGGTACCAGCTCGTACGACAACAATCAACGATAGGCTGGGTGAGTCTAAACCACGCCCACTCTCTACTCTGTGACAGGCTCAGAGGCAGGAATTACCTCTGTCAGAGTATATTATAATAATTTTGTCAGGTGACTCATTGTCATATTTATCCTGATACCAGATTCGAATTGACGCAACCCTAACAGCTGACTGACTACCTAGCTGACTGACTACCTAGCTGACTGACTACCTAGCTGACTGACTACCTAGCTGACTGACTACCTAGCTGACTGACTGACTGACTGACTAGCTGACTGACTGACTAGCTGACTGACTGACTAGCTGACTGACTGACTAGCTGACTGACTGACTGACTAGCTAGCTGACTGACTGACTGACTAGCTAGCTGACTGACGGACTGACTAGCTAGCTGACTGACGGACTGACTAGCTAGCTGACTGACGGACTGACTAGCTAGCTGACTGACGGACTGACTAGCTAGCTGACGGACTGACTAGCTAGCTGACGGACTGACTAGCTAGCTGACTGACTGACTAGCTAGCTGACTGACTGACTAGATAGCTGACTGACTGACTGACTAGCTGACTGACTGACTGACTGACTAGCTAGCTGACTGACTGACTGACTAGCTAGCTGACTGACGGACTGACTAGCTAGCTGACTGACGGACTGACTAGCTAGCTGACTGACGGACTGACTAGCTAGCTGACTGACGGACTGACTAGCTAGCTGACGGACTGACTAGCTAGCTGACTGACGGACTGACTAGCTAGCTGACGGACTGACTAGCTAGCTGACGGACTGACTAGCTAGCTGACGGACTGACTAGCTAGCTGACTGACTGACTAGCTAGCTGACTGACTGACTAGCTAGCTGACTGACTGACTAGCTAGCTGACTGACTGACTAGATAGATGACTGACTGACTAGATAGATGACTGACTGACTGACTGACTGACTAGCAAGCTGACTGACTAGCAAGCTGACTGACTAGCTAGCAAGCTGACTGACTAGCTAGCAAGCTGACTGACTAGCTGACTGACTGACTAGCTAGCTGACTGGCTAGCTAGCTGACTGACTGACTAGCTAGCTGACTGACTAGCTAGCTGACTAGCTGACTGACTGACTAGCTAGCTGACTGACTAGCTAGCTGACTGACTAGCTAGCTAGCTGACTGACTAGCTAGCTGTAGCTAGCTGACCAGCTGACTGACTAGCTAGCTGACTGACTGACTAGCTAGCTGACTCACTGACTAGCTAGCTGACTGACTGACTAGCTAGCTGACTGACTGACTAGCTAGCTGACTGACTGACTAGCAAGCTGACTGACTAGCAAGCTGACTGACTAGCAAGCTGACTGACTAGCAAGCTGACTGACTAGCTGACTGACTGACTAGCTGACTGACTGACTAGCTGACTGACTGACTAGCTGACTGACTGACTAGCTAGCTGACTGACTAGCTAGCTGACTGACTGACTAGCTAGCTGACTGACTAGCTAGCTGACTAGCTGACTGACTGACTAGCTAGCTGACTCACTAGCTAGCTGACTGACTAGCTAGCTGACTGACTAGCTGACTGACTATCAAGCTGACTGACTATCAAGCTGACTGACTATCAAGCTGACTGACTATCAAGCTGACTGACTAGCAAGCTGACTGACTAGCAAGCTGACTGACTAGCTGACTGACTGACTAGCTGACTGACTGACTAGCTGACTGACTGCCTAGCTGACTGACTGACTAGCTAGCTGACTAGCTGACTGACTGACTAGCTAGCTGACTGACTAGCTAGCTGACTGACTAGCAAGCTGACTGACTAGCAAGCTGACTGACTAGCAAGCTGACTGACTAGCTAGCTGACTGACTGACTAGCTAGCTGACTGAGCAGCCAAAGCCATGTGTCTGACTAAACAGCCCTGGACACAGAGAGTGAGAACCAGATACAGCACAGCATCAAAAAGGGTAGAGGCACTAGAGCACAGTGACATCACTAGAGGGGCACAGTGACATCACTAGAGGGGCACAGTGACATCGCTAGAGGGGCACAGTGACATCGCTAGAGGGGCACAGTGACATCGCTAGAGGGGCACAGTGACATCGCTAGAGGGGCACAGTGACATCGCTAGAGGGGCACAGTGACATCGCTAGAGGGGCACAGTGACATCGCTAGAGGGGCACAGTGACATCGCTAGAGGGGCACAGTGACATCGCTAGAGGGGCACAGTGACATCGCTAGAGGGGCACAGTGACATCGCTAGAGGGGCACAGTGACATCGCTAGAGGGGCACAGTGACATCGCTAGAGGGGCACAGTGACATCGCTAGAGGGGCACAGTGACATCGCTAGAGGGGCACAGTGACATCGCTAGAGGGGCACAGTAACGGCACAACGGGTAGAGGGCCAGTAGAGTAGAGCTCAGCCAGGGCAATAGAGGGGCAGTAGAAAATAACTCAGCCAGGGCAATAGAGGGGCAGTAGAAAATAACTCAGCCAGGGCAATAGAGGGGCAGTAGAAAATAACTCAGCCAGGGCAATAGAGGGGCAGTAGAAAATAACTCAGCCAGGGCAATAGAGAGGCAGTAGAAAAGAACTCAGCCAGGGCAATAGAGGGTATCAAATCAAAGTGTATTTGTCACGTGCGCCGAATAGAACAGGACCTTACAGTGAAATGCTTTCTTATAGGCTCTAATAAATAGTGCAAAAAAGGTATTAGGTGAACAATAGTTAAGTAAAGAAATAAAACACCTGTAAAAAGACAGTGAAAAATAACAGTAGAGAGGCTATATACAGTAGAGGCTATATACAGTAGCAAGGCTATATACAGTAGCGAGGCTATATACAGACACCGGTTAGTCAGGCTGATTGAGGTAGTAAGTACATGTAGATATGAGTAGAGCTCTGAGGTGCAGTAGAGTAGAGCTCAGCCAGGGCAATAGGGTAGAGGGGCAGTAGAGTAGAGCTCAGCCATGGCAATAGAGGGTAGAGGGGCAGTAGAGTAGAGCTCAGCCAGGGCAATAGAGGGGCAGTAGAGCAGAGCTCAGCCAGGGCAATAGAGGGTAGAGGGGCAGTAGAGTAGAGCTCAGCCAGGGCAATAGAGGGGCAGTAGAGCAGAGCTCAGCCATGGCAATAGAGGGTAGAGGGGCAGTAGAGTAGAGCTCAGCCAGGGCAATATAGGGGTAGTAGAGTAGAGCTCAGCCAGGGCAATAGAGGGTAGAGGGGCAGTAGAGTAAAACTCAGCCAGGGCAATAGAGGGTAGAGGGGCAGTAGAGTAGAGCTCAGCCAGGGCAATAGTGGGTAGAGGGGCAGTAGAGTAGAACTCAGCCAGGGCAAAAGAGGGTAGAGGGGCAGTAGAGTAGAGCTCAGCCAGGGCAATAGTGGGTAGAGGGGCAGTAGAGTAGAACTCAGACAGGGCAATAGTGGGTAGAGGGGCAGTAGAGTAGAACTCAGCCAGGGCAATAGTGGGTAGAGAGGCAGTAGAGTAGAACTCAGCCAGGGCAATAGTGGGTAGAGGGGCAGTAGAGTAGAACTCAGCCAGGGCAATAGAGGGTAGAGGGGCAGTAGAATAGTAGAGTAGAGCTCAGCCAGGGCAATAGAGTGGCAGTAGTTTTGTTTGGGGGGGGGGGGGGGGTTATTTAGTAGTAGTGGCTTGGAGGCTAGGGGGTTATTTAGTAGTAGTGGCTTGGAGACTGGGGGGGGGGTTATTTAGTAGTACTGGCTTGGAGGCTAGGGGGGTTATTAAGTAGTAGTGGCTTGGAGGCTACAGGGTTATTTAGTAGTAGTGGCTTGGAGGCTACAGGGTTATTTAGTAGTAGTGGCTTGAAGGCTAGGGGGGTTATTTAGTAGTAGTGGCTTGGAGGCTAGGGGGGTTATTTAGTAGTAGTGGCTTGGAGGCTACAGGGTTATTTAGTAGTAGTGGCTTGGTGACTAGGGGGGTTATTTAGTAGTAGTGGCTTGGAGGCTAGGGGGGTTATTTAGTAGTAGTGGCTTGGAGGCTACAGGGTTATTTAGTAGTAGTGGCTTGGAGGCTAGGGGGGTTATTTAGTAGTAGTGGCTTGGAGGCTAGGGGGGTTATTTAGTAGTAGTGGCTTGGAGGCTAGGGGGGTTATTTAGTAGTAGTGGCTTGGAGGCTAGGGGGGTTATTTAGTAGTGGTGGCTTGGAGGCTAGGGGGGTAATTTAGTAGTAGTGGCTTGGAGGCTAGGGGGGTTATTTAGTAGTAGTGGCTTGGAGGCTAGGGGGGTTATTTAGTAGTAGTGGCTTGGAGGCTAGGGGGGTTATTTAGTAGTAGTGGCTTGGAGGCTAGGGGGGTTATTTAGTAGTAGTGGCTTGGAGGCTAGGGGGGTTATTTAGTAGTAGTGGCTTGGAGGCTAGGGGGGTTATTTAGTAGTAGTGGCTTGGAGGCTAGGGGGGTTATTTAGTAGTAGTGGCTTGGAGGCTAGGGGGGTTATTTAGTAGTAGTGGCTTGGAGGCTACAGGGTTATTTAGTAGTAGTGGCTTTGAGGCTACAGGGTTATTTAGTAGTAGTGGCTTGGAGGCTAGGGGGGTTATTTAGTAGTAGTGGCTTGGAGGCTAGGGGGGTTATTTAGTGGTAGTGGCTTGGAGGCTAGGGGGGTTATTTAGTAGTAGTGGCTTGGAGGCTACAGGGTTATTTAGTAGTAGTGGCTTGGAGGCTAGGGGGGTTATTTAGTAGTAGTGGCCTGGAGGCTAGGGGGGTTATTTAGTAGTAGTGGCTTGGAGGCTAGGGGGGTTATTTAGTAGTAGTGGCTTGGAGGCTGGGGGGTTATTTAGTAGTAGTGGCTTGGAGGCTAGGGGGGTTATTTAGTAGTAGTGGCTTGGAGGCTAGGGGGGTTATTTAGTAGTAGTGGCTTGGGGGGTTATTTAGTAGTAGTGGCTTGGGGGGTTATTTAGTAGTAGTGGCTTGGAGGCTACAGGGTTATTTAGTAGTAGTGGCTTGGAGGCTACAGGGTTATTTAGTAGTAGTGGCTTGGAGGCTAGGGGGGTTATTTAGTAGTAGGGGCTTGGAGGCTACAGGGTTATTTATTAGTAGTGGCTTGGAGGCCAGGGGGGTTATTTAGTAGTAGTGGCTTGGAGGCTACAGGGTTATTTAGTAGTAGTGGCTTGGAGGCTAGGGGGGTTATTTAGTAGTAGGGGCTTGGAGGCTACAGGGTTATTTATTAGTAGTGGCTTGGAGGCCAGGGGGGTTATTTAGTAGTAGTGGCTTGGAGGCTACAGGGTTATTTAGTAGTAGTGGCTAGGGGGGTTATTTAGTAGTCGTGGCTTGGAGGCTAGGGGGGTTATTTAGTAGTATTGGCTTGGAGGCTAGGGGGGTTATTTAGTAGTATTGGCTTGGAGACTAGGGGGGTTATTTAGTAGTAGTGACTTGGAGGCTACAGGGTTATTTAGTAGTCGTGGCTTGGAGGCTACAGGGTTATTTAGTAGTAGTGGCTTGGAGGCTAGGGGGTTATTTAGTAGTAGTGGCTTGGAGGCTACAGGGTTATTTAGTAATAGTGGCTTGGAGGCTACAGGGTTATTTAGTATTAGTGGCTTGGAGTCTACAGGGTTATTTAGTTGTAGTGGCTTGGAGGCTACAGGGTTATTTAGTAGTAGTGGCTTGGAGGCTACAGGGTTATTTAGTAGTAGTGGCTTGGAGGCTAGGGGGTTATTTAGTAGTAGTGGCTTGGAGGCTACAGGGTTATTTAGTAGTAGTGGCTTGGAGGCTAGGGGGTTTATTTAGTAGTAGTGGCTTGGAGGCTAGGGGGTTTATTTAGTAGTAGTGGCTTGGAGGCTAGGGGGGTCATTTAGTAGTAAGGGCTTGGAGGCTACAGGGTTATTTATTAGTAGTGGCTTGGAGGCCAGGGGGGTTATTTAGTAGTAGTGGCTTGGAGGCTAGGGGGGTTATTTAGTAGTAGTGGCTTGGAGTCTAGGGGGGTTATTTAGTAGTAGTGGCTTGGAGTCTAGGGGGGTTATTTAGTAGTAGTGGCTTGGAGGCTACAGGGTTATTTAGTAGTAGTGGCTTGGAGGCTACAGGGTTATTTAGTAGTAGTGGCTTGGAGGCTAGGGGGTTATTTAGTAGTAGTGGCTTGGAGGCTACAGGGTTATTTAGTAATAGTGGCTTGGAGGCTACATGGTTATTTAGTAGTAGTGGCTTGGAGTCTACAGGGTTATTTAATAGTAGTGGCTTGGAGGCTAGGGGGTTATTTAGTAGTAGTGGCTTGGAGGCTACAGGGTTATTTAGTAGTAGTGGCTTGGAGGCTAGGGGGGTTATTTAGTAGTAGTGGCTTGGAGGCTACGGGGGTTATTTAGTAGTAGTGGCTTGGAGGCTAGGGGGTTTATTTAGTAGTAGTGGCTTGGAGGCTAGCGGGGTTATTTAGTAGTAGTGGCTTGGAGGCTACAGGGTTATTTAGTAGTAGTTGCTTGGAGGCTAGGGGGGTTATTTAGTAGTAGTGGCTTGGAGGCTAGGGGGTTATTTAGTAGTAGTGGCTTGGAGGCTACAGGGTTATTTAGTAGTAGTGGCTTGGAGGCTACAGGGCTATTTAGTAGTAGTGGCTTGGAGGCTACAGGGTTATTTAGTAGTAGTGGCTTGGAGGCTAGGGGGGTTATTTAGTAGTAGTGGCTTGGAGGCTAGGGGGGTTATTTAGTAGTGGTGGCTTGTTGGTTGATGAGAATAGGAGGGTTATTTATTAGTTGTGTCTTGGAGGTTGTGGAGGCTAGGTAGGTTATTTAGTGGTAGTGCCTTGGAGGTTTTGGGTTAACACAGTCCAAGGGCCAGGGGATTTTTGTTGTTCCACCTATTGCCAGGTTGTGAAAGTGGGTGTGGGGGTTGTGGTTGTTGTGCATTATGGGAAGCCTAGGTCCAGGAAGTGAACAGGAAGCTGAAATGTGTTTCATTGGTTTCAGGGATGAGAGCTGCAGTCGGGAGGGCGATGGTGGTGATGAGGATCTGGGGGAGGAAGGGGAGGAGTTTGAGTGTTACCCCCCGGGGATGAAGGTGCAGGTGAGGTATGGGCGCGGTCGCAGCCTGAAGACGTACCAGGCCACTGTGAAAGAGGCTGACGTGGAGGGGGGAGAGGTGCTCTACCTGGTTCACTACTGTGGCTGGAACATCAGGTAAGATTAGCAGGACACACAGCCCTGGGGAATATGACCTTTCACCTCAATATATTTATCACCTGACCACTACTAGTTTAATATATTAGTGGAGAGGTGTGGCTGGAACGTCAGGTAAGATTAGCAGGACACACAGCCCTGGGGAATATGAACTTTCACCTAACAACCATTATTTTACAGCCTATCTATCCTCCTTCCGGTTACTATGCAACGCTCTAACCACTTGGCTACCCTGCCGCCCCAGGGCGGGCCCTATAGTTTGAATGTGGTATTAAAGTGTTGCTATACTCACCTCTCCCCCCTGAGCCAGAGACAGGGTAGTGACAGGGTAGTACAGTGTTACTATGTAGAAGTAGAGTTGGCATACCTAAGAGGATTATGAGACACACACAACAGATGGGAGCTTTTCACAGTGAGACGGATGTAGTGATGTCATTGTCTTACTGCCGTTTTGTGGTTGAGTTCCAAAACTGGTTGAGCAGAAGCTCTTCTCTCTGCGTTACGTTGTCTTCTGGTGTGAGGTTGGAAGACTTTCATTCCTTTCTGTAGGTACTTAAGTAGTATCTCTGGGTAGTATCGGTCTGTAGATGGACGTTAAGTAGTATCTCTGGGTTGTATCGGTCTGTAGACTGAAGTTAAGTAGTATCTCTGGGTAGTAACGGTCTGTAGACTGAAGTTAAGTAGTATCTCTGGGTAGTATCGATCTGTAGACTGAAGTTAAGTAGTATCTCTGGGTAGTATTGGTCTGTAGACTGAAGTTAAGTAGTATCTCTGGGTAGTAACAGTCTGTAGACTGAAGTTAATTAGTATCTCTGGGTAGTAATGGTCTGTAGACTGAAGTTAAGTAGTATCTCTGGGTAGTAAAGGTCTGTAGACTGAAGTTAAGTAGTATCTCTGGGTAGTAACGGTCTGTAGACTGAAGTTAAGTAGTATCTCTGGGTAGTAACGGTCTGTAGACTGAAGTTAAGTAGTATCTCTGGGTAGTAACGGTCTGTAGACTGAAGTTAAGTAGTATCTCTGGGTAGTAACGGTCTGTAGACCCAAGATAAGTAGGTTCTTTTGAATTCATTTCTGTGGTTGGTATTTTATCCTAATGTGGATTTATCTTCATTAATGTTGTCTTCTTCCATAAAATAATGTGGATTTATCTTCATTAATGTTCTGTTATTCCATAATGTAATGTGGATTTATCTTCATTAATGTTCTGTTATTCCATAATGTAATGTGGGTTTATCTGCATTAATGTTCTGTTATTCCATAATGTAATGTGGGTTTATCTTCATTAATGTTCTGTTATTCCATAATATAATGTGGGTTTATCTGCATTAATGTTCTGTTATTCCATAATATAATGTGGGTTTATCTTCATTAAGAAAACCTTATTTCATGATATCATTTTAGGTCTCTTTCTGTTAGATCTGGATCCTGTTTGACTGAAGTGGGGGTCAGACAGACGATAGAGGGTTGAATGTCTGTGTGGTCAGTGGGGTGTTGGTTTGTCAGGCAGACGATAGAGGGTTGAATGTCTGTGTGGTCAGTGGGGTGTTGGTTTGTCAGGCAGACGATAGAGGGTTGAATGTCTGTGTGGTCAGTGGGGTGTTGGTTTGTCAGACAGACGATAGAGGGTTGAATGTCTGTGTGGTCAGTGGGGTGTTGGTTTGTCAGGCAGACGATAGAGGGTTGAATGTCTGTGTGGTCAGTGGGGTGTTGGTTTGTCAGACAGACGATAGAGGGTTGAATGTCTGTGTGGTCAGTGGGGTGTTGGTTTGTCAGACAGACGATAGAGGGTTGAATGTCTGTGTGGTCAGTGGGGTGTTGGTTTGTCAGACAGACGATAGAGGGTTGAATGTCTGTGTGGTCAGTGAGGTGTTGGTTTGTCAGACAGACGATAGAGGGTTGAATGTCTGTGTGGTCAGTGGGGTGTTGGTTTGTCAGGCAGACGATAGAAGGTTGAATGTCTCTGTGATAATACTTGTTAGGCTCCCTATGTAGTGCACTACTTTTGACCAGGGCCTATAGGGAATCCCATAGAGTGTTTGTCAAAAGTAGTGCACTATATAGGGAATAGGGTGCCATTTGGGATATGAGGTATATACACGTTACTTTTGACCTGTGATTGACCCTTTGTGTCCATCTCTCCCGTTAGATATGATGAGTGGGTCAAAGCCGACAAGATTGTCCGTCCGGCCAATAAGAATGTTCAGAAGATCAAGCATCGCAAGAAAATAAAGGTAGGATAAATATTAATAAAAAAAAATGTAATACTCTTTTGCATATACAGTTGCAGTCAGAAGTTTACATACACTTAGGTTGAAGTCATTAAAACTAGTTTTTCAACCACTCTACAAATGTCTTGTTAACAAACTATAGTTTTGGCAAGTTGGTAGGGACATATACTTTGTGCATGACACAAGTAATTTTTCCAACAATTGTTTAGACAGATTTTTTCACAATTCCAGTGGGTCAGAAGTTGACTGTGCCTTTAAACAGCTTGGACAATTCCAGAAAATGATGTCATGGCTTTAGAAGCTTCTGATGGGCTAATTGACATCATTCGAGTCAATTGGAGGTGTACCTGTAGATGTATTTCAAGGCCTACCTTCAAACTCAGTGGCTCTTTGCTTGATGTCATGGGAAAATCAAAAGAAATCAGCCAAGACCTCAGAAACAGAATTGTAGACCTCCAAAGGTCTGGTTCATCCTTGGGAGCAACTTCCAAACGCCTGAAGGTACCACGTTGATCTGTACAAACAATAGTATGCAAGTATAAACACCATGAGACCACGCAGCCGTCATACTGCTCAGGAAGGAGACGCGTTCTGTCTCCTAGAGATGAACGTACTTAAGTGCGAAAAGTGCAAATCAATCCCAGAACAACAGCACAGGACCTTATGAAGATGCTGGAGGAAACAGGTACAAAAATATCTGTATCCACAGTAAAACGAGCCCTATATTGACATAACCTGAAAGGCCACTCAGCAAGGAAGAAGCCACTGCTCCAAAACCGCCATAAAAAAGCCAGACTACAGTTTGCAACTGCACATGGGGACAAAGATCGTACTTTTTGGAGAAATGTCCTCTGGTCTGATGAAACAAAAAATAGAACTGTTTGGCCATACTGACCATTGTTATGTTTGGAGGAAAAAGGGAGAAGCTTGCAAGCCGAAGAACACCATCCCAACCATGAAGCACGGGGGTGGCAGCATCATGTTCTGGGGGTGCTTTGCTGCAGGAGGGACTGGTGCACTTCTCAAAATAGATAGCTTCATGAGGATGGAAAATTATGTGGATATATTGAAACAACATCTCAAGACATCAGTCAGGAAGTTAAAGCTTGGTTGCAAATGGGTCTTCCAAATGGACAATGACCCCAAGCATACTTCCAAAGTTGTGGCAAAATGGCTTAAGGACAGCAATGTCAAGGTATTGGAGTGGTCATTATAAAGCCCTGACCTCAATCCTGTAGGAAATGTGTGGGCAGACCTGAAAAAGTGTGTGTGAGCAAGAAGGACTACAAACCTGACTCAGTTACACCAGCTCTGTCAGGAGGAATGGGCCAAAATTCACCCAACTTATTGTGGGAAGCTTGTGGAAGGCTACCCAAAACGTTTGATCCAAGTTAACCAATTTAAAAGCAATGCTACCAAATACTAATTGAGTGTATGTAAACTTCTGACCCACTGGGAATGTGATGAAAGAATTAAAAGCTGAAATAAATAATTCTCTCTTCTATTATTCTGAAATTTCACATTCTTAAAATAAAGTGTGATCCTAACTGACCTAAGACAGGGAATTTTTACTGGGATTAAATGTCAGGAATTGTGAAAAACTGAGTTTAAATGTAGTTGGCTTAGGTATACAGTGAGGCAAAAAAGTATTTAGTCAGCCACCAATTGTGCAAGTTCTCCCACTTAAAAAGATGAGAGAGGCCTGTAATTTTCATCATAGGTACACTTCAACTACGACAGACAAAATGTGAAAAAAAATCCAGAAAATCACATTGTAGAATTTTTAATGAATTTATTTGCAAATTATGGTGGAAAATAAGTATTTGGTCACCTACAAACAAGCAAGATTTCTGGCTCTCACAGACCTGTAACTTCTTATTTAAGAGGCTCCTCTGTCCTCCACTCGTTACCTGTATTAATGGCACCTGTTTGAACTTGTTATCAGAATAAAAGACACATGTCCACAACCTCAAACAGTCACACTCTAAAACTCCACTATGGCCAAGACCAAAGAGCTGTCAAAGGACACCAGAAACAAAATTGTAGACCTGCACCAGGCTGGGAAGACTGAATCTGCAATAGGTAAGCAGCTTGGTTTGAAGAAATCAACTGTGGGAGCAATTATTAGGAAATGGAAGACATACAAGACCACTGATAATCTCCCTCGATCTGGGGCTCCACGCAAAATCTCACCCCGTGGGGCCAAAATGATCACAAGAACGGTGAGCAAAAATCCCAGAACCACACGGGGGGACCTAGTGAATGACCTGCAGAGAGCTGGGACGAAAGTAACAAAGCCTACCATCAGTAACACACTACGCCGCCAGGGACTCAAATTCTGCAGTGCCAGACGTGTCCCCCTGCTTAAGCCAGTAAATGTCCAGGCCCGTCTGAAGTTTGCTAGAGAGCATTTGGATGATCCAGAAGAAGATTGGGAGAATGTCATATGGTCAGATGAAACCAAAATATAACTTTTTGGTAAAAACTCAACTCGTTGTGTTTGGAGGACAAAGAATGCGGAGTTGCATCCAAAGAACACCATACCTACTGTGAATCATGGGGGTGGAAACATCATGCTTTGGGGCTGTTTTTCTGCAAAGGGACCAGGACGACTGATCCGTGTAAAGGAAAGAATGAATGGGGCCATGTATCGTGAGATTTTGAGTGAAAACCTCCTTCCATCAGCAAGGGCATTGAAGATGAAACGTGGCTGGGTCTTTCAGCATGACGATGATCCCAAACACACCGCCCGGGCAACGAAGGAGTGGCTTCGTATGAAGCATTTCAAGGTCCTGGAGTGGCCCAGCCAGTCTCCAGATCTCAACCCCATAGAAAATCTTTGGAGGGAGTTGAAAGTCCGTGTTGCCCAGCAACAGCCCCAAAACATCACTGCTCTAGAGGAGATCTGCATGGAGGAATGGGCCAAAATACCAGCAACAGTGTGTGAAAACCTTGTGAAGGTTTACAGAAAACGTTTGACCTCTTTCATTGCCAACAAAGGGTATATAACATAGTATTGAGATAAACTTTTGTTATTGACCAAATACTTATTTTCCACCATAAAAAATAAATTCATAAAAATTCCTGCAATGTGATTTTCTGGACTTTTTCCCCTCATTTTGTCTGTCAAAGTTGAAGTGTACCTATGATGAAAATTACAGGCCTCTCTCTTCTTTTTAAGTGGGAGAACTTGCACAATTGGTGGCTGACTAAATACTTTTTTGCCCCACTGTATGTAAGCTTTAACTGTAGCCATTTCAAATGAATTTACAGAAGAAACAGTTGTGTTTCTGTCTATGAAGATGACATGAGGTTACCAGAAGATACAGAACATTACTCTGGAGCCCTTAACATGGTCTTCCTGCCCTCCCAGAACAAAGCGGAGAGAGAGCGCAACCGCCTGGAACGACTGAACCAGGACCTGGGGAGTCCGTCCCCCAACAACCTACGTGTCCCCCGCCCCTCCTCCAAACTCCTCGGCCCTGGCTATGGCTCATGTCCCGGCTTGGCCCACGAGCTCCATGTCTTCTCCAAGATGGAGGACGGTGAGAACCAACGGACTATGCAGTCTTTTGAAATCACTTCTATACTCAATGGCCTGCAAGCATTGGAGGCTGGTTAATGGAGAAACATTTTTTGGGGGGAGAAATTGTCAAAGACATTGTTTTAACCTAAAATATTTAATAAAGACATTTATAATACAATATTATGGGAAATGGGAATGAGAGGGCTACGCAGCAGTGATTGAATGAAGCATGAGTTGAGGCTTAAGTCCATGATGGGTTGTGGCATCAGTGCAGGACAGGCTCATCATGGATGGATGGAGTTGGAGACGAGCTGAACTCTTCCACTGACGACAGGACAGGACTGGCAAGACAAGAAACAGTAACACGACAGAGATAGACAAAATAGCTAAGAATGAGTTGGTCCAAGCAAGGCTTATAATCAAATTGTTGTGTAATGTGATTGACACCACATACAGTAATGACAGAAAATGGACAGGGCTGCTCAGTGCTCAAACATCCAATGGATGAGAGGGTCCATGAGACATGGCTTCAGTTGGCTGAAGTGGTCATCACTTCTTAGAGAACAGGAGGGGACTTGGCTGAAGTGGTCATCACCTCTTAGGGAACAGGAGGGGACTTGGCTGAAGTGGTCATCACCTCTTAGAGAACAGGAGGGGACTTGGCTGAAGTGGTCATCACCTCTTAGAGAACAGGAGGGGACTTGGCTGAAGTGGTCATCACCTCTTAGAGAACAGGAGGGGACTTGGCTGAAGTGGTCGTCACCTCTTAGAGAACAGGAGGGGACTTGGCTGAAGTGGTCGTCACCTCTTAGAGAACAGGAGGGGACTTAGCTGAAGTGGTCATCACCTCTTAGAGAACAGGAGGGGACTTGGCTGAAGTGGTCATCACCTCTTAGGGAACAGGAGGGGATTTAGCTGTAAATACAAATAGCAGATACATTTCATTACAGCAGGACCATCGTAGGTTTGGGAAACAAGTTTCTCCATCATGTTGAACTCTCCTGGGGCATAATCGTTAGCCAAATATTGGCATTTTGCTGCGGAAGGACAAGAGAGTGACGAGAAAGCAAGTTTGATCAGTCATGGAAAGAAAAGCGCTGAAAACGAATTGCCTCCCTATTTTAAAAGAAAATGGAGAACAAGCTATGAAGGAAAGGTACAGCCAACTAGCGCAAAAATGATATAATATCTCATCAAAAATAATATCCCAATTCCGAATGCTGTGCTGCACATGTAGCGCTATACATTATATAGGTTTTATATATTATTATATAGATATATACATTATATAGGTTTTATATATTATTATATAGATATATACATTATATATGTTTTATAGGTATACACGTCAGCTTTGCACGTCGCCGTTAAACTAGACGTTGGCCCATAATGATGTTGGCATTTTTAGCTACTGTCGTCCGATTCCGATATGTTCACCGATATATCGGTGCATCCCTGCTTTTATACAGTAGCCTAACAGGTATTCTACTTTGTTATATCGGTGCATCCCTACTTTTATACAGTAGCCTAACAGGTATTCTACTTTGTTATATCAGTGCATCCCTACTTTTATACAGTAGCCTAACAGGTATTCTACTTTGTTCAATGACAGACATGAGTACAGGGGGATTAGAGAACAGTTTTCCACATTACACTTTTATACGGTTCAATCAGAAAGTATTCCTTTTTTCCACAGTTTATTTCATTACTGCTTTACTCTAAAATATATTAAATTAATTGTTTTCCTCAATCTACACACAATACCAATAATGACGAAGCAAAAACAATTTTTTAGAAATGTTTGCACATCATTAAAAAATAAAAACAGAAATAACATTCAGACCCTTTGATTTGAGAGTCAAAATGAAGCTCAGGTGCATCCTGCTTCCATTGACCATCCTTGAGATGTTTCTACAATGTGATTGGAGTACACCTGTGGTAAATTCAATTGATTGGACATGATTTGGAAAGGCACACACCTGTCTATAAAAAGGTCTCACAGTAGTCAGTGCATGTCAGAGCAGAAATCAAGCCATGAGGTCAAATGAATTGTCTGTAGAGCTCTGAGACAGAATTGAGTTGAGGCACAGATCTGGGGAGGGTACCAAAAAATTTCTGCAGCATTGAAGGTCCCCAGTAAACACAGTGACCTCCATCATTCTTAAATGGAAGAAGTTTGGAGCCACCAAGACTCTTCCTAGGGCTGGCCGCCCAGCCAAACTGAGCAATTGGGGGAGAAGGTCCTTAGTCAGGGAGGTGACCAAGAACCTGATGATCACTGTGACAGAGCTCCAGAGTTCCTCTGTGGAGATGGGAGAACCTTCCAGAAGGACAACCATCTCTGTAGCACTCCACCAATCAGGCCTTTATGGTAGAGTGGCCAGATGGAAGCCACTCCTCAGTAAAAGGCACATGACAGCCCGCTTGGAGTTTGCCAAAAGGCACAAAAATGACTCTCAGATCATGAGAAACAAGATTCTCTTCTCTGATGAAACCAAGATTGAACTCTTTGGCCTGAAGGCCAAGCGTCACATCTGGAAGAAACCTTGGACCATTCCTACGGTGAAGCATGGTGGTGGCAGCATCCCTACGGTGAAGCATGGTGGTGGCAGCATCTCTACGGTGAAGCATGGTGGTGGCAGCATCATGCTGTGGGGATTTTTTTCAGCAGCAGGTACTGGAAGACTTTTCAGGATAGATGGAAAGATGAACGGAGCAAAGTACAGAGAGATCCTTGATGAAACCTGCTCTGGACCTGACTGGGGCAAAGGTTCACCTTCCAACAGGACAAGAACCTTAAGCACACAGCCAAGACAATGCAGGAGTGGCTTCAGGACAAGTCTCTGAATGTCCTTGAGTGACCCAGCCAGAGCCCAGACTTAAACCCGATCAAACGTCTCTGGAGAGACCTGAAAAAAGCTGGGCAGCGACACTCCCCATTCAACTTGACAGAGCTTGAGAGGATGTGCAGAGAAGAATGGGAGAAACTCTTCAAATACAGGTCTGCCAAGCTTGTAGTGTCGTGGAAATTTCCTTAATTACCAAATGATGAGAGAGCAAATCACACACACGAGTCAGAGTTATGCTTAATCTTCACCTTTAATAATAATTAAGCTTTTGCAATAGCATTTTGACTTTCAACAGTTCAGTATCTCTAATGAAAAGTTGAGTGCTCAACATAATGGCAAATGGGTTCCTTTATAGCAAAGATCCACCCCCTCTCAAGACGACATGACAAAACACAGGTCTTAGGAACTTACACAAAGAAAGATTTTACTTCAGAGGAATATCCCCTAGTCAGACAGAGTTGGCTATAAATTATCGTTCAGTTTGGTCTCCTAAACAAAGCTCTTATCTCGTCCTTGGTACAAAATGGTACCAAGACATTACCCCCACCCTATGATATATATCAAATTGTCGTTTAGATACAACCAATTCTAAATACAACCAATCCTGAACAAGCTCACGGAGAGGAGAGTGGGGCTATAGGTCAAGATAGGAGCAACAAAAGAGGGAGCATAGAATGATTCCAGACACTGCCATCCTCCTCTCCCCGATGGGAAAAGTAGGGAGTGACTGGCACAGACAGTACTGAGTAAAGGGTTTGAATACTTTTTGATGTTTTTTATTTTTTTTAAATACATTTGATTTCTAAAAAACAGTTTTTGCTTCGTCATTATGGGATATTGTGTGTAGATTGATGAGGGAAAAAACGATGTAATCCATTTTAGAATAAGGCTGTAACGTAACAAAAACTGGAAAAAGTGAAGGGGTCGGAATACTTTCCGAAAGCACAGTACATACATAGACGCCGCCAATTGTTGGTCATGGAAATTCGGTTAAAAGTAATTGAGAAGTCATGGAAAACTCATGAAATTCCATCCATCTAAATGTATTTGAACCCTTACTTGTTTAAGGGTACTTTGAGGGCAAGGGTATTTTTCTTGTTCAAGTGTAGTGACTCCAATGCCTTTGGAATGAAAAATAGTTGTTTGGAATGAAAAATAGTTGTTTGGAATGAAAAAGAGTTGTTTGGAATGAAAGAGTTGTTTGGAATGAAAAAGAGTTGTTTGTAATGAAAAAGAGTCTTAAGCCATTAATAGATTAGGAATGTATTTAATTCCAAACAACTCTTTTTCAAGTCTCCTAGACTGACTGCTAGTATAGTATGTGATATGAAAACCATGTTGTTGTTTCCTTTCAGCCTCAGATAGTTCAACAGATGACATTGATCACCAGGATGAGGAGGGTGATTGTGAAGACGAAGATGACTGTCCAGGGGGGCGCTGCGGTCTCAGAAAGGGGTGTACCCCAGAACATGTCAGAAAGGGGGGTACCTCAGAACATCTCAGAAAGGGGGGTACCCCAGAACATCTCAGAAACGGGGGTACCCCAGAACATCTCAGAAAGGGGGGTAACCCAGAACATCTCAGAAAGGGGGTTCTGCCTGAACCACCTCACGCCTTAGACCACTGGAAGGGTGCCACCTTTACCGATGTCCTCAAAACCCCATTGATTGCAGGAAATGGCCAAGAACCAATCAACAAAGATACCCCGGAGGCGGTGAAATGGCGAAGCCAACCAGTGTTTGAGGGTGAGAGGGAGGGGCCGGGTAGCTCTGCCTCGAGGAAGAGGAAGTCAGAGGGAGCAACCCGGGAGCGGTCGGAACGCACCCCTAAAGGACCCCTGTCCAAAACCAAGCTCCCCACCCGGAGCATCAGGAACGCTGACTGGCTGTCGAGAGACCCCAGGAAGGCCAGGGAGAGAGGAGGAGGGGAGGAGAGAGAAGGAGGAGGAGGGGAGGAGAGAGGAGGAGGAGAAGGAGGAGGGCCAGGGGAGGAGAGAGGAGGAGGAGAAGGAGGAGGGCCAGGGGAGGAGAGAGGAGGAGGAGGGCCAGGGGAGGAGAGAGGAGGAAGAGGAGGGCCAGGGGAAGAGAGAGGCGGACCAGCAGGAGGAGGCTCTTCTGGTAGCAGCTCAGACGATGAGGGAGGAGCACCACCTCCCACTGATCCCAACCAATCAGAGACCGACCGAGAGAGAGAGCAACCCAGTTCCTGTCCAAAATCCAAACCTTCCCCCTCCAAAAAGTACAACGGCATGAAGGACAAGACCGACAAAGGAGGCGGGAGTGGCAGTGGCGCCCGCCCTGCGGGATTCTGGGATATTCCTGAGAAGAGGGCCAAGATGGCTGCTACAGCGGATGAGAGGGAGAGGCAGGTTGGTGGGGGGCGCACCAAGGGCCAGAAGGATGTGTGGTCCAGTATTCAGGCCCAGTGGCCCAAGAAGACCCTGAAGGAGCTGTTCTCTGACTCCGACACAGAGGCTGCTAACTCCCCTCCTCCCCCTGGAACGGCCCAGTCCTTCTCATCAGGCCTGGAGGAGAGGGAGAGCAAGGGGGAGCGGAACGGGGATGGAGACGAGGCAGGAAGAGGCCCGGAGAGGGAGGACCCTGGGACCTCAGAGGAGAACAAGGAGAAGGATAGGAGGAGTGAGCAGGAGGAGTTCCCCCCCAGCGGCTCTAACTCAGTCCTCAACACCCTTCCTACAACCCCAGAGTCCCCCTCCATGGAAGGTATTAGTAGTGGGGCCATTGCGCAAAGCTCTGGGACTGGTTCAAACTGGACTCAGCCCTCCTCTCCTCCCCCCTCCACAGGGACCCCTGCACTGTGTAAAACCCCCTCCTCTGACCCCCTGACTCCAGGATACCCCAACCCCCGGACTCCAGGACACCCCAACCCCCTGAATCTGGGGTTGACCCCAGGACACCCCAACCCCCTGACCCCAGGACACCCCAATCCCCTGACACCAGGACACCCCAATCCCCTGACACCAGGACACCCAAACCCCCTGACTCTGGGGTTGACTCCAGGACACACCAACCCCCTGACCCCAGGACACCCCAACCCCGTAACTCCAGGACACCCCAACCCCCTGACCCCAGGACACCCCAACCCCCTGACCCCAGGACACCCCAACCCCCTGACCCCAGGACACGCCAACCCCCTGACTCCAGGACACGCCAACCCCCTGACTCCAGGACACCCCAACCCCCTGACTCTGGGGTTGACCCCAGGACACCCCAACCCTCTGACCCCAGGACACCCCAACCCCCTGACTCCAGGACACCCCAACCCCCTGACTCCAGGACACCCCAACCCCCTGACCCCAGGACACCCCAATCCCCTGACCCCAGGACACCCCAACCCCCTTCCGGGTCACAGTGAGACAGAAACCAGTACGGTGGAGGTGGAGAGTCTGGACCAGGACTTACCCCCAGGTAAGCAGTCTGGGAGGGGAGCTGCAGGACCAGGACTTACCTCCAGGTAAGGGGGTGGGGTGGCAGGTTGCCTAGTTCAGGGGTCTACACTATGGAGACTGTAGATATACAGTGGAGCACATTGTTTTCCTCACAAAAAGGGAAAACAATAAAAAAGGCACCTCACGGAAACGTGAGGGTGGTTCCTAACATGCTCCGGCACCGTTTCGTTCCTCGCGGAGATGTGAGGGTGGCTCCTAACACGCTCCGACACCGTTTCGTTCCTCTTGGAGACGTGGGGGTGGCTCCTAACACGCTCCGGCACCGTTTCGTTCCTCTTGGAGACATGGGGGTGGCTCCTAACACGCTCCGACACCGTTTCGTTCCTCACAGAGACGTGGGGGTGGCTCCTAACACGCTCCGACACCGTTTCGTTCCTCACGGAGACGTGGGGGTGGCTCCTAACACGCTCCGACACCGTTTCGTTCCTCTTGGAGACGTGGGGGTGGTTCCTAACACGCTCCGACACCGTTTCGTTCCTCGCGGAGACGTGGGGGTGGCTCCTAACACGCTCCGGCACCGTTTCATTCCTCGCGGAGATGTGGGGTTGGTTCCTAATACGCTCCGGCACCGTTTCATTCGTCTTGGAGACGTGGGGGTGGCTCCTAACACGCTCCGAAACCGTTTCATTCCTCACGGAGACGTGGGGGTGGCTCCTAACACGCTCCGACACCGTTTCGTTCCTCTTGGAGACGTGGGGGTGGCTCCTAACACGCTCCGACACCGTTTCGTTCCTCGCGGAGACGTGGGGGTGGCTCCTAACACGCTCCGACACCGTTTCGTTCCTCACGGAGACGTGGGGGTGGCTCCTAACACGCTCCGACATCGCGGCGACTTGGGGGTGGCTCCTAACACGCTCCGACTTCGGAGACTTGGGTGTGGTGTAGCACCAAACAACATTTTAGCCTGATTAGAATTCCCCCCAAAGGGTTTTTGTTTGTAGTAATAACTACCGCTACACAGTTAAAAACAGCTGGTAGCCTTTTCTCTATTTTAGCTGTTATGGGAGTGAATACATTGAAGCAGCATATTAAACTGGGATAATGTTGTAGGTTACACTGGCAAGTAGGCTAAGAATATTTGCCATGGCAAATTATTTATAAATCGTATTATTTCACATGGGAGAGATGAGGGAAGCTAAAAAGGCTAGCTTGCCGTTTTTAGTCAGCTAGCTAGCAAGCTGCTGGTGGACCAACAAACAGCCAACTGGCAGACACAAAACACGGTCATGTAAATCAAACCTAAACTTTCATTACATGTAGGCCAAACAAATTAAATATGCAATTGGTTTTCTTTCAAATTAGTTTACAGTGGTGATCTTTTCAACGTGATACATCTTTGCCTACCTCAAATAGGATACAAATAGGATACAACAACAGGAAATTCTCGATCACGTTGCTATTTGAAAGTCAAGAAATGCATGGACCCATGTCATGTTACCGAAAGGTGTCCCCTTCTCCAGAAACTCTATTGCCAAGCACACACTCATATGTAGATCAATGTGAAGAGGTCTGTACTACTACTGCTCCACTGTTCTACCTAGTCATTATTTGTACCCACCTGGTGTACCAAGTCTATTAGTCCCTGATTAGAGGGGAAGAGTGAAAACCAGCAGTGGAACTGGCTTGAGGTATAGATTTGAATTTGAGATGCCTAGTGGTTAGAGAAGCAGGCCAGCAACTGGATGGTTGCCGGTTCGAATCCCATGTCCGACCTGCACTAACATCTCCAAGGAAATGTGTGTGTGTTAATATATATCGGAGGGACATTGTACAGAAGACCAATTTCCGTCTCATATGGATCAGTAAAGGCTTCTTGTTCAGACCAGGAGCAACACCATGTGGGGGAAGGATCCCCCTCCTCCCAGAGTAAAGCCTTGTTCAGACCAGGAGCAACACCATGTGGGGGAAGGATCCCCCTCCTCCCAGAGTAAAGCCTTGTTCAGACCAGGAGCAACACCATGTGGGGGAAGGTGTTCTTATTCTCCATGGACTTTACACAGTCCCAGAACTTTTTTGAGTTTGTGTTGCAGGAAGCACATTTCTGCTTGAAAAAGCTAGCCTTGGCTTTTCTAACTGCCTGTGTATATTGGTTTCTAGCTTCCCTGAAAAGTTGCATATCATGGGGGCTGTTCGATGCTAATGCAGAACATCGTAAGATGTTTTTGTGTTGGTTAACCTGTCTAGGCCAAGCGTTCCGCTAGCGGAACCCCACCTCAACATTGCGCTGAAAAGGCAGCGTGCGAAATTCAAAAATACTTTTTATAAATATGTAACTTTCACACATTAACAAGTCCAATAGAGCAAATTAAAGATAAACATATTGTTAATCTACCCATCATGTCCGATTTCAAAAATGATTTACAGCAAAACAAAAACACAGCCATTTTCCAGCCAAAGAGAGGAGTCACAAAAAGCAGAAATATAGATAAAATTAATCACTAACCTTTGGTGATCTTCATCAGATGACACTCATAGGACATCATGTTACACAATACATGTATGTTTTGTTCGATAATGTGCATATTTATATCCAAAGCACAGCTGGGGGCAGATGGTGGTCTATAGGAGGCGGCAACGGTGAGAGACTTGTTTTTAGAGAGGTGGATTTTTAAAAGTAGAAGTTCAAATTGTTTGGGTACATACCTGGATACTGGGACAGAACTCTGCAGGCTATCTTTGCAGTAGATCACAACACCGCCCCCTTTGGCTGTTCAATCTTGTCTGAAAATGTTGTAGTTAGGGATGGCGATTTCAGAATTTTTGGTGGTCTTCCTAAGCCAGGATTCAGACTCGGCTAGAACATCCGGGTTGGCAGAGTGTGCAAAAGCAGTGAATAAAACAAACTTAGAGAGGAGGCTTCTAATGTTAACATGCATGAAACCAAGGTTATTACGGTTACAGAAGTCATCAAATGAGAGCGCCTGGGGAATAGGAGTGGAGCTAGGCACTGCAGGGCCTGGATTAACCTCCACATCACCAGAGGAACAGAGGAGGAGTAGGATAAGGGTACGGCTAAAAGCTATGAGAATTGGTCGTCTAGAACATCCGGAACAGAGAGTAAAAGGAGGTTTCTGTGGGCGATAAAATAGCTTCAAGGTATAAATGTACAGACAAAGGTATGGTAGGATGTGAATACAGTGGAGGTAAACCTAGGTATTGAGTGATGATGAGAGAGATATTGTCTCTAGAAACATCATTGAATCCAGGTGATGTCATCGCGTGGGTGGTGGATCTGAAAGGTTGGATAAGGTATAGTGAGCAGGGCTAGAGGCTCTACAGTGAAATAAGCCAATAAACACGAACCAGAATAGTAATGGACCAGGCATATTGACATTAAGGAGAGGCATGCTTAGCCGAGTGATCATAAGGGTCCAGTGAGTAGTGAGGTTGGTTGGCGTCACGGCGATTCAGACAGCTAGCCGGGCCATCGGGAGCAAGCTAGCATAGGATGGAGGTCTGTTTTTAGCCACCTCGTGCGTTTTCGTCGGTAGATTAGTGGGGTTCCGTGTGGTAGAGGGGATCAAGTTTTAATACATTTTTTTTGGCAGCATTTATACATTGAAGATTGAAAAAGAATTTGGTGCATTTTTCCCCATATTCCATCCATTTCGCTTTATTTTTATAATATATTACACTAGATCTTTCTTGAATAAGTTCCTCCATTTCTTTTTGTTTTTCCTCTAACTTATTCTGTGCCTCTATGGTACAGTTTTTATTGCTATCTAACTGTACTGTTAGTGCTTCAATTTCCTTTGTTAATATGGACTCTTTAGATCTAAATTGCTTTTGTTTTATTGATGAGTACTGAATTGCATTGCCTCTAAAGGCACATTTAAAAGTGTCCCATACAATAAGGGGATCTGCTGTACCTATGTTATGTCTGGAAAAGTCAGTTATAAATTCTTCTGTCCTGGTTCTAAACAATTTATCATCTAGTAGGCTTTGATTAAATGTCCAATATCCTCACCCACGTGGAAATTCTGTATTGTCCAATAAATTCTGTATTATCCAATAACATATTTAAAATAATCCATCTACCTTGAGAATCTGTTTGGACAATTTGCACATTTGGATCAAAATTATTGTTTTTTAAAACCATCACCCAGTTCTTTTTCCACAAAACTTCATCTAAAATTGTTGAATGAGTTTCCTGTAAACAATAGATATTATATTCCTTCTCTTTTAGCCAGGTAAATACTGATCGTCTTTTCTTATTATCTGCTAGGCCATTACAATTGTAACTGGCTATACTTATTTCACCACTTACCATAATGAGACACAACTTTCAATTATATTTATCAAAATATATGTTTGTAAACGTACCATTAAACAGTAACATGATGATTGAGTGTCTATATAGCTGTACCTTGATCTTTGCATTTCTACTAAGTAAACCTCCAATTGGTCCCTACTATTCCACCCGCTAAAAGTCCTCCTCATCCCGAGTTGGTTTGTCATCCCAATGCCTGGCAGACCACCCTCAACCCCCTGTATCCCATAACCCATAACCGACTGGGATCCATCCTTTGAAAAGAGCACACAGTGCCATTTACCGAATTGAAGTAGATTAACTGCCAAATGCATTTCCATCGCCCTCACCTCGATTTGTATTATATATAGCTGTGGATCATCCTCTATTGTCCCTAACATCTTTTACTTCTTCGCAACAGTTGTGGGATACACACATACACCCACACACACTCAACCCATACCCCCACACAACCATAAGCTCACTTACTCAACAATTGCACCACCCCAGAGCCCAACTCAAGATAGGTCTTGATTTACAAATGTACTTGCAGTTGCAGCTGCACGAGAAGACCACACAAAAAAATAGGCAAAAAATAAGAGATTTTATTTACCATTGTCACATCCTAGATGATGGAGGTCAAATGTACACCTCTACCCTGAAACCCCTACAATACAGTCACCCGTATTGACCATATTCCCAAGCATCTCCATGCAGTCCGACTTTGATTCTGTGCCACTAGGGTCACATAATATACCCCCTCTCTGAATGTCCAAGTGTGACCCCCTCCCCATGGGTTACTGCAGCTAGTGTTGCCAGCACTGCCACTGCCTGGGTGCGGGCACCCCACCGGAATTCCCACCGGCTAGGTACAAGGTCATCAAGGTTCTCATTAGCAGCTTTGAGAATTTACGTGTGTAGTATGCTCTCCCTTTAGGGGGCTTTGGCTTTGCAGGACCAACCCTGCCAAGCAGGCTCAGAATCTTGAGGGGGCAGTGCTGCTCTTGGTCTCTGACCATCATTTGGCTGCATACAGACCGCTTACAGCAGGCCCATAAAACAGTTAGGGACTAGTAGAGGGGATCAATCCAATTGGCGATATAGTTATAGTGACCCAAGAAAAATTGTCCGATAGACCTATTCAGATAGCAGCCGATAAGACAGCTAACGATTAGCGGGCCGCAGATGGGCGTTCAGGTAACGTCGCGACGGAGGGGCCAGTTGGATAACTCCCTCGGGCAGATAAGATCGGTAGTCCAGTCGTGAAGGCCCGGTGGGGCTCCGCGTCGGCAGTAAAACGGGTCCGGATAGGTGATTGTAGCCCAGGAGTGGCTGATGGAACTCTTCAGCTTTCCTAGCTCATGTTTACAGCAGCTGCTTCTGCTAACTAAAAGGCTAGGAGGTATCACTTCTGAAGTGAATAAGAGTTCAAAGTTTATACCAAGTTGCCATACTTTTAAGCTCGTGCTATATTCTGTCTGGTATAGTCGAAATTCATCCTTTCGGCGTGTTGATCGTCATCTTCACATTGAACACTAATTTCGTTAGTTTATTATCTGAGCCCTTTTAGCGTCGTCGTCCTCATGTCCTCGGAACAGGAAGTTGCATTTTCGTCAACGTGTTTATATAGTGGTGAAAGAAGGGCTAAGTTTCATAGTTTACAACCAATGTCTGTTCACTTGGGTGGGGCCTCTGAGTGAGCAGAGTTTCTCTATGACAAACCGTTCTCTCATTTAAGAAGCTAAAATTACATTTAATCTTTTCACAAATAGTTTCATATTTAAACATTTAAAATTGCACAACAATTCCATGCAATTTGCACACACACAATATGATCTCAGATATGAAATTGTACATATTGACTGACCTTCATGTCTTAAAGTAATGATGGACTGTTGTTTCTCTTTGCTTATTTGAGCTGTTCTTGCAATAATATGGACTTGGTGTTTTACCAAATAGGGCTATCTTCTGTATACCACCCCTACCATGTCACAACAACTGATTGGCTCAAACATATTAAGAAACCAGTAATAACCATCAACTATAATAGTTAATATAACATTCCCAAGGGAGCCAAGGCCGCCGGAAAATGTTGGGAGCTATTTACCACTGTTGATTCCCAGCTTTAAGCACCAGCTGTCAGAGCAGCTCACTGCCCCTGTACATAGCCCATCTGTAAATATCCCATCCAACTATCTCATCCCCATAATGTTATTTATTTTGCTCCTTTGCACCCCAAGTATCTCTACTTGCAAACTCATATTCTGCACATCTATCACTCCAGTGTTTAATTGCTAAATTGTAATTATTTCGCCACTATGGCTTATGTATTGCCTTACCTCTCTTATCCTACCACATTTGCACTCACTGTATATAGATTTTTTCTACTGTATGTTTGTTTACTCCATGTGTAACTCTGTGTTGTTGTTTGTGTCGAACTGCTTTGCTTTATCTTGGCCAGGTCGCAGTTGTAAATGAGAACTTGTTCTCAACTAGCTTACCTGGTTAAATAAAGGTGAAATAAAATAAATAGAATTTTGAAGAATCTCATATTATACTACATGATTCCATGTGTTATTTCATAGTTGATGTCTTCACTATTATTCTACAAAGTAGAAAACTGTAAAAATGAAATAAAAACCTGTAATGAGTAGGTGAAATTTGACCTTTTCCCTTTTCCACATTTTGTTGCTAAAATGGATTAAATACAAAGAAAATCCTCCATCTGCAATTAAAGCGATAACAGGATTTTCAAATTCTTTGCAAATTAACAATACATTTTTTTCATAAGTTTTCACACCCTTTGCTATAAGACTAAACATTGAGCTCAGGTGCATCCTGTTTCCATTGATCTTCCTTGAGATGTTTCTACAACTTGATAGGAGTCCACCTGTGGTAAATTCAATTGATTGGACATGATTTAGGAAGGCAAACATCTGTCTATAAAAAGGTCCCACAGTTGACAGTGCATGTCAGAACAGATAAACCAAGCCATGAGGTCGAAGACAGGATTGTGTCGAGGCAAAGATCTGGGGAGGGTACCAAAAATATATATGCAGCATTGAAGGTTCCCAAGGACATAGTGGTCTCCATCATTCTTAAAAATGTAAGAAGTTTGGAACCACCAAGACTCTTCCTAGAGCTGGCTGCCCGGCCAAACTGAGCAATCAGGGGAGAAGGGCCTTGGTCAGGGAGGTGACCAAGAACCCGATGGTCGTACAGACAGAGCTCCAGAGTTCCTCTGTGTAGATGGGAGAACCTTCCAGAAGGATAACCATCTCTGCAGTACTCCACCAATCAAGCCTTTATCGTGGAGTGGCCAGACGGAAACAACCCCTCAGTAAAAGGCTCATTACAGCCTGCTTGGAGTTTACCAAAAGGCACCTAGAGGACTCAGACCATGAGAAACAAGATTCTCTTCTCTGATGAAACCAAGATTGAACTCATTGGCCTGAATACCAAGCATCACATCTAGAGGAGACCTGACACCATCCCTACAGTGAAGCGTGGTGGTGACAGCATCATGCTGTGGAGATGTTTTTTAGCAGCAGGGAGACTGGTCAGGATCGAGGGAAAGATGAACGGAGCAAAGTACAGAGAGATCCTTGATGAAAATCTGCTCCAGAGCGCTCAGGACCTCAGACTGGGGCAAAGGTTCACCATCCAACAGGACGATGACCCTAAGCACACAGCCAAGACAACACAGGAGTGGCTTCGGGTCAAGTCTATGAGTGTCCTTGAGTGGCCCAGCCAGAGCCTGGACTTGAACCCAATCGAACATTTTATTATTAATACATTTGTTTTCGCTTTGTCATTATGGGGTAGTGTGTGTAGATAGTTTTTTAAATAAATTTAATCCATTTTAGAATAAGGCTACTGTTACAAAATGTGGGAAAAGTCCAGGGGGCTGAATACTTTCCAGATGCACACACACCTACCTTCAAATTAGTCAATTCGGCAATTTCAGCCACACCCGTTACTGACAGGTGTATAAAATCGAGCACACAGCCATGCAATCTCCATAGACAAACATTGGCTGTAAAATGGCCTTACTGAAGAGCCCAGTGTCTTTAAAATGTGGCACCATCATAGGATGCCACAAGTCAGTATGTCAAATCTTGGCCCTGCTAGAGTTGCCCCGGTCAACTATAAGTGCTGTTATTAAGTGAAAGTGTAGGAGCATCAACCACTCAGCTGCGAAGTGGTAGGCCACACAAGGTCACAGAACGGGAACGACGAGTGCTGAAGTGTGTACAACACTCACTACAGAGTTCCAAACTGCCCCTGGACACAACGTCGCCACAAGAACTGTTCGTCGGGAGCTTCATGAAATTGGTTTCCGTGGCCAAGCAGCCACACACAAGCCTAAGATCAGCATGCGCAATGCCAAGCGTCAGCTGTAAAGCTCACCGCCTTTGGACTCTGGAGCAGTGGAAATGAGTCACGCTTCACTATCTGGCAGTCCGACAGACAAATCTGGGTTTGTCAGATGCCAGGAGAACGCTACCTGCCCCAATGCATAGTGGCAACTGTAAAGTTTGGTGGAGGAGGAATAATGGTGGGGCAGTTTTTCATGGTTCGGGACCCTTAGTTCCAGTGAAGGGAAATCTTAATGCTGCCGCATACAATGACATTCTAGACGATTCTGTGCTTCCACCTTTGTGGCAATAGTTTGGTGAAGGCCCTTTCCGGTTTCAGCATGACAATGCCCCCGTGCACAAAGCACAAATGCCCCTGTGCACAAAGCGAGGTCCATACAGAAGTGATTTGTCTAGATCAATGTGGAAGAACTTGACTGGCCTGCACAGAGCCCTGATCTCAACCCCATCAAACACCCTTGGGATGAATTTGAACGCTGACTGCGAGCCAGGCGTAATCGCCCAACATCAGTGCCTGACCTTACTAATGCTCTTAAGGGCTGAACGGAAGCAAGTTCCTGCAGCAATCTTCTAACATCTAATGGAACTCCTTCCCAGAAGAGTGGCGGCTGTAATAGCAGCAAAAGGGGGGACCAACTCCATATTAATGCCCATGATTTTGGAATGAGATATTCAACAAGCAGGTGCCCACAACCTTTTGGTCATGTAGTGTATTTGTAAAAATAAAATGCAACAGTTTAAAAGAGTTACATGTTACTTCCCGTTTCGTTCCGTTTAAGAAAAGTTTTGCAACAAAAATCGGCGTAATGAATACGCCCCAGGCGACCCAGCACGAGGGAGAGAGAGGGGGCAGGCAGAACCGTACGCATATGTCTTGGTCATCTGTCTTGCAAATTCACCAGTTAGCCTAAAGTTCCTCTTCCTTTGGTATTATTTAAATGACAACTTTCCCCAGGCCTTTATAGCCTGTTATCTAGTTAGGCTACAACACAGAAAATATGTTTTGTGATTTTAATGTGAAAAAACAAAAACATTGTTTTTCTGTTTTGAATTTTTCTTAACGTTAAGGATCGAAATGTTGATTAAAAGTTCACAGTTAAAGTGAGAGAAAGCTGAGCAGACATCGAGTACTCTTGTTCCTCTTTCCATTTTAGTTTGGAGATGTTTGACAGGCTTTGTTTATACACTTTCACTCAGTCTCTGTGTCCTTCCTGTCTTCACCTTCCAGTGTCTGCCAGTCACAAGCGTCAGAAGGAACAGCAGGCAGGTGGAGCAGCAAAGAAACCCAGGCCAAACAGAAAGAGCTCAGTGCCTCCCAAGAAGAACAACAGGAAAACTGGTAAGGACGAGTATGATATCCCTGTCTTTGACAGCACCCACTAGGTACTGAGGAATCTGTCCCTCTAGGGCATCTGGCCCTTTTTTTCTAGCTAGGCAAGTCAGTTAATTACAATTGGGGAATACTTTTACCAAAAGGCCTTCTGTGGGGACAGGGGCCTGGGATTACAAAATGAAAACAATATAAATATAGGACAAAACACACATCACAACAAGAGACAACACCACAAAAAGTGACCAGTAACACAACATAACAACATGGTATCAACACAACAACATGGTATCAACACAACAACATGGTATCAACACAACATAACAACATGGTAGCAACACAACATAACAACATGGTAGCAACACAAAACATGGTACAAACATTATTGGGCCCAGACAACAGCACAAAGGGCAAGAAGGTAGAGACAACAATACATCACACAAAGCAGCCACAACTGTCAGTAAGAGTGTTCATGACTGAGTCTTTGAATGAAGTGAGCGATCAAGGGATGTGTGTGCTTTGGGGAAGTGACTAGCAGAACGGGTGTTGTATGTGGAGGATGAGGGCTGCAGTAGGTAGCATTGGTGGCAAATCTGATGGCAGAATGGTAAAGAACATCTATCCACTCGAGAGCACCCTTACCTGCCAATCTATAAATTATATCTCTGTAATCTAGCATGGGTAGGATGGTCATCTGAATCAAGGTTAGTTTGGCAGCTGGGGTGAAAGAGGAGCGATTACGATAGAGAAAACCAAGTCTAGATTTAACTTTAGCCTGCAGCTTTGATATGTGCTGAGAGAAGGACAGTGCACCATCTAGCCATACTCCCAAGTACTTGTATGAGGTGACTACCTCAAGCTCTTAACCCTCAGAGGTAGTAATCACACCTGTAGGGAGAAGGGCATTCTTCCTACCAAACCACACAACCTTTGTTTTGGAGGTGTTCAGAACAAGGTTAAGGGTAGAGAAAGCTTGTTGGACACTAAGAAAGTTGTAGAGCATTTAACACAATATCCAGGGAGGGGCCAGCTGAGTTTTAGACTGTATCATCTGCATATAAATGGATGAGAGAGCTTCCTACTGCCTGAGCTATGTTGCTGTAAATTGAGAAGAGCGTGGGGCCTAGGATCGAGCCTTGGGGTACTCCCTTGGTGACAAGCAGTGGCTGACTTTATACACTGCACTCAGAGATGTAATTAGCAAACCAGGCCAAAGACCCCTCAGAGACACCAGTACTCCTTAGCTAGTCCACAAGAATGGAATGGTCTAAAACAAACAGCTTTGGCCAAGTCAATAAAAATAGCAGCACAACATCGCTTAGAATCAAGGGCAATGGTGACATCATTGAGGACCTAAGGTTGCAGTGACATCCATAACCAGATTGCATACCAGAGAGAACACTATAGACATCAAGAAAACCAGTCCGTTGATAAGTTTCTCCAACACTTTTGATAAACAGGGCAAAAGAGAAATAGGCCTATAACAGTTAGGATCAGCTTGATCTCCCCTTTAAATAAAGAACAAACTGTGACTGTCTTCAAAGCAATGGGAACCTCTCTAGAGAGGAGAAAAAGGTTGGAGATTAGTTTGCTGCCCCTATCGTCGCCAAGCCTAAAGGGTCTAAGCCATCTGACCAAGATGTTTTTTGGGGTCAAGTTTAAGGAGCTCCTTTAGCACCTCGGACTCAGTGACCACCTACAGGGAGAAACTTTGTTGCGGGGCAGGGGGAAAAAAAGAGGGAGAAGCGTCGGGGATAGTCGCTTTAGAATGGGTGGGAGAAGAGAAAATGTTGGACTGGAAGGAGGAATGGCTGAGTCAAATTGGAATCCTGACTTAATGAAATGGTGATTAGAACTCAGCCATGTGCTTCCGGTCAGTAACAACCACATCAACATTAAGAGACAATGGCAGCTGTGAGGAGGAGGGTTTATTCTCCAGGTCTTTAGCCGTTTTCCAGAACTTCTTGGAGATAGACCCACAGAGAGAAAACTGCTCCTTAAAGTAACTAACTTTGGCCATCCGGATAGCCTGAGTGCACTTATTTCTCATTTGCCTGAATGAGAGCCAGTCAGCCTGAGTATACTTGTGCCGAGCCTGTCGTCAAATGCAATTCTTGAGGTGGAGTAACTCTGCCACATCGCGGTCGAACCAGGGGCTGAAACAGTATAATTCTCATTTTCTTTATGGGGGTGTGTTTGTTAACAATACCACTGAAAATATAAAATAAGAAGGTCCAAGCGTCTTCGACAGAGGGGATCTGATTCTATACCATTTTACAGAGGCCAGTTCATGAAGGAAGGCTTGCTCAAAGTTTTTTAGCAAGCGTCTATGACAAATCAGGACAACTTGTTTCACTGAGCAGCCATTACGAACACAGGCTGTAAAACAGTAATCCCCAAGGTCATTACAGAAAACACCAGAACTGATACCTATCAGGATCATTTGTGAGGATAACGTCGAGAAGAGTAGCGTTTTCTGGGTGTTGAGTCATACCTTGTGGGATTAGTAATAATCTGAGAAATATTTAGGGAGTCCCGTGGCTTTAGGACTTGGTCAGGTGGTGTAAGCATGTCCCAGTTTAGGTCACCTAGCAGGACAAATTCAGACTTAGTGTAAGGGGCCAGGAGAGGGCTTAGGGCAGGTAGGGTACAGGCCGGTGCTGATTGAGGACGATAGTATCCAGCAACATTCAACAAAGAGCAAAACTCAGCAAAAAATAAATATCCCTTTTTCAGGACCTTGTCTTTCAAAGATAATTAGTAAACATCCAAGTAACGTCACAGATCTTCATTGTAAAGGGTTTAAACACTGTTTCCCATGCGTGTTCAATGAACCATAAACAATTAATGAACAGTCGTTAAGACACTAACAGCTTACAGACGGTAGGCAAGTAGAAAGAGGCCTTTCTACTGACTCTGGAAAAACACCAAAAGAATGGGTCCCTGCTCATTTGCGTGAACATGCCTTAAGCATGCTGCAAGGAGGCATGAAGACTGCAGATATGTCCAGGGCAATAAATTGCCATGTCCTTCTGTGAGACGCCTAAGACAGCGCTACAGGGAGACGGGACGGACAGCTGATCGTCCTCGCAGTGGCAGACCACGTGTAACATCACATGCACAGGATCGGTACATCCGAACATCACACCTGCGGGACAGGTACAGGATGGCAACAACAACTGCCCGACTTACACCAGGAATGCACAATCCCTCCATTAGTGCTCAGACTGTCTGCAATAGGCTGAGAGAGGCTGGACTGAGGGCTTGTAGGCCTGTTGTAAGACAGGTCCTCACCAGACATCACTGGCAACATCGTTGCCTATGGGCACAAACCCACCGTCGCTGGACTAGACAGGACTGGCAAAAAAGTGCCCTTCACTGACGAGTCGCGCTTTTGTTCACCGGGGGTGATGGTCGGATTCGCGTTTATTGTCGAAGGAATGAGCGTTACACCGAGGCCTGTACTCTGGAGGGGGATCGATTTGAAGGTGGAGGGTCTGTCATGGTCTGGGGCGGTGTGTCACAGCATCATCGGACTGAGCTTGTTGTCATTGCAGGCAATCTCAACGCTGTGTGTTACAGGGAAGACATCCTACTCCCTCATGTGGTACCATTCCTGCAGGCTCATCCTGACATGACCCTCCAGCATGACAATGCCACCAGCCATACTGCTCGTCCTCTGCGTGATCTCCTGCAAGACAGGAATGTCAGTGTTCTGCCATGGCCAGCAAAGAGCCCGTATCTTAATCCCATTGAGCACGTCTGAGACCTGTTGGATCGGAGGGTGAGGGCTAGGGCCATTCCCCCCAGAAACGTGCAGGTGCCTTGGTGGAAGAGTGGGATAACATCTCACAGCAAGAACTGGAAAATCTGGTGCAGTCCATGAGGAGATGCACTGCAGTACTTAATGCAGCTGTTGGCCACACCATATACTGACTGTTACTTTTGACCCCCCCCCCCCTCCCTCCCTCCCTCCCTTTGTTCAGGGACACATTATTCCATGTCTGTGGAAGTTGTTCAATTTATGACTCAGTTGTTGAATTTTATGTTAAGTTTGCTGAAAATAGACGCAGTTGGAGGTGAGAGGACGGTTATTTTTTTTGCTAATTTGAAACCCTAACCCTAAAGTTGAATGCTGAAAACCAGATAATCAAGTTGTTTGGGGACAGACTTGGAGACACCCGAGCACTGAAGGTGATCCCCCACCTTTGGAAGGTCTGTCTTGACAAAAAAAACGTTATAACCAGAAAGGTTAACATCGGTATTCAAAACACTTCCTTACGTCTCAGTAATGACCAACACATCTGGATTGGAGCTGTGAACCCACACTTTCAATTGATCCTTTTTAGGTAATACGCTTCTAGTGTTAAAGTGCAGAAAACCCAGACTTTTATGAGAGCAGAACTCAGTGAAGCAGATATAAGAGCACAAGTCAGAATTGGAGCTAGCAACAGTAGATGGAGGGTGTACATGCACATTTCCAGATATCATCAACAGTAATACAATCAAGGCACGGCAGAGGACAGGGAGTGCATCAGATGGCAACAAGATCATATTATACAGCAATTTCATCAGGTAACGTGAATACAAAGCCGGCGAGAGGTGGTTAGAATAGGATGGGAGGCCAAGAGTCTGTGTAACCAATAGAGAGTCATAGTCCCGAGTGTGGGAACAAACACTGTCCCACGGTCGGGTAAACAAGAAAGTTCATAGTCAACAAAGCATACAGGAGTCATGAGGCAAATAGCAAAATGCACAAGAAAAAAATTAAATATATAACGGGGCCATTTTAAGTTCAGTTTCTCACCCCAACAGTGCCTGTGTGCTGGAGGTGAGCGAAAGCTTGGGAGAGAGGAGGGAGTGTGTTGGAGGTACCTGTACCAGACAGGCCAGGGAGAGAGGGGTGAGTGTGGTGGGGGTACCTGTACCAGACAGGGGGAGACAGACCAGGGAGAGAGGGGGGGAGTGTGGTGGAGTTACCTGTACCAGACAGGGGGAGACAGACCAGGGAGAGAGGAGTGGGTGTGTTGGAGGTACCTGTACCAGACAGGGGGAGACAGACCAGGGATAGAGGGGGGAGTGTGGTGGGGTACCTGTACCAGACAGGGGGAGACAGACCAGGCAGAGAGGGGTGAGTGTGGTGGACGTACCTGTACCAGACAGGGGGAGACAGACCAGGGAGAGAGGAGTGAGTGTGTTGGGGGTACCAGACAGGGGGAGACAGACCAGGGAGAGAGGAGTGAGTGTGTTGGAGGTACCTGTACCAGACAGGGGGAGACAGACCAGGGAGAGAGGGGGGAGTGTGGTGGAGGTACCTGTACCAGACAGGCCAGGGAGAGAGGGGTGAGTGTGGTGGGGGTACCTGTACCAGACAGGGGGAGACAGACCAGGGAGAGAGGGGGGAGTGTGGTGGAGGTACCTGTACCAGACAGGGGGAGACAGACCAGGGAGAGAGGGGGGAGTGTAGTGGAAGTACCTGTACCAGACAGGGGGAGACAGACCAGGGAGAGAGGGGGGAGTGTGGTGGAGGTACCTGTACCAGACAGGGGGAGACAGACCAGGGAGAGAGGAGGGAGTGTGTTGGAGGTACCTGTACCAGACAGGCCAGGGAGAGAGGGGTGAGTGTGGTGGGGGTACCTGTACCAGACAGGGGGAGACAGACCAGGGAGAGAGGGGGGGAGTGTGGTGGAGTTACCTGTACCAGACAGGGGAGACAGACCAGGGAGAGAGGAGGGAGTGTGTTGGAGGTACCTGTACCAGACAGGCCAGGGAGAGAGGGGTGAGTGTGGTGGGGGTACCTGTACCAGACAGGGGGAGACAGACCAGGGAGAGAGGGGGGGAGTGTGGTGGAGTTACCTGTACCAGACAGGGGGAGACAGACCAGGGAGAGAGGAGTGAGTGTGTTGGAGGTACCTGTACCAGACAGGGGGGGACAGACCAGGGAGAGAGGAGTGAGTGTGTTGGAGGTACCTGTACCAGACAGGGGGAGACAGACCAGGGAGAGAGGAGTGAGTGTGTTGGAGGTACCTGTACCAGACAGGGGGAGACAGACCAGGGAGAGAGGGGGGAGTGTAGTGGAGGTACCTGTACCAGACAGGGGGAGACAGGCCAGGGAGAGAGGGGTGAGTGTGTTGGAGGTACCTGTACCAGACAGGGGGAGACAGACCAGGGAGAGAGGGGTGAGTGTGGTGGAGGTACCTGTACCAGACAGGGGGAGACAGACCAGGGAGAGAGGGGGGAGTGTAGTGGAGGTACCTGTACCAGACAGGGGGAGACAGACCAGGGAGAGAGGGGGAGTGTGGTGGAGGTACCTGTACCAGACAGGGGGAGACAGACCAGGGAGAGAGGAGTGAGTGTGGTGGAGGTACCCGTACCAGACAGGGGGAGACAGACCAGGGAGAGAGGAGTGAGTGTGTTGGAGGTACCTGTACCAGACAGGGGGGGACAGACCAGGGAGAGAGGAGTGAGTGTGTTGGAGGTACCTGTACCAGACAGGGGGAGACAGACCAGGGAGAGAGGAGTGAGTGTGTTGGAGGTACCTGTACCAGACAGGGGGAGACAGACCAGGGAGAGAGGGGGGAGTGTAGTGGAGGTACCTGTACCAGACAGGGGGAGACAGGCCAGGGAGAGAGGGGTGAGTGTGTTGGAGGTACCTGTACCAGACAGGCCAGGGAGAGAGGGGTGAGTGTGGTGGGGGTACCTGTACCAGACAGGGGAGACAGACCAGGGAGAGAGGGGTGAGTGTGGTGGAGGTACCTGTACCAGACAGGGGGAGACAGACCAGGGAGAGAGGGGGTAGTGTAGTGGAAGTACCTGTACCAGACAGGGGGAGACAGACCAGGGAGAGAGGGGGGAGTGTGGTGGAGGTACCTGTACCAGACAGGGGGAGACAGACCAGGGAGAGAGGAGTGAGTGTGTTGGAGGTACCTGTACCAGACAGGGGGAGACAGACCAGGGATAGAGGGGTGAGTGTGGTGGAGGTACCTGTACCAGACAGGGGGAGACAGACCAGGGAGAGAGGAGTGAGTGTGTTGGAGGTACCTGTACCAGACAGGGGGAGACAGACCAGGGAGAGAGGGGTGAGTGTGGTGGAGGTACCTGTACCAGACAGGGGGAGACAGACCAGGGAGAGAGGGGGGAGTGTAGTGGAGGTACCTGTACCAGACAGGGGGAGACAGACCAGGGAGAGAGGGGGGAGTGTGGTGGAGGTACCTGTACCAGACAGGGGGAGACAGACCAGGGAGAGAGGAGTGAGTGTGGTGGAGGTACCCGTACCAGACAGGGGGAGACAGACCAGGGAGAGAGGAGTGAGTGTGGTGGAGGTACCCGTACCAGACAGGGGGAGACAGACCAGGGAGAGAGGAGTGAGTGTGGTGGAGGTACCTGTACCAGACAGGGGGAGACAGACCAGGGAGAGAGGGGTGAGTGTGGTGGAGGTACTTGTTCCAGACAGGGGGAGACAGACCAGGGAGAGAGGGGGGAGTGTGGTGGAGGTACCTGTACCAGACAGGGGGAGACAGACCAGGGAGAGAGGAGTGAGTGTGTTGGAGGTACCTGTACCAGACAGGGGGGGACAGACCAGGGAGAGAGGAGTGAGTGTGGTGGAGGTACCCGTACCAGACAGGGGGAGACAGACCAGGGAGAGAGGAGTGAGTGTGGTGGAGGTACCTGTACCAGACAGGGGGAGACAGACCAGGGAGAGAGGGGTGAGTGTGGTGGAGGTACCTGTTCCAGACAGGGGGAGACAGACCAGGGAGAGAGGGGTGAGTGTGGTGGAGGTACCCGTTCCAGACAGGGGGAGACAGACCAGGGAGAGAGGGGGGAGTGTGGTGGAGGTACCCGTACCAGACAGGGGGAGACAGACTAGGGAGAGAGGGGTGAGTGTGGTGGAGGTACCCGTACCAGACAGGGGGAGACAGACCAGGGAGAGAGGGGGGAGTGTGGTGGAGGTACCCGTACCAGATAGGGGGAGACAGACCAGGGAGAGAGGGGGGAGTGTGGTGGAGGTACCCGTACCAGACAGGGGGAGACAGACCAGGGAGAGAGGGGGGAGTGTGGTGGGGGTACCTGTACCAGACAGAGGGAGACAGACCAGGGAGAGAGGGGGGAGTGAATTGTCTTAAACAGGAGGGCGCTTCAAAGGGCGCGTCAAAGACTCCTGCCACTTGTTGGGCCCGAAGGCCTTTTTACTTCACACCTTAGTGCTAATTGAATTTGCTCAGTTCAGGTTGGAATGGTGTCCTCAGGTCTCTGCTGTTTGTTGGCTAGAGCACCCTCCGTATAGCTTGGAAAAATAATACCTTGGAAGCAGTAATCTCTCTGGTTCATTTTGGTCAAAATTAGGTTTGGAGTTTTGATCTGTAGTCAAGGCCATCCTGGAGGGAGGGTAGCATCCTGCATATGTACCTGCCGAAAAATCCAAGTTTATCTTTATTTTATTTCACCTTTATTTAACCAGGTAGGCCAGTTGAGAACATGTTCTCATTTACATCTGCGACCTGGCCAAGATAAAGTGTAGCAATTCGACACATACAACAACACAGAGTTACACATGGAATAAACAAAACATACAGTCAATAATACAGTAGAACAAAAGAAAACAAAAAGTCTATATACAGTGAGTGCAAATGAGGTAAGTTAAGGAAATAAATAGGCCATGGTGGCGAAGTAATTACAATATAGCAATTAAACACTGGAATGGTAGATCGGCAGAAGATGAATGTGCAGGTAGAGATACTGGGGTGCAAAGGAGCAAAATAAATAAATAAATACCAGTATGGGGATGAGGTAGGTAGATAGCCCATCTGTAAACAGCCGATCTATGTACAGGTGCAGTGATCTGTAAGCTGCTCTGACAGCTGCTGCTTAAAGCCAGTGAGGGAGATGTGAGTCTCCAGCTTCAGAGATTTTTGCAATTCGTTCCAGTCATGGGCAGCAGAGAACTGGAAGGAAAGACGACCAAAGGAGGAATTGGCTTTGGGGGTGACCAGTGAGATATACCTACTGGAGCACGTGCTACGAGTGGGTGCTGCTATGGTGTCCAGTGAGCTGAGATAAGGCGGGGCTTTACCTAGCAGAGACTTGTAGATAACCTGTAGCCAGTGGGTTTGGCGACGAGTATGAAGCGAGGGCCAACCAACGAGAGCGTACAGGTCGCAATGGTGGGTAGTGTATGGGGCTTTGGTGACAAAACGGATGGCACTGATAGACTGCATCCAGTTTGTTTAGTAGAGTGTTGGAGGCTATTTTATAGATGACATCACCACAGTCGAGGATCGGTAGGATGGTCAGTTTTACGAGGGTATGGTTGGCAGCACGAGTGAAGGATGCTTTGTTGCGATATAGGAAGCCGATTCTAGATTTAATTTTGGATTGGTGATGTAATGTGAGTCTGGAAGGAGAGTTTACAGTCTAAACAGACACCAAGGTATTTGTAGTTGTCCACATATTCTAAGTCAGAGCCGTCCAGAGTAGTGATGCTGGACGTGCGAGCAGGTGCGGGCAGTGATCGATTGAATAGCATGTATTTAGTTTTACTTGCGCTTAAGAGCAGTTGGAGGCCACGGAAGGAGAGTTGTATGGCATTGAAGCCCGTCTGGAGGTTAGTTAACACAGTGTCCAAGAAGGGGCCAGATATACAGAATGCTGTCGTCTGCATAGAGGTGGATCAGAGAATCACCAGCAGCAAGAGCAACATCATTGATGTATACAGAAAAGAGAGTCGGCCCGAGAATTGAACCCTGTGGCACACCCATAGAGACTGTCAGAGGTCCGGACAACAGGCCCTCCGATTTGACACACTGAACTCTATCAGAGAAGTAGTTGGTAAACCAGTCGAGGCAATCATTTGAGAAACCAAGGCTGTCGATCTAACTCTATCCTTTTTTTGTTGAAAAATGTGAGCGCTCACATTAAGCTGTGTCTCCCTCTCTCTGAGGGGGCGTGTCTGTCCTCCGCTAGGGTTGGTGAATCTGGCCCTCCGCTAGGGCTGGTGAATCTGGCCCTCCGCTAGGGCTGGTGAATCTGGCCCTCCGCTAGGGCTGGTGATCCGAGTCTCCACTAGGGCTGGTGAATCTGGCCCTCCGCTAGGGCTGGTGAATCTGGCCCTCCGCTAGGGCTGGTGAATCTGGCCCTCCGCTAGGGCTGGTGAATCTGGCCCTCCGCTAGGGCTGGTGAATCTGGCCCTCCGCTAGGGCTGGTGAATCTGGCCCTCCGCTAGGGCTGGTGAATCTGGCCCTCCGCTAGGGCTGGTGAATCTGGCCCTCCGCTAGGGCTGGTGATCCGAGTCTCCACTAGGGCTGGTGAATCTGGCCCTCCGCTAGGGCTGGTGAATCTGGCCCTCCGCTAGGGCTGGTGAATCTGGCCCTCCGCTAAGGGCTGGTGAATCTGGCCCTCCGCTAGGGCTGGTGAATCTGGTGAATCTGGCCCTCCGCTAAGGGCTGGTGAATCTGGCCCTCCGCTAGGGCTGGTGAATCTGGTGAATCTGGCCCTCCGCTAGGGCTGGTGAATCTGGCTGTAGAATGTCTTCAAATGTTCATTCTAACAACTCTCCAAGCACGAGCAATTACCAACGAAGGAATTAATCTACTTGTAAAAGTTGTTACAATGAAAAATAAGTTTGTAGCTAATTAATATCTTCTCCTTCCTGTCCTGCCATCCCCTCCCCCTACAGCCCACAGCAGTGACAGTGAAGACCAGTTAGTGGGTGAGAGTATGGCTAAGTCTTCAGCCTCCAAGACCCATGGTGCAGCAGACATGAAGGGGTCCATCTCCCCCAAGTGTCTCAGCCAGGGACAGGTTGAGGGACACACCCCTCCATCCAGCCAGAAGTACCACAAGGAGCAGCAGCATGGGTACCCTGACCACAGAGCGCACAATGGCAGAACACCATCCGTCTACAAGTGGAGCGTCCAGATGTGTAAGTGTGCCTCAACCAACCCTGACTGTCTTTCACAGAGCCTCAGCCAACCCTGGCTGTCTTTCACAGAGCCTCAGCCAACCCTGGCTGTCTTTCACAGAGCCTCAGCCAACCCTGGCTGTCTTTCACAGAGCCTCAGCCAACCCTGGCTGTCTTTCACAGAGCCTCAGCCAACCCTGGCTGTCTTTCAGAGCCTCAGCCAACCCTGGCTGTCTTTCACAGAGCCTCAGCCAACCCTGGCTGTCTTTCACAGAGCCTCAGCCAACCTTGCCTGTCTTTCACAGAGCCTCAACCAACCCTGGCTGTATTTCAGAGCCTCAAGCCCTCAGATTGATGCTAGCGACAGGAATTCTCATCTACGTCCCACCAGATTGTCTGTTACTGTACAAGTAGATTTGTCAGACAGAATCCTTTGTGATCACACAGAGGGCAATGGACATAGAACAGACTAGTTTTATACTGTTTGGTTTAGCTTTCTACTCTGAAACAACCCACTGATTCCTCTCCTTTCAATGTTTATAATCTGAAACACCCCACAGAGTTCTCTCTGTTACAACCTGGCTCAAGATTGTAACAATAGGAAACCACACACTGAGTAAAGGAATAACAATATGAATGTATTCCCTAAATAAAGATGAGGCATGAAGGTCAGTAAATTAGGTGTCAACTGCCAAAGCCACAACAAAACAAGCAAATGTATGCACGGAGAGAGGAATCTCTTGCTGAATGGGGAAACAGTGGCTTTTTGCCACAACTGAGCTTTCACAGGTGTGCCCCATCAGCACTGACTACCCTCCCAGCTCCGCCCACCTCTCCTACTCTTCCCACCAATCTCCTGCAGGAAGTAAGCACAGCAAAACTCAGTAGACAGAGCAGGGAGGAGCCCTCACATCTCCTTTCAATGTTTCTACTCTGAAACACCTCACTGATTCCTCTCCTGTCAGTGTGACATCCCACTGAGTCCTCTCCGTTCAATGTTTCTACTCTGAAACATCCCACTGAGTCCTCTCCTTTCAATGTTGTTCCTCTCCTCCCCTAGCGGACCTGGAGAAGATGTGTAGTCTGGAGAGGATTTCCTTCCTCCAGGAGAAGCTGCAGGACATCAGGAACCACTACCTGTCTCTCAAGTCTGAGGTGGCATCCATCGACAAACGACGCAAACGCATCAAGAAGAAAGAGAGAGAGAGTGAGTCATCATAATTGACAGTTTATTTGCTACCAGAGCTGTTATGGTAAACACAATCAAAAGAGAGAGGAAGAAATGTAGTTTCTAACCCTGTAGTACTGTAGCTGGAGACCGAGACCATCCCTGTAGTACTGTAGCTGGAGACCGAGACCATCCCTGTAGTACTGTAGCTGGAGACCGAGACAATCCCTGTAGTACTGTAGTACTGTAGTTGGAGACCAAGACAATCCCTGTAGTACTGTAGTACTGTAGCTGGAGACCGAGACAATCCCTGTAATACTGTAGTACTGTAGTACTGTAGCTGGAGACCGAGACAATCCCTGTAGTACTGTAGTACTGTAGCTGGAGACGAGACAATCCCTGTAGTACTGTAGTACTGCAGCTCGAGACCGAGACAATCCCTGTAGTACTGTAGCTCGAGACCGAGACAATCCCTGTAGTACTGTAGTACTGTAGCTGGAGACCGAGACCTTCCCTGTAGTACTGTAGATGTAGACCAAGACAATCTCTGTAGTACTGTAGCTTGAGACCGAGACAATCAAGACCATCCCTGTAGTACTGTAGCTGGAGACCAAGACTATCCCTGTAGTACTGTAGTACTGTAGCTGGAGACCAAGACCATCCCTGTAGTACTGTAGTACTGTAGCTGGAGACCAAGACAATCCCTGTAGTACTGTAGCTGGAGACCAAGACAATCCCTGTAGTACTGTAGTACTGTAGCTGGAGACCAAGACCATCCCTGTAGTACTTTAGTACTGTAGCTGGAGACCAAGACAATCACTGTAGTACTGTAGCTGGAGACCGAGACAATCCCTGTAGTACTGTAGTACTGTAGCTGGAGACCGAGACCATCCCTGTGGTACCGTAGTACTGTAGTACTGTAGCTGGAGACCGAGACAATCCCTGTAGTACTGTAGCTGGAGGCCGAGACAATCCCTGTAGTACTGTAGTACTGCAGCTGGAGACCGAGACAATCCCTGTAGTACTGTAGTACTGTAGCTGGAGACCGAGACAATCCCTGTAGTACTGTAGTACTTTAGCTGAAGACCGAGACCATCCCTGTAGTACTGCAGTACTGTAGCTGGAGACCAAGACAATCCCTGTAGTACTGTAGCTGGAGACTGAGACAATCAAGACAATCCCTGTAGTACTGTAGCTGGAGACCGAGACAATCAAGACAATCCCTGTAGTTCTGTAGTACTGTAGCTGGAGACCAAGACCATCCCTGTAGTACCGTAGCTGGAGACCAAGACCATCCCTGTAGTACTGTAGTACTGTAGCTGGAGACCAAGACAATCCCTGTAGTACTGTAGCTGGAGACCGAGACAATCCCTGTAGTACTGTAGCTGGAGACCGAGACCATCCCTGTAGTACTGTAGTACTGTAGCTGGAGACCAAGACAATCCCTGTAGTACTGTAGTACTCTAGCTGGAGACCAAGACAATCCCTGTAGTACTGTAGCTGGAGACCGAGACAATCCCTGTCATGCTGTATCCTGTCTGAGGACTGTAGATTGATTGATAATGCTCTAGTGTATGTTGAATAGTTTAGTCACACCTCGACTACTGTTCAGTCGTGTGGTCAGATGACACAAAGAGGGAGTTAGGAAAATTGTAATTGGCTCACAACAGGGCAGCACGACTGGCCCTTGGATGTGCATTCATTAATAATATGCATGTCAATCTCTCCTGGCTCAAAGTGGAGGAGAGATTGACTTAATCACTTCTTGTTTTTGTGAGAGGTATTGACATGTTGAATGCACCAATTGGTGTCGTCGTCCCCACAGTGACCGTACGTACATAACCCAACCAGAAGCCATGGATTACAGGCATCATCCACACTGAGCTCAAGGATAGAGCTGCCGCTTTCAAGGAGCGGGACCCTAACCCGGAAGCTTATAAGAAATCCCGCTATGCCCTCTGACGAACCATCCAACAGGAAAAGCGTCAATACAGGACTAAGATCGAATCGTAATACATCGGCTCTGACGCTCGTCGGATGTGGCAGGGCTAACAAACTGTTACAGACTACAAAGGGAAGCACAGCCGAGCGCTGCCCAGTGACACAAGCCTACTAGATGAGCTAAACTACTTCTATGCTCGCTTTGAGGCAAATAAACTGAAACATGCAAGAAAGCACCAGCTGTTCCGGAAGATTGTGTGATCATGTTCTCCACAGCCAATGTGAGTAAGACCTTTAAACAGGTCATAATTCACAAGGCCGCAGAGCCAAACGGATTACCAGGATGTGTACTGCGAGCATGCGCTGACCAACTGGCAAGTGTCTTCACTGACATTTTCAACCTCTCCCCGTTCTAGTCTGTAATACCAACATGTTTTAAGCAGACCATCATAGTGCCTGGGCCCAAGAACACTAAGGTAACCTGCCGAAATAACTACTGCTCCGTAGCACTCACATCTGTAGCCATGAAGTGCTTTGAAAGGCTGGTCATGGCTCACATCAACACCATTATCCCAGAAACCCTAGACCCAATCCAATTTGCATACCACCCCAACAGATCCACAGACGCTGCAATCTCTATTGCACTCTACACTGCCCTTTCTCACCTGGACAAAAGGAACACCTATGTTAGAAGGCTGTTCATTGACTAAAGCTCAGCTTTCAACACCATAGTGCCCTCAAAGCTCATCACTAAGCTAAGGACCCTGGGACGAAACACCTCCCTTTGCAACTGAATCCTGTACTCCCTGTTCACTCATGACTGCACGGCCAGGCACGACTCCAACACCGTCATTAAGTTTGCTGACAACACAACAGTGGTAGGCCTGAACAACAACAACGAAGACACAGCCTATAGGGAGGAGGTCAGAGACCTGGCCGTGTGTTGCCAGGACAAGAACATCTCCCTCAATGTGATCAAGACAAAGGAGATGATTGTGGACTACAGGAAAAAGAGGCCGAGCACGCTCCCATTCTCATCGACCGGGCTGCAGTGGAGCAGGTTGAGAGCTTCAAGTTCCTTGGCGTCCACATCCCCAACAAACTAACATGGTCCAAACACACCAAGACAGTCGTGAAGAGGGCACGACAAAACCTATTCCCCCTCAGGAGACTGACAAGATTTGGCTTGGGTCATGAGATCCTCAAACGGTTTTACAGCTGCACCATCGAGATCATCCTGACTGGTTGCATCATTGCCTGGTATGGCAGCTGCTCGGTCTCAGACCTCTATACCAGGCGGTGTCAGAGGAAGGCCCTGAAAATGGTCAAAGACTCCAGCCACCCTAGTCATAGACTCTTCTCTCTGCTATCGCACGGCAAGCGGTACCGGAGCACCAAGTCTAGGTCCAAGAGGTTTCTTAACAGCTTCTACCCCCCAAGCCATAAGACTCCTGAACATCTAATCAAAGGGCTACCCAGACTATTTGCATTGCTCCCCCCCCCCCCCCCCCACACCTCTTTTACACCGCTGATACTCTCTATTGTTCTCATATATGCATAGTCACTTTAACTCTACCTACATGTACATATTACCTCAACTAACCAGCACATTGACTCTGTACCGGTACCCCCCTGTATATAGTCTTGCTATTGTTATTTTACTGCTGCTCATTAATTACTTGTTACTTTTATTTCTTATTCTTATCTGTTTTTTTGAAACAGTATTGTTGGTTAGTGGCGCGTAAGTAAAGCATTGTAAGGTCTTCTTCACCTGTTGTATTCAGCGCATGTGACTAATAAAATTAGATTTGATATCTTTATAGAAAAGTTAACGAATTAGCCTCCTTCTGTACACATATGGCGCCAGCATATCTTTATCTCTCTGGTCTTTCTAGGGCCTAAGCTTCTCTTCCTTAATACAGTGCCATGCGAAAGTATTCGGCCCCCTTGAACTTTGCGACCTTTTGCCACATTTCAGGCTTCAAACATAAAGATATAAAACTGTATTTCTTTGTGAAGAATCAACAACAAGTGGGACACAATCATGAAGTGGAACGACATTTATTGGATATTTCAAACTTTTTTAACAAATCAAAAACTGAAAAATTGGGCGTGCAAAATATTCAGCCCCCTTAAGTTAATACTTTGTAGCGCCACCTTTTGCTGCGATTACAGCTGTAAGTCGCTTGGGGTATGTCTCTATCAGTTTTGCACATCGAGAGACTGAAATTTTTTCCCATTCCTCCTTGCAAAACAGCTCGAGCTCAGTGAGGTTGGATGGAGAGCATTTGTGAACAGCAGTTTTCAGTTCTTTCCACAGATTCTCGATTGGATTCAGGTCTGGACTTTGACTTGGCCATTCTAACACCTGGATATGTTTATTTTTGAACCATTCAATTGTAGATTTTGCTTTATGTTTTGGATCATTGTCTTGTTGGAAGACAAATCTCCGTCCCAGTCTCAGGTCTTTTGCAGACTCCATCAGGTTTTCTTCCAGAATGGTCCTGTATTTGGCTCCATCCATCTTCCCATCAATTTGAACCATCTTCCCTGTCCCTGCTGAAGAAAAGCAGGCCCAAACCATGATGCTGCCACCACCATGTTTGACAGTGGGGATGGTGTGTTCAGCTGTGTTGCTTTTACGCCAAACATAACGTTTTGCATTGTTCCCAAAAAGTTCAATTTTGGTTTCAGCTGACCAGAGCACCTTCTTCCACATGTTTGGTGTGTCTCCCAGGTGGCTTGTGGCAAACTTTAAACAACACTTTTTATGGATATCTTTAAGAAATGGCTTTCTTCTTGCCACTCTTCCATAAAGGCCAGATTTGTGCAATATACGACTGATTGTTGTCCTATGGACAGAGTCTCCCACCTCAGCTGTAGAGCTCTGTAGTTCATCCAGAGTGATCATGGGCCTCTTGGCTGCATCTCTGATCAGTCTTCTCCTTGTATGAGCTGAAAGTTTAGAGGGACGGCCAGGTCTTGGTAGATTTGCAGTGGTCTGATACTCCTTCCATTTCAATATTATCGCTTGCACAGTGCTCCTTGGGATGTTTAAAGCTTGGGAAATCTTTTTGTATCCAAATCCGGCTTTAAACTTCTTCACAACAGTATCTCGGACCTGCCTGGTGTGTTCCTTGTTCTTCATGATGCTCTCTGCGCTTTTAACGGACCTCTGAGACTATCACAGTGCAGGTTCATTTATACGGAGACTTGATTACACACAGGTGGATTGTATTTATCATCATTAGTCATTTAGGTCAACATTGGATCATTCAGAGATCCTCACTGAACTTCTGGAGAGAGTTTGCTGCACTGAAAGTAAAGGGGCTGAATAATTTTGCTCGCCCAATTTTTCAGTTTTTGATTTGTTAAAAAAGTTTGAAATATCCAATAAATGTCGTTCCACTTCATGATTGTGTCCCACTTGTTGTTGATTCTTCACAAAAAAATACAGTTTTATATATTTATGTTTGAAGCCTGAAATGTTGCAAACGGTCGCAAAGTTCAAGGGGGCCGAATACTTTCGCAAGGCACTGTATATATTTTATTATATTATGTTAATATCATACAGTGGACACCTCAGCCCTTAAGGTCTATACATGCATTGTCCTGATGCATTTAGTGCTCAAATCTCCTACAGCTGAACCGTGAGGTGGACAATTACTGTTTTAGGAAAGTACAAACCAATAAAACAATAGACTATGAAGTTTTGAATGTGCTACACATCGAAACACAACAAATTGGGCTTTAGTAATTTGTTCTAGACCGTTTTTAAGGACTCAACTGTGGATCATTTGGCCAATATGGCTTGTTTATTGATGGTGCTGGCAGCGACCAGTCGGAGGCTTTTTCTCTCTTTACACTCTTGGATCGGAACGGGTCTGAATGGACACGAGGACTTCTAAGCTACAGACTTCTAAGCTACAGACTGCTAAGCTACAGACTGCTAAGCTACAGACTTCTAAGCCACAGATTTCTAAACCACATACTTCTAAGCTACAGACTTCTAAGCTACAGACTTCTAAGCTACAGACTTCTAAGCTACAGACTTCTAAGCTACAGACTTCTAAGCTACAGACTTCTAAGCTACAGACTTCTAAACTACAGACTTCTAAACTACAGACTTCTAAACTACAGACTTCTAAACTACAGACTTCTAAACTACAGACTTCTAAGCTACAGAATTCTAAGCTACAGACTTCTAAACCACAGACTGCTAAACTACAGACTTCTAAGCTACAGACTTCTAAGCTACAGACTTCTAAGCTACAGACTTCTAAGCTACAGACTTCTAAGCTACATATTTCTAAACCACAGACTTCTAAGATACAGACTTCTAAGATACAGACTTCTAAGATACAGACTTCTAAGATACAGACTTCTAAGCTACAGACTTCTAAGCTACAGACTTCTAAGGTACAGACCATGTTGTTTCTGCTTCTTCTGACCACCATGTTGTTTCTTCTCCATCTGACCACCATGTTGTTTCTTCTGCATCTGACCACCATGTTGTTTCTTCTCCATCTGACCACCATGTTGTTTCTGCTCCATCTGACCATCATGTTGTTTCTGCTCCATCTGACCACCATGTTGTTTCTGCTTCTTCTGAACCCCATGTTGTTTCTGCTCCATCTGACCACCATGTTGTTTCTGATTCTTCTGACCACCATGTTGTTTCTGATTCTTCTGACCACCATGTTGTTTCTGCTCCATCTGACCACCATGTTGTTTCTGATTCATCTGACCACCATGTTGTTTCTGATTCATCTGACCACCATGTTGTTTCTGATTCATCTGACCACCATGTTGTTTCTGCTTCTTCTGACCACCATGTTGTTTCTTCTCCATCTGACCACCATGTTGTTTCTGACCACCATGTTGTTTCTGCTTCTTCTGACCACCATGTTGTTTCTTCTCCATCTGACCACCATGTTGTTTCTGCTCCATCTGACCACCTTGTTGTTTCTGATTCTTCTGACCACCATGTTGTTTCTGCTCCATCTGACCACCATGTTGTTTCTGCTCCATCTGACCACCATGTTGTTTCTGACCACCATGTTGTTTTTGTTCCATCTGACCACCATGTTGTTTCTGCTCCATCTGACCACCATGTTGTTTCTGCTCCATCTGACCACCATGTTGTTTCTTCTCCATCTGACTACCATGTTGTTTCTGACCACCATGTTGTTTCTGCTCCATCTGACCACCATGTTCTTTCTGACCACCATGTTGTTTCTGCCCCCTCTGACCACCATGTTGCTTCTGACCACCATGTTGTTTTTGTTCCATCTGACCCCCATGTTGTTTCTGTTCCATCTGACCACCATGTTGTTTCTGACCACCATGTTGTTTCTTCTCCATCTGACCACCATGTTGTTTCTGCTCCATCTGACCCCCATGTTGTTTCTGTTCCATCTGACCACCATGTTGTTTCTGCTCCTTCTGACCACCATGTTGTTTCTGACCACCATGTTGTTTCTGACCACCATGTTGTTTCTGCTCCATCTGACCCCCATGTTGTTTCTGCTCCATCTGACCACCATGTTGTTTCTGACCACCATGTTGTTTCTGCTCCATCTGACCCCCATGTTGTTTCTGTTCCATCTGACCACCATGTTGTTTCTGCTCCTTCTGACCACCATGTTGTTTCTGCTCCATCTGACCACCATGTTGTTTCTGCTTCTTCTGAACCCCATGTTGTTTCTGCTCCATCTGACCACCATGTTGTTTCTGATTCTTCTGACCACCATGTTGTTTCTGATTCTTCTGACCACCATGTTGTTTCTGCTCCATCTGACCACCATGTTGTTTCTGATTCATCTGACCACCATGTTGTTTCTGATTCATCTGACCACCATGTTGTTTCTGATTCATCTGACCACCATGTTGTTTCTGCTTCTTCTGACCACCATGTTGTTTCTTCTCCATCTGACCACCATGTTGTTTCTGACCACCATGTTGTTTCTGCTTCTTCTGACCACCATGTTGTTTCTTCTCCATCTGACCACCATGTTGTTTCTGCTCCATCTGACCACCTTGTTGTTTCTGATTCTTCTGACCACCATGTTGTTTCTGCTCCATCTGACCACCATGTTGTTTCTGCTCCATCTGACCACCATGTTGTTTCTGACCACCATGTTGTTTTTGTTCCATCTGACCACCATGTTGTTTCTGCTCCATCTGACCACCATGTTGTTTCTGCTCCATCTGACCACCATGTTGTTTCTTCTCCATCTGACTACCATGTTGTTTCTGACCACCATGTTGTTTCTGCTCCATCTGACCACCATGTTCTTTCTGACCACCATGTTGTTTCTGCCCCCTCTGACCACCATGTTGCTTCTGACCACCATGTTGTTTTTGTTCCATCTGACCCCCATGTTGTTTCTGTTCCATCTGACCACCATGTTGTTTCTGACCACCATGTTGTTTCTTCTCCATCTGACCACCATGTTGTTTCTGCTCCATCTGACCCCCATGTTGTTTCTGTTCCATCTGACCACCATGTTGTTTCTGCTCCTTCTGACCACCATGTTGTTTCTGACCACCATGTTGTTTCTGACCACCATGTTGTTTCTGCTCCATCTGACCCCCATGTTGTTTCTGCTCCATCTGACCACCATGTTGTTTCTGCTCCATCTGACCCCCATGTTGTTTCTGCTCCATCTGACCACCATGTTGTTTCTGACCACCATGTTGTTTCTGCTCCATCTGACCCCCATGTTGTTTCTGTTCCATCTGACCACCATGTTGTTTCTGCTCCTTCTGACCACCATGTTGTTTCTGCTCCATCTGACCACCATGTTGTTTCTGCTCCATCTGACCACCATGTTGTTTCTGCTCCATCTGACCACCATGTTGTTTCTGCTCCATCTGACCACCATGTTGTTTCTGCTCCATCTGACCCCCATGTTGTTTCTGCTCCATCTGACCACCATGTTGTTTCTGACCACCATGTTGTTTCTGCTCCATCTGACCCCCATGTTGTTTCTGTTCCATCTGACCACCATGTTGTTTCTGCTCCTTCTGACCACCATGTTGTTTCTGCTCCATCTGACCACCATGTTGTTTCTGCTTCTTCTGAACCCCATGTTGTTTCTGCTCCATCTGACCACCATGTTGTTTCTGATTCTTCTGACCACCATGTTGTTTCTGATTCTTCTGACCACCATGTTGTTTCTGCTCCATCTGACCACCATGTTGTTTCTGATTCATCTGACCACCATGTTGTTTCTGATTCATCTGACCACCATGTTGTTTCTGATTCATCTGACCACCATGTTGTTTCTGCTTCTTCTGACCACCATGTTGTTTCTTCTCCATCTGACCACCATGTTGTTTCTGACCACCATGTTGTTTCTGCTTCTTCTGACCACCATGTTGTTTCTTCTCCATCTGACCACCATGTTGTTTCTGCTCCATCTGACCACCTTGTTGTTTCTGATTCTTCTGACCACCATGTTGTTTCTGCTCCATCTGACCACCATGTTGTTTCTGCTCCATCTGACCACCATGTTGTTTCTGACCACCATGTTGTTTTTGTTCCATCTGACCACCATGTTGTTTCTGCTCCATCTGACCACCATGTTGTTTCTGCTCCATCTGACCACCATGTTGTTTCTTCTCCATCTGACTACCATGTTGTTTCTGACCACCATGTTGTTTCTGCTCCATCTGACCACCATGTTCTTTCTGACCACCATGTTGTTTCTGCCCCCTCTGACCACCATGTTGCTTCTGACCACCATGTTGTTTTTGTTCCATCTGACCCCCATGTTGTTTCTGTTCCATCTGACCACCATGTTGTTTCTGACCACCATGTTGTTTCTTCTCCATCTGACCACCATGTTGTTTCTGCTCCATCTGACCCCCATGTTGTTTCTGTTCCATCTGACCACCATGTTGTTTCTGCTCCTTCTGACCACCATGTTGTTTCTGACCACCATGTTGTTTCTGACCACCATGTTGTTTCTGCTCCATCTGACCCCCATGTTGTTTCTGCTCCATCTGACCACCATGTTGTTTCTGACCACCATGTTGTTTCTGCTCCATCTGACCCCCATGTTGTTTCTGTTCCATCTGACCACCATGTTGTTTCTGCTCCTTCTGACCACCATGTTGTTTCTGCTCCATCTGACCACCATGTTGTTTCTGCTCCATCTGACCACCATGTTGTTTCTGCTCCATCTGACCACCATGTTGTTTCTGCTCCATCTGACCACCATGTTGTTTCTGCTCCATCTGACCACCATGTTGTTTCTGCTCCATCTGACCACCATGTTGTTTCTGCTCCATCTGACCACCATGTTGTTTCTGCTTCTTCTGACCACCATGTTGTTTCTTCTCCATCTGACCACCATGTTGTTTCTGACCACCATGTTGTTTTTGTTCCATCTGACCGCCATGTTGTTTCTGACCACCATGTTGTTTTTGTTCCATCTGACCGCCATGTTGTTTCTGACCACCATGTTGTTTCTGCTCCATCTGACCACCATGTTGTTTCTGCGCCATCTGACCACCATGTTGTTTCTGACCACCATGTTGTTTCTGCTCCATCTGACCACCATGTTGTTTCTGACCACCATGTTGTTTCTGCTCCATCTGACCACCATGTCGTTTCTTCTCCATCTGACCACCATGTTGTTTCTGACCACCATGTTGTTTTTGTTCCATCTGACCGCCATGTTGTTTCTGACCACCATGTTGTTTCTGCTCCATCTGACCATCATGTTGTTTCTGCGCCATCTGACCACCATGTTGTTTCTGACCACCATGTTGTTTTTGTTCCATCTGACCACCATGTTGTTTCTTCTCCATCTGACCACCATGTTGTTTCTGCTCCATCTGACCACCATGTTGTTTCTTCTCCATCTGACCACCATGTTGTTTCTGACCACCATGTTGTTTCTGCTCCATCTGACCACCATGTTGTTTCTGCATCATCTGACCACCATGTTGTTTCTGACTACCATGTTGTTTCTGCTCCATCTGACCACCATGTTGTTTCTCTCCATCTGATCACCATGTTGTTTTTTCTCCCCAGGTACAGTGGCTGCATCTTCCTCCTCCTCCTCTTCCTCGTCCCCGTCCTCCAGCTCTCTAACAGCAGCGGTGATGTTGACGCTAGCCGACACTCCTGTGTCGTCCTCTTCCTCCTCTCAGAACTCTGTGGTGTCTGTAGAGTGTAGGTGACAGGACACCCCTCACCCTCCCAACCTTCTGAGGCCCAGGACACAGCACTGAGCACCAAACCAGCACCACCCTGGTCCAACACCCAGGCCCCGTCAGCATCCACCCAAGACACACAACGTTTCCCCAGGCCCCATAACCTCCACCTATACCCTATATTCACCCTGACCCAACAGAACAGCCCCCAACCAGGCACCATCACCCTCATCTCCACCACTCCCAAGCCCAACTGACAACCCACCCAGGCCCCTCCACACCAACACCCTTCCAACAGAACTGACAACCCACCCAGGCCCCTCCACACCAACACCCTTCCAACAGAACTGACAACCCACCCAGGCCCCTCCACACCAACACCCTTCCAACAGAACTGACAACCCACCCAGGCCCCGCCACACCAACACCCTTCCAACAGAACTGACAACCCACCCAGGCCCCTCCACACCAACACCCTTCCAACAGAACTGACAACCCACCCAGGCCCCCCCACACCAACTTCCACACTGTAACTACAGCAGGGACAAGAGACGACAGAGAAACAAACAAGACGAAAAGCACCATTTTATGTCCACAGCTGTTTCTTTGGCAAGCTAATTGCACTCAAGTGCACTCTTATGATGATTGGGTGGAAGAATACAATGACAACAAAACGACAAATGTGTTTTTCCTTAAATTGATAGACATTTATAAGAGTTGTTTTCTAAAAGCTATAATTATATTATGTCTGATGTGGTTATTTAATATGGGTTAGGGATGTTGTGTACTATGTAGTCAATGCCATCTTCTGTTGTAGCCTCTACAGAATGTCAATGCCACATTGGCATGTTGTGTGTACTCAAAGTAAATTTGGCACTTGTTTTCTCTGTCCCCCTCCGCTCTGTCCCCCTCCGCTCTGTCCCCCTCCGCTCTGTCCCCCTCCGCTCTCTGTCCCCCTCCGCTCTCTGTCCCCCTCCGCTCTGTCCCCCTCCGCTCTGTCCCCCTCCGCTCTCTGTCCCCCTCCGCTCTGTCCCCCTCCGCTCTCTGTCCCCCTCCGCTCTCTGTCCCCCTCCGCTCTGTCCCCCTCCGCTCTGTCCCCCTCCGCTCTGTCCCCCTCCGCTCTCTGTCCCCCTCCGCTCTCTGTCCCCCTCCGCTCTCTGTCCCCCTCCGCTCTGTCCCCCTCCGCTCTCTGTCCCCCTCCGCTCTCTGTCCCCCTCCGCTCTGTCCCCTCCGCTCTGTCCCCCTCCGCTCTGTCCCCCTCCGCTCTGTCCCCCTCCGCTCTGTCCCCCTCCGCTCTCTGTCCCCCTCCGCTCTCTGTCCCCCTCCGCTCTCTGTCCCCCTCCGCTCTCTGTCCCCCTCCGCTCTCTGTCCCCCTCTGCTCTCTGTCCCCCTCCGCTCTGTCCCCCTCTGCTCTCTGTCCCCCTCTGCTCTGTCCCCCTCTGCTCTCTGTCCCCCTCTGCTCTGTCCCCCTCTGCTCTCTGTCCCCCTCCGCTCTGTCCCCCTCTGCTCTCTGTCCCCCTCTGCTCTCTGTCCCCCTCCGCGCTGTCCCCCTCCGCTCTGTCCCCCTCCGCTCTGTCCCCCTCCGCTCTCTGTCCCCCTCCGCTCTGTCCCCCTTGCTCTGTCCCCCTCCGCTCTGTCCCCCTCCGCTCTGTCCCCCTCCGCTCTCTGTCCCCCTCCGCTCTGTCCCCCTCCGCTCTCTGTCCCCCTCCGCTCTCTGTCCCCCTCCGCTCTCTGTCCCCCTCCGCTCTCTGTCCCCCTCCGCTCTCTGTCCCCCTCCGCTCTCTGTCCCCCTCCTCTCACTCTCTTGATCCCGAAGATTTATAGCATTAGACTGTAGGTCAGAGTATGAATGAGAGACAGGTTATGTACATGACAGATATGTGTGTTTGTCTAAACATAGTGATTGTAGAGGTTGATTTGGAGAGAAGCAGTGTTCTCCCCAGGGGTTTTTAACAAGGTGGTGCTGAGCAGAAAGGGGGCAGCGCCCTCCTTTGGACTCGGATTTTGGCATTTTTTAACACCTGTAACTTTAATTTCCTGCAATCTAGAGCAACAAAATTGCCTTAAATTATAAGTGCAAAATATTTATACAGGACCTTCAGAAAGTATCACACCCCTTGACTTAGTCCACATTTTGTTCTTACAGCCTTCTCAAAATGGATTCAACAGATTATTGTTCTCACACATATACACACAATACCCCAGAATGACAAAGTGATTTAGATTTTTTTATCAAATGTATTGAAAATAAAATACAGAAACATCCCATTTACATAAGTATGTCAATACATGTTAGAATCACCTTTCACAGTGATTACAGCTGTAAATCTTTCTGGGTAAGTCTCTAAGAGTGATTACAGCTGTGAGTCTGGGAATGGTGAAATCTATGAGTGGTATCCTTCCTCTCCGGCAACTGAGTTAGGAATGACGCCTGCATCATTGTAGTGACTGGGTGTATTGATACACCATCCAAAGTGTAATTAATAACTTCAACATGCTCAAAGGGATGTTCAATGTCTGCTTTTTATTTTACCCATCTACCAATAGGTGCCCTTCTTTGAGAGGCATTGGAAAAAACTCTGGTTTTTGTGTTTGAAATTCACAGCTCGACTGTGGGATCATACTGATAATTTTATGTGTGATATAGAGATGAGGTATTTATTCAAAAATCATGTTCAACAACATTTTTACTCCTGAACTTATTTAGGCTGGACATGACAAAGGGGTTGAATAATTATTAACTCAAGACATTTCAGCTTTTCAAAATTCCACTTGGACATGATGGTGTATTGTGTGTAGGCCAGTTAAATCCATGTTAAATTCCGGCTGTAAGACAAAGTCAAGGGGTGTGAATAGTTTCTGAAGGCACTTACTTTTTATTGATATTTTTGTTCATATGGAAACAGCCAGTCCACAAGGTGGAGCAGCCCCCCTCTTCATAGTGACACAGCCAGTCCACAAGGTGGAGCAGCCCCCCTCTTCATAGTGACACAGCCAGTCCACAAGGTGGAGCAGCCCCCCTCTTCATAGTGACACAGCCAGTCCACAAGGTGGAGCAGCCCCCCTCTTCATAGTGACACAGCCAGTCCACAAGGTGGAGCAGCCCCCCTCTTCATAGTGACACAGCCAGTCCACAAGGTGGAGCAGCCCCCCTCTTCATAGTGACACAGCCAGTCCACAAGGTGGAGCAGCCCCCATCTTCATAGTGACACAGCCAGTCCACAAGGTGGAGCAGCCCCCCTCTTCATAGTGACACAGCCAGTCCACAAGGTGGAGCAGCCCCCATCTTCATAGTGACACAGCCAGTCCACAAGGTGGAGCAGCCCCCCTCTTCATAGTGACACAGCCAGTCCACAAGGTGGAGCAGCCCCCCTCTTCATAGTGACACAGCCAGTCCACAAGGTGGAGCAGCCCCCATCTTCATAGTGACACAGCCAGTCCACAAGGTGGAGCAGCCCCCCTCTTCATAGTGACACAGCCAGTCCACAAGGTGGAGCAGCCCCCCTCTCCATAGTGACACAGCCAGTCCACAAGGTGGAGCAGCCCCCTTCTTCATAGTGACACAGCCAGTCCACAAGGACTGTTGTCATGTTTTAATCTACTCTTCACCCTCTCACCCCTACCACCAACAGATAATCATGTTGTTTTAAACATCTAAATGATCCGCCCCCTTTTTTTTCTTTTTTTGCCTAAAATAACATACCCAAAACTAACTGCCTGTAGCTCAGGACCTGCATTAAGGATATGGATATTCTTGGTACCATTTGAAAGGAAACACTTTGGAGTTTGTGTAAATGTGAAAGGAATGTAGGAGAATATAACACAATAGATCTGGTAAAAGATAATACGAAGAAAAAACCAACTGCTCTTTTGTATTTTTTTATACCATGTTTGAAATGCAAGAGAAAGGCCATAATGTATTATTCCAGCCCAGGTGCAAATTAGATATTGGCCACTAGATGGGAGCAGTGTATGTGCAAAGTTTTAGACTGATCCAATGAACCATTGCATTTCTGTTCAAAATGTTGTATCGAGGCCTCCCAGGTGGCGCAGTGTTCTAAGGCACTGCATCGCAGCGCTAGCTGTGCCACCAGAGACTCTGGGTGGCCCAGGCTCTGTCGCAGCCGGCCGCGACCGGGAGGTCCGTGGGGCGACGCATAATTGGCCTAGCGTCGTCCGGGTTAGGGACAAGGGAATCCTTGTCTCATCGCGCACCAGCGACTCCTGTTGCGGGCCGGGCGCAGTGCAAGCTAACCAAGGTTGCCAGGTGTACGGTGTATCCTCCAACACATTGATGCGGCTGGCTTCCCGAGTTGGTGTTAACACGCTGTGTTAAGAAGCATGGCTTGGTTGGGTTGTGTTTCGGAGGACGCATGGCTCTTGACCTCCATCTCTCCAGAGCCCGTACGGGAGTTGTAGCAATGAGACAAGATAGTAACTACTAACAATTGGATACCACGAAATTGGGGAGAAAAAGGGGTAAAATTAAAACAAATTTATATCAAGACTGATCAAATGTGACTAATTTGTTTATGAGTAACTTTTCATATTGAAAATGGTGCACTCTCCTCAAGCATGGTATTATTTCACTGTAATAGCTACTGAAAATTGGACAGTGCAGTTAGATTAACAAGAATTTAAGCTTTCTGCCAATATTGGATACAGTGGGGCAAAAAAGTATTTAGTCAGCCACCAATTGTGCAAGTTCTCCCACTTAAAAAGATGAGAGAGGCCTGTAATTTTCATCATAGGTACACTTCAACTACGACAGACAAATTGAGAAAGAAAATCCAGAAAATCACATAGTAGGATTTTTAATACATTTATTTGCAAATTATGGTGGAAAATAAATATTTAGGTTGCCATTTGTATAGATCCCTCCTGTATTATACCCTGATAGATCCCTCCTGTATTGTACCCTGATAGAACCCTCCTGTATTATACCCTAATAGAACCCTCCTGTAGTATACCCTGATTGAACCCTCCTGTAGTATACCCTGATAGAACCCTCCTGTAGTATACCCTGATAGAACCCTCCTGTAGTATACCCTGATAGAACCCTCCTGTAGTATACCCTGATAGAACCCTCCTGTAGTATACCTTGATAGAACCCTCCTGTATTATACCCTGATAGTACCCTCCTGTATTATACCCTGATACAACCCTCCTGTAGTATACCCTGATAGTACCCTCCTGTATTATACCCTGATAGTACCCTCCTGTATTATACCCTGATAGAACCCTCCTGTATTATACCCTGATAGAACCCTCCTGTAGTATACCCTGATAGAACCCTCCTGTAGTAAACCCTGATACAACCCTCCTGTAGTATACCCTGATATAATACAGGAGGAGTCTATCAGGGTATTTTACAGGAGGGTTCTACCCTGATCGATCCCTACAGTATTATACCCTGAAGGGATGTTTGTTTGGCACTTGTATGTAATTGTATGCCTTTGTTATACATTTGTATATTGAGAAGAAGAGTGTTTTGAGTCAAGCTATTGAATATCTTCCACTGTTCATAATGATAACGTACTTTTCTGTACAGGCAGTCATACTGTTTCAACTTGTAGTTTCATCAGTGTACATAGTGAGGAGGGTCAAAGTATGTATTTTGTTTTCCCTTTAAATCTCTTTCTGGTCCTCATTGGAGGACAAGGGCTACATCCCAAATGTCACCCTATTCCCTATGTTGTGCACAATGGGACCTGGTTAAAAGAAGTGCACTATAGAGGGAATAGTTTACCATTTGGGATGTTTAGGTTTATTTGGTTTCATTAGTTTTGTTGTTTTATCTAGACTGTTTGTTTGTTTTCTTTGCCTTGGCTTATTTGCTCGTTTTTGTTTCGTTTTTCCGCTAGCTTGTGCTTCTTTGAGAAGCATCCCCTATGAGCACAAGACTTTGAAAATACATATTTTCGATTAAGTTTTTTCAAACAATTTTGCTCTCTGGGGATGCTTCTGAAAATATGTTTTCCAACCTGTCCATGTTTTCCGCTATGGAACGGTCTGGGACAGCGAGGGAATGTGATAAAGCATAAACAAAGTACTGTATTTATTTATACGGCACATTACAGGATGGTCATTCATTTGTAATTCATTTATTGTACAAATGTAAGCAAAAAATAAGCCTCTGTTTCAAATAAATGCCATAGTTTGTGAACTTCATTGTATTGTCTTTGGTCTGGTGGAAATCACACCTGCCATGTTGTCTGGTCAACACTCACAGCTGTAGTTGTGTTATCTGGTCAACACTCACAGCTGTAGTTGTGTTATCTGGTCAACACTCACAGCTGTAGTTGTGTTATCTGGTCAACACTCACAGCTGTAGTTGTGTTATCTGGTCAACACTCACAGCTGTAGTTGTGTTATCTGGTCAACACTCACAGCTGTAGTTGTGTTATCTGGTCAACACTCACAGCTGTAGTTGTGTTATCTGGTCAACACTCACAGCTGTAGTTGTGTTATCTGGTCAACACTCACAGCTGTAATTGTGTTATCTGGTCAACACTCACAGGTGTAGGTGTGTTATCTGGTCAACACTCACAGCTGTAGTTGTGTTATCTGGTCAACACTCACAGCTGTAATTGTGTTATCTGGTCAACACTCACAGCTGTAGTTGTGTTATCTGGTCAACACTCACAGCTGTAGGTGTGTTATCTGGTCAACACTCACAGCTGTAGTTGTAATCACTGTAATGTGGTTTCCTTACCTAACTTATTTAAATGCTTTCGAGAACAGTCTGCTAAAGCTGGATGACCTAAATGTCTTCAAGTCCAGCTGGTTAACTCAAACGTTGAGAAGATTAATGGATTTGATGACTGTACTTGGTACAGTAGTAGTGTACTTGGACTACAGTATTTAATAAAAAAAAGTTTGATTTTAGTAACTCAAAAGAAATGGCAAATCCACTTCACTAAATTAAAGCTAACCCTTGAATGCTGGGGTGTATTCATTACACTGATTCTGTTGCAACAGAAGCCATTTACTCCTAAATGAAAACATTTTGCAACAAAAGCTAGAGTTTCTACTGGGAACATTCCGGTAGGTCCCTACCTGTAGTGGCTTCCTTTCCTCTTGACCATAGCCACTGCCCAAGCCTGAAGCGGGGTTGTTTGGTACGCATACAGTCCACACTCAAGGTTTCCAAACGGCCAAAACATTCAATGAGATCCAGGGATACGGTGCAACAAAAATGTTTATTCTTCTTATATCTAACAAAAATTTGAGGCAATTGGAGGTGTACCTGTGGATGTATTTCAAGGCCTACCTTCAAACTCAGTGGGTCTTTGCCTGACATCATGAGAAAATCCAAGTCTGGTTCATCCTTGGGAGCAATTTCCGAACGTCTGAAGGTACCACGTTCATCTGTACAAACAATAGTACGCAAGTATAAAAACCATGGGACCACGCAGCCGTCATACCGCTCAGGAAGGAGAAGCGTTCTGTCTCCTAGAGATGAACATACTTTGGTGCAAAAAGTGCAATGGAATTTTCCAACCTGTTTAAAGGCACAGTCAACTTAGTGTATGTAAACTTCTGACCCACTGGAATTGTGATAGCAAACCACCATAGTCCCTGGGCCCAAGAAGACTAACCTGCCGAAATGACTACTGACCCGTAGCACTCATATCTGTAGCCATGAAGTGCTTTGAAAGGCTGGTCATGGCTCACATCAACACCATCATCCCAGAAACCCTAGACCCAATCCAATTTGCATACCTCCCCAACAGATCCACAGACGCTGCAATACACAAACGGTCTCAAGTCAAACTCCTTGTTAAGGCCAAGAGGAGACAGTGTGTTTAGCTGAGTCTTTGAAATGTGACTCCACTTTGTCTCTGTACTGATGTTTTGCCTGTTTGATTGCCTTGCAGAGGGGAATAACTACACTGTTTATATTCAGCCATATTCCCAGTCATCTTGCCATGGTTAAATGTGGTGGTTTGCGCTTTCAGTTTTGCGTGAATGCCGCCATCTATCCACGGTTTCTGGTTAGGGTAAGTTTTATAAGTCACAGTGGGTACAACATCTCCTATACACTTCCTGATGAACTCAGTCACTGTATTCGCCTATATTATTCTTAGCGGCTACTCGGTTAGCGGCTACTCTTAGCGGCTACTCCAATTGGTCAGAACAGTGTTGAATAGTCCTTAGCACGCGTACTTCCTGTTTGAGTTTCTGCCTATAGGAGGGGAGGAGCAAAATGGAGTCTTGATCAGATTTGCCAAAGGAAGGGCGGTGGAGAGCCTTGTAGGTATTTCGAAAAGCTGAGTAGCAGTGGTCTTATGTTTTTCCAGAGCATGTACTACAGTCAATGTGTTGGTAGAACTTCGGTAGCGGGTTCCTCAAAGTTGCTTTGTTAAAATACCCAGGTACAATAAATGCAGCCTCATAACATATGGTTTCCAGTTTGCATAAAGTCCAGTGAAGTTCTTCGAGGGCCGTCGTGGTATCAGCTTGAGGGGGAATATAATAAGATAAGTGTACTGAAAATGTACCCTATTGAATGAAAACTCCACAAGAAAATCTGTTGGCCAGCAAGTGGGATGTTTTTCAGCGGTTGAAAGAAATGTATTCAGAGTGAGCAAGGTAGCCACACCTGCAGAGCACATTACACGACTGAATAAGGCAAGTCTGAAAACCTATGGTAGGAAGGATGTTGGAACAGCCTTAATGGCAGGCAGTAGCAGGAAGCAGCAGGCATTAGCAGGAAGCAGCAGGATCAGGTGCTACATACTGTCCAGTTTATTAACAGTGGTTCCAGGTGAATGACAAAATCCAATAAATATTTTAATCATCTACAAAAGGTATTTTCAAAATGAACAGACTCTCACATGTTGGGATATAAATCAAATCCTAAGCCTCAATCAGGCCTACCCTGCCAAACCAGCTATAGCAGGTTGGGTATACCAGGCTAAGGACAGCCTCCTCAATCAGGCCTACCCTGCCAAACCAGCTATAGCAGGTTGGGTATGCCAGGCTACGGACAGCCTCCTCAATCAGGCTTCCGTTTTATGAAATAATCAAATTTTGGTCATTTTTCCGCTGTCCCAGTAAATCCCACAAGAGGGCGAATGGAATCATATTGCAAATGTACAAAACATCACGACTTGGCCTTATCTCCTAAACGGAAAATATTTTGAAGCCGAAACTTGGTTAGCAGAGGTTTGGCATAATGGGCAGTTGGCCCCGAACAAGAAGGCATCAACGGTTTTTGAGTTATGGCCATTTTTCTGGGATAATAATTTTTCCGCTTCACGTCAAAGTAAAGGAACCTCCGGTGTCAATAAAAAAAGAACCAGACATTCATCTATCGTCATTTAAGAGAAATCGTACAATGCCAAATTGGTGATGTTCAAAAATAGGTGTGTTTTTTTTTAAACAGTTACAGATCCAGTTGCAGCGTGTTCGTACAAATATTTTTAACGTGTGCTTCGGAGCTCTGCGAGATTTCTGTGATTTTCTGTGATTTTCTGAAATAACACACACTCACTAAACCCTCCGTAAATTAGTCAGTTCTTAACGTAAAGACTTAAATCTCAAAATTCTATAATTGCCTACCCCAAGGAGGATATGTGTTCACTTTCAGCTTCTTGTGTAAACCGGAAGTGCCATAAAATGGTGTCATAGGTACTGTTTCGAAGGGTTAAAAATGTCAGATATTTTCAAAACTTCATATGTGTGATTAGGCAACCCCCATGAACTGTAAGTCAGTCATTTCTCCCAACAGATGTCAAAGAAAAGCTCTCCCTCACACACACACACACACACACACACATACACACACAGCAAGGATGGAGTGACAAAGTGCTGTGCTTAAAGACACACAGAGCCTGCAATGGCATTTCCAGATTCTCTAGTCCGTGCCGAGTTCAACAAGATGCCCCGCTTGACCATAGCTCGCTCTGAGTGCAGCGACCATGAAAAAAGTAGGCCCAAAATTAAGCCTGGCCCTAAATGTCATTTGCTTTTGGCTGAGTGAGAGAACAGTTAGGGTGAGAAGCACAATTTGACCTCAGGTCGATCTGTGCAAGCCTAACCTTGACCGTGTGGCATTAACCCTTAACAGTTAATCAGGGTTTGTTGATCTCACAGATTACAATGACATCTCTCACCATAGGAATACATTGCCTGCTCCTCTAAAGTCAATCTGAAGCCTATGTGGGTTATGAATGCCTTATAAACCTGTCTTCAATGATAGTCCATCAGGACACTATCAGGTCTACCTGTGTCGATTCTAAGCTTCCTGAAGCAACCGGAAGTGGTTAAAATCACCCTAAACATGTTTTTCCATACTCAACCTGCAGTTTGATAGAAATAGTGCATTCAACCCAGTGTAAATCGGTCAGTTCTTAATGTAAAGACTTAAAACTGCAACATGATTCAACAGTGAAAAAACATCACCAAATGGACATGATGAAATCAACACAACGAGTGATGGAGAGGAACCACTCACTGCCCGGCCATCCCGAGTTCATCAGGCCAGTCAATTTTGCATTTCTGCAGTATTGTTGAGCATGTCAAATTTGTGATGGTACATGGCAAATGGACATAACATCCTGATTTGGCATTTTCAAATCTTTCATATTGCATTTGGACATTTCTTATGGCATTTGACCCCTCAAAAAGTGACTTTTGACTTCCTATGAAATCATATTGCAAATGGACAAAACATATGCCTTATACACAAGTAAAAAAAAAAAAAAAAAAAATGATAATAAAATATGACTAAAGTATGTTGATACAGTTCTTATACATGTGTAATTGATACAAAATTCGAAAGAATTTCGAAAAACGGTCCAAAAGCACTTTTTTAAGGGTGTGTGAAGTTTTTTCAACATTTTTGCTATTGTTGACTTTTGACTTCCTATGAAATCATGTTGCAAATGAATTTCAAAAAAAGGTCCAGAAAGCACTTTTTTATTAAGGGGGTGATAAGTTTTTTTAAAATTGTACTTTTGGATGTTGACTTGTGCAACATTTGCAATATGAAAAACCACGGTGGAGCGCACTCGCCACCTGTTGGATTTTTAAAGTGTTACACCTGGCATTTGCCATATGGCATTTGCAATCAACTTTGAATGAAATGACGCCGAATTGAGTGGTATTGGACACCGTGTATATGGTTTTTCCAGTGCCAAGGACTTCCCATTCATTTTTGTCCATTTCAGGGGCGTGTTCCCTTACATTAACCATGGAACTCTTTACCCAAATATGGCAGAGTAAATCATGTGACAGACATCTTTATTATACCACATTTACATATTCCGTCAAAATAAACATAAAAATAGACATTCCTGTCTTATCCTCAAAGTGGGAATACTTTCCATGAATGATACACTCCCATTACGCACGGACATGACTTGACTTGGTCTCGGGCTTAACAACACCCGTGGCAATATATCCTCCAAACACTGGCTTCTCGGGCATTATCACTTCATTGTCCATTTGTCCCTAATTTAAACGTGAAATCTAAATGTGTCACAATGCAACTTGACCAAACATTTCCATGACACATAATTAACCTTGTGCACAGTAAATACCCATGATACTGGCAGAAGAACAGCAGTATATACATTTAGGAGAAATTAATTACTAGATATATGGGGAAACATGAATGAACTAAACAATTTAAGAGGGCAATTAAAGAATACGTGTTCGTGACAAGAACTAGTGAGGCAGTTTCATACCAAAGACTGAGAAGTGCGTGAGAAAGTCATAAATTTGTAAATTGGGATCGGCCCTCAATTGAATTGAATGGTTGTCACAACTCCGACCGACGGTGGCTCCCCTTCCCGTTCGGGTGGCGCTCGGCTGTCGTCGTCGCCGGCCTACTAGCTGCCACTGATTCTTTCCTCCCCCTCCTTATGTGTTTATTGAGTACACCTGTTTTGAGTTGGGTATAATTAGTGAGGCTTTATTAGTCAGCCGGCCCGCCTGGTTCTTTGTGCGGGATTAATTATTGTGACCTTCTGTTTTGTGTAACTTGTGTGCACGTCTGTGGGTTACGTGTTTTCCCATTTCGTGGGTTTTGCTGGACAGTTTAAGTCCCCGTGTTTGGGGCGTTTGTTTTGTTATACGCCCTGTGTTTTCGTGGGGTTGGCTTATGTTCGCCGTTTTGTGCATTAAAGTAGCACTACCCTGAACTCTCTGCTTCCTGCGCCTGACTTCTCACCCACTACACTCAGAACGTTACAATGGTTCACTTTCCTGTTTGAATATTCACATGGACAAGGCTCTGCTCTACCAATGTAGAATTAGTTCTGCTCCCCAGAACGATGCAAATGTCATAAACTAAAGCACAAATTTCCTTGACATTTCCGGGAATTCAACGACTCCCCACAAAGGGTAATTGAAGTGCCTTCAAAAAGCATTCACACTCCCTTTAAATTTTCAAAAAAAATAAAAGCTGAAATGTCTTGAGTCAATAAGTATTAAAAAGTTATACTGGACTCTAACCATCATTCTAATGGGTTAGGTAATACTGGGCTCTAACCATCAGTCTAATGGGTTAGGTTATACTGGACTCAAACCACCATATTTCAAATGGGTTGGGTTATACTGGTCTCTAACCATCATTCTAATGGGTTAGGTTATACTGGTCTCTCACCACCATCAATCTAATGGGTTGGGTTATACTGGTCTCTAAACATCATTCTAATGGGTTAGGTTATACTGGTCTCTAACGATCATTCTAATGGGTTAGGTTATACTGGTCACTCACCACCATCATTCTAATGGTTTAGGTTATACTGGTCTCTCACCACCATCATTCTAATGGGTTAGGTAATACTGGGCTCTAACCATCATTCTAATGGGTTAGGTTATACTGGACTCAAACCATCATTCTAATGGGTTAGGTTATACTGGGCTTGAACAATCATTCTAATGAGTTAGGTTATTCTGGTCTCTCACCACCATCATTCTAATGGGTTAGGTTATACTGGACTCTCACCACCATCATTCTAATGGGTTAGGTTATACTGGACTCTAACCAGCATTCTAATGGGTTAGGTTATACTGGACTATAACCATAATTCTAATGGGTTAGTTTATAATGGTCTCTCACCACCATCATTCTAATGGGTTAGGTTATACTGGTCTCTCACCACCATCATTCTAATGGGTTAGGTTATACTGGGCTCTTCAACCATAGTGGTGGCTGCATCATGTTCTGGGTATGCTTGTAATCGTTAAGGACTGGAGAGTTTTTCAGGATAAATAAAACGGAATGGAGCTAAGCACAGGTAAAATCCTAGAAGGAAATCTGGTTCAGTCTGCTTTCCACCAGAAATGCAGGGATGGAACATAAGGCACAGAAAATAGAGGTTGTGGTGGCAGCTGCAGAGAGGATTTTTTTTTTTTTATATATTTTTTTTATTTCACCTTTATTTAACCAGGTAGGCTAGTTGAGAACAAGTTCCCTTTATTTAACCAGGTAGGCTAGTTGAGAACAAGTTCCCTTTATTTAACCAGGTAGGCTAGTTGAGAACAAGTTCCCTTTATTTAACCAGGTAGGCTAGTTGAGAACAAGTTCCCTTTATTTAACCAGGTAGGCTAGTTGAGAACAAGTTCCCTTTATTTAACCAGGTAGGCTAGTTGAGAACAAGTTCCCTTTATTTAACCAGGTAGGCTAGTTGAGAACAAGTTCCCTTTATTTAACCAGGTAGGCTAGTTGAGAACAAGTTCCCTTTATTTAACCAGGTAGGCTAGTTCAGAACAAGTTCCCTTTATTTAACCAGGTAGGCTAGTTCAGAACAAGTTCCCTTTATTTAACCAGGTAGGCTAGTTGAGAACAAGTTCCCTTTATTTAACCAGGTAGGCTAGTTGAGAACAAGTTCCCTTTATTTAACCAGGTAGGCTAGTTGAGAACAAGTTCCCTTTATTTAACCAGGTAGGCTAGTTCAGAACAAATTCCCTTTATTTAACCAGGTAGGCTAGTTGAGAACAAGTTCCCTTTATTTAACCAGGTAGGCTAGTTGAGAACAAGTTCCCTTTATTTAACCAGGTAGGCTAGTTGAGAACAAGTTCCCTTTATTTAACCAGGTAGGCTAGTTGAGAACAAGTTCCCTTTATTTAACCAGGTAGGCTAGTTGAGAACAAGTTCCCTTTATTTAACCAGGTAGGCTAGTTGAGAACAAGTTCCCTTTATTTAACCAGGTAGGCTAGTTGAGAACAAGTTCCCTTTATTTAACCAGGTAGGCAAGTTGAGAACAAGTTCCCTTTATTTAACCAGGTAGGCAAGTTGAGAACAAGTTCCCTTTATTTAACCAGGTAGGCTAGTTGAGAACAAGTTCTCATTTACAACTGCGACCTGGCCAAGATAAAGCATAGCAGTGTGAACAGACAACACAGAGTTACACATGGAGTAAACAATTAACAAGTCAATAACACAGTAGAAAAAAAGAGAGTCTATATACATTGTGTGCAAAAGGCATGAGGCGAATAATTACAATTTTGCAGATTAACACTGGAGTGATAAATGATCAGATGGTCATGTACAGGTAGAGATATTGGTGTGCAAAAGAGCAGAAAAGTAAATAAATAAAAACAGTATGGGGATGAGGTAGGTGAAAATGGGTGGGCTATTTACCAATAGACTATGTACAGCTGCAGCAATCGGTTAGCTGCTCAGATAGCTGATGTTTGAAGTTGGTGAGGGAGATAAAAGTCTCCAACTTCAGCGATTTTTGCAATTCGTTCCAGTCACAGGCAGCAGAGTACTGGAACGAAAGGCGGCCAAATGAGGTGTTGGCTTTAGGGATGATCAGTGAGATACACCTGCTGGAGCGCGTGGGTGTTGCCATCGTGACCAGTGAACTGAGATAAGGCGGAGCTTTACCTAGCATGGACTTGTAGATGACCTGGAGCCAGTGGGTCTGGCGACGAATATGTAGCGAGGGCCAGCCGACTAGAGCATACAGGTCGCAGTGGTGGGTGGTATAAGGTGCTTTAGTGACAAAACGGATGGCACTGTGATAGACTGCACCCAGTTTGCTGAGTAGAGTGTTGGAAGCCATTTTGTAAATGACATCGCCGAAGTCGAGGATCGGTAGGATAGTCAGTTTTACTAGGGTAAGTTTGGCGGCGTGAGTGAAGGAGGCTTTGTTGCGGAATAGAAAGCCGACTCTTGATTTGATTTTCGATTGGAGATGTTTGATATGAGTCTGGAAGGAGAGTTTGCAGTCTAGCCAGACACCTAGGTACTTATAGATGTCCACATATTCAAGGTCGGAACCATCCAGGGTGGTGATGCTAGTCGGCCATGCGGGTGCAGGCAGCGATCGTTTGAAAAGCATGCATTTGGTTTTACTAGCGTTTAAGAGCAGTTGGAGGCCACGGAAGGAGTTTTGTATGGCATAGAAGCTCGTTTGGAGGTTAGATTGCACAGTGTCCAATGACGGGCCGAAAGTATATAGAATGGTGTCGTCTGCGTAGAGGTGGATCAGGGAATCGCCCGCAGCAAGAGCAACATCATTGATATATACAGAGAAAAGAGTCGGCCCGAGAATTGAACCCTGTGTTACCCCATAGAGACTGCCAGAGGACCGGACAGCATGCCCTCCGATTTGACACACTGAACTCTGTCTGCAAAGTAATTGGTGAACCAGGCAAGGCAGTCATCCGAAAAACCGAGGCTACTGAGTCTGCCGATAAGAATATGGTGATTGACAGAGTCGAAAGCCTTGGCAAGGTCGATGAAGACGGCTGCACAGTACTGTCTTTTATCGATGGCGGTTATGATATCGTTTAGTACCTTGAGTGTGGCTGAGGTGCACCCGTGACCGGCTCGGAAACCAGATTGCACAGCGGAGAAGGTACGGTGGGATTCGAGATGGTCAGTGACCTGTTTGTTGACTTGGCTTTCGAAGACCTTAGATAGGCAGGGCAGGATGGATATAGGTCTGTAACAGTTTGGGTCCAGGGTGTCTCCCCCTTTGAAGAGGGGGATGACTGCGGCAGCTTTCCAATCCTTGGGGATCTCAGACGATATGAAAGAGAGGTTGAACAGGCTGGTAATAGGGGTTGCGACAATGGCGGCGGATAGTTTCAGAAATAGAGGGTCCAGATTGTCAAGCCCAGCTGATTTGTACGGGTCCAGGTTTTGCAGCTCTTTCAGAACATCTGCTATCTGGATTTGGGTAAAGGAGAACCTGGAGAGGCTTGGGCGAGGAGCTGCGGGGGGGGCGGAGCTGTTGGCCGAGGTTGGAGTAGCCAGGCGGAAGGCATGGCCAGCCGTTGAGAAATGCTTATTGAAGTTTTCGATAATCATGGATTTATCGGTGGTTACCTAGCCTCAGTGCAGTGGGCAGCTGGGAGGAGGTGCTCTTGTTCTCCATGGACTTCACAGTGTCCCAGAACTTTTTGGAGTTGGAGCTACAGGATGCAAACTTCTGCCTGAAGAAGCTGGCCTTAGCTTTCCTGACTGACTGCGTGTATTGGTTCCTGACTTCCCTGAACAGTTGCATATCGCGGGGACTATTCGATGCTATTGCAGTCCGCCACAGGATGTTTTTGTGCTGGTCGAGGGCAGTCAGGTCTGGAGTGAACCAGGGGCTATATCTGTTCTTAGTTCTGCATTTTTTGAACGGAGCATGCTTATCTAAAATGGTGAGGAAGTTACTTTTAAAGAATGACCAGGCATCCTCAACTGACGGGATGAGGTCAATGTCCTTCCAGGATACCCGGGCCAGGTCGATTAGAAAGGCCTGCTCACAGAAGTGTTTTAGGGAGCGTTTGACAGTGATGAGTGTGGTTGTTTGACTGCGGCTCCGTAGCAGATACAGGCAATGAGGCAGTGATCGCTGAGATCCTGGTTGAAGACAGCGGAGGTGTATTTGGAGGGCCAGTTGGTCAGGATGACGTCTATGAGGGTGCCCTTGTTTACAGAGTTAGGGTTGTACCTGGTGGGTTCCTTGATGATTTGTGTGAGATTGAGGGCATCTAGCTTAGATTGTAGGACTGCCGGGGGGTTAAGCATATCCCAGTTTAGGTCACCTAACAGAACAAACTCTGAAGCTAGATGGGGGGCGATCAATTCACAAATGGTGTCCAGGGCACAGCTGGGAGCTGAGGGGAGTCGGTAGCAGGCGGCAACAATGAGAGACTTATTTCTGGAGAGAGTAATTTTCAAAATTAGTAGTTCGAACTGTTTGGGTATGGACCTGGAAAGTATGACATTACTTTGCAGGCTATCTCTGCAGTAGACTGCAACTCCTCCCCCTTTGGCAGTTCTATCTTGACGGAAGATGTTATAGTTGGGTATGGAAATCTCTGAATTTTTGGTGGCCTTCCTGAGCCAGGATTCAGACACGGCAGGGACATCAGGGTTAGCAGAGTGTGCTAAAGCAGTGAGTAAAACAAACTTAGGGAGGAGGCTTCTGATGTTGACATGCATGAAACCAAGGCTTTTTCGATCACAGAAGTCAACAAATGAGGGTGCCTGGGGACATGCAGGGCCTGGGTTTACCTCCACATCACCCGCGGAACAGAGAAGGAGTAGTATGAGGGTGCGGCTAAAGGCTATCAAAACTGGTCGCCTAGAGCGTTGGGGACAGAGAATAAGAGGAGCAGGTTTCTGGGCATGGTAGAATATATTCAGGGCATAATGCGCAGACAGGGGTATGGTGGGGTGCGGGTACAGCGGAGGTAAGCCCAGGCACTGGGTGATGATAAGAGAGGTTGTATCTCTGGACATGCTGGTTGTAATGGGTGAGGTCACCGCATGTGTGGGAGGTGGGACAAAGGAGGTATCAGGGGTATGAAGAGGGGAACTAGGGGCTCCATTGTGAACTAAAACAATGATAACTAACCTGAACAACAGTATACAAGGCATATTGACATTTGAGAGAGACATACAGCGAGGCATACAGTAATCACAGGTGTTGAATTGGGAAAGCTAGCTAAAACAGTAGGTGAGACAACAACAGCTAATCAACTAGCACAACAACAGCAGGTAAAATGGCGTTGACTAGGCAACGGGGCCGACAGATAAAACAAACAAGCAGAATGGAGTACCGTGATTAATGGACAGTCCAGCGTGCATCAGCTATGTAGCCAAGAGATCAGTGTCCAGGGGGCAGCGGTGGATGGGCAGGGAAGCTGGACTGGCGAGTGTTATCCAGGTAAAAAAAAACTAACAATGACTAAATAGCTTGTAGCTAGTTAGCTTCTGGAGGTTCCTGAGTGTGTTCTAAAAAATTAAAAATAATAGCGATTCCGTATCACATTGGGTGAGGCAGGTTTCCGGAAGGTATAAACAAATTAAAAATCAAAAAGAGATAGTAAAGTAAATATGGGTCCAGTGAGTGTTTGGGACGCGGCGATTCAGACGGTTAGCAGGCCTGTGCTAACAAGCTAACAGTTCGTAGGCCCGGGCTAGACAAGGTAGCAGTTAGCGGACCGGAGCTAGACAAGCTAGCAGTTAGCAGGCCGAATTAGCAAGCAGGGAGATAGCGAGGGCTAGAGGGTTAGCCTTTGGGGGACGTCGCGATGGGGTGAGTCTGTTTATTCCTCTTCATGCGGTGACATCGATAGACCGGTCGTGGGCCCGGATATTGTAGCCCAGGAGTATGCTACAGGTGCTCTGGCCGGGCTAGCTTCAAGCTAAGTGGGTGGAAACGCTAGCCAGGAGTAATCATCCGGGGTTGCGGTTTAGCTAGATAGCTAGTTGTGAAGATCCAGCTGAAAAATATTCCGTTTGCGGTGGGAATCCGGGGATGAAAAATAAATAGGTCCGTTATGCTCTGGTTAGAGTCGCGTTGTTCGAACTGGCGAGAGCTTTCCGGGCTAAAGGTTAGCTGATGACCGGTTAGCTGAAGACCGCTAGCATAGCTGGTGGTTAGCTGGCTAGCTTCAGTTGAGGGGTTCCGGTTCCGAAGTAAATATAAATACTTTAGGAAAAAAAAGCTACATTGGGTGAGGCGGGTTGCAGGAGAGTATTTGGAAGCTTAGGTTTAGCAAAATGTTTTTAAAGAGATATATGCGAAGAAAAATATGTAAAAAACGAAAAAGTTAGGGGAGGGCAGGTTAGGGGAGGGGAGGGGAGGGCAGGTTAGGGGAGGGGAGGGGAGGGCAGGTTAGGTTAGGTTAGGGGAGGGCAGGTTAGGGGAGGTTAGAGGAGGGCAGGTTAGGGGAGGGCAGGTTAGGGGAGGTTAGAGGAGGGCAGGTTAGGGGAGGGGAGGTTAGGGTAGGGCAGGTTAGGGGAGGGGAGGGTAGGGCAGGTTAGGTTAGGGCATGGTAGGGCAGGTTAGGTTAGGGCAGGGTAGGGCAGGTTAGGTTAGGGCAGGGCAGGTTAGGTTAGGGCAGGGTAGGGCAGGTTAGGTTAGGGGAGGGGAGGGCAGGTTAGGGGAGGGCAGGTTAGAGGAGGGCAGGTTAGGGGAGGGGAGGTTAGGGTAGGGCAGGTTAGGGGGGGAGGGGAGGGAGGGAAGGTTAGGTTAGGGGAGGGGAGGGGAGGGGAGGGAAGGGCAGGGGAGAGAAGGGCAGGTTAGTGGAGGGCAGGGCAGGGGAGAGAAGGGCAGGTTTAGGGGAGGGCAGGTTAGGTTAGGGGAGGGGAGGGCAGGTTAGGGGAGGGAGGGAGGGAGGGAAGGTTAGGTTAGGGGAGGGCAGGGCAGGGGAGAGAAGGTTAGGTTAGGGGAGGGGCAGGGCAGGGGAGAGAAGGGCAGGTTAGGGGAGGGCAGGTTAGGGGAGGGGAGGGGAGAGAAGGGCAGGTTAGGGGAGGGCAGGTTAGGGGAGGGGAGGGCAGGTTAGGTTAGGGGAGGGCAGGTTAGGGAGGGGAGGGGAGAGAAGGGCAGGTTAGGGTAGGGCAGGTTAGGGGAGGGGAGGGCAGGGCAGGGTAGGACAGGTTAGGGGAGGGCAGGGTAGGGCAGGTTAGGGGAGGGGAGGGCAGGGCAGGGTAGGGCAGGTTAGGGCAGGTTAGGTTAGGGCATGGTAGGGCAGGTTAGGTTAGGGTAGGGCAGGTTAGGTTAGGGTAGGGCAGGTTAGGTTAGGGCAGGGCAGGTTAGGGCAGGGTAGGGCAGGTTAGGTTAGGGCAGGGTAGGGCAGGTTAGGTTAGGGCAGGGTAGGGCAGGTTAGGTTAGGGCAGGGTAGGGCAGGTTAGGTTAGGGTAGAGCAGGTTAGGTTAGGGCAGGTTAGGTTAGGGCAGGGCGGGTTAGGGCAGGGCAGGTTAGGGCAGGGCAGGTTTGGGCAGGGTAGGGCAGGTTAGGTTAGGGCAGGTCAGGGCAGGGCCAGGACTATTCAGCGGTGCGTCTCTGCTCCCCGGAGATGATGGGTGGTAAAACCAGCACCATGGCTGTGTGGCAGGAGCCATGTTCATTGGATACTGCATTTATTTCGACAGAAAACGATGAAGTGATCCGAACTTCAAGAAAAAGGCTGCAAGTTAACTTGTTTGGTAGCTAACGTTAGCTAGTGTTTTTTTGTGCCTTGCTTAAAAATATTGGCTAACAACCAAGCGTGATAACTGCATTACAAGCATACATTAAATAATGTATTTGGTATGTTATTGTTAGTTAGTTAGGAAATAGCTAAATACTTAGTGAAGTGCCACTATATCTGCTTAGCCCTTGAGCTAGCTAAGATATCCAGCTAACGTTAGATATACTACATTGCCAGAAGTATGTGTACACCCCTTCAATTTAGTGGATTCGGCTATTTCAGCCACACCCGTTGCTGAAAGGTGTATACAATTGAACACACAGCCATGTAATCTCCATAGACAAACATTTGTAGTAGAATGGCCTAACTGAAGAGCTCAGTGACTAGGCTGCCACCTTTCCAAAAAGTAAGTTTGTCAAATTTCTGCCCTGCTAGAGCTTCCCCAGTCAACTGTAGGTGCTGTTATTGTGAAGTGGAAACATCCAGGAGCAACAACGGATCAGCCACGAAATGGTAGGCCACACAAGCTAACAGAACGGGACTGCTGAATGCTGTAGCGTGTAAAAAATAATATGTCCTCCGTTGCAACGCTCACTATTGAGTTCAAAAACTGCCTTTGGAATCAACGTCAGCATAATAACTGTTTGTCGGGGGCTTCATGAAATGAGTTTCCATGGCCGAGCAGCTGCACACAAGCGTCAGCTGGACTGGTGTAAAGCTCTCTGTCATTTAACTCTGGAGCAGTGGATAAGCTTTCTCTGGTGTGATGATTCACGCTTTACCATCTGGCAGTCTGACAGATGAATCTGGGTTTGGCGGATGCCAGGAGAACGCTACCTGCCTCAATGTATAGTGCCAGCTGTAAAGTTTGGTGGAGGAGGAATAATGGTGGGGCAGTTTTTTCATGGTTCGGTCTAGGCCCCTTAGTTCCAGGGAAGGGAAATCTTAATGCTACAGCATACCGTGACATTCTAGATGATTATGTGCATCCAACTTTATGGCAACCATTTGGTGAAGGCCCTTTCCTGTTTTCAACACTACTAAGAGACTATAACTAAATATCTGGTCCTGAAAAATAGGATGATCACTTGAACTCAGTCTGACCCCTTCTGGAATAGCTTCTACTCTAGTTTGGTCCAGTGTTGAACTGTGTATTCTCGTAAATCTCCTGGTTACTAGCGTTAGCTTCTGGAACAAGGAAGGATGCTAGATCAAACTAGAGATCCAAAGCTAGGAGCCCTGTGTCAGTGGCTCTTGGTTATTTCAGCTCTAGGACATAATTGTCTGTTTTTTCTTGAAGGATGAGAAAGGATTGGCGCTGGAGGGGACGGCTGCCCTTTCACAGGCTCCTAACCAACTCCTAACCAACTGTGCTATTGTGTAATGTGCTTTACAGGATCCTAACCAACTCCTAACCAATTGTTCCATTGTGTAATGTGCTTTGACGTTATTTGTAACTTATTTTGTACATAATGTTGCTTCCACAGTCTCTTATAACCGAAAAGAGCTTCTGGATATCAGAACAGCGATTACTCACCTCGAACTGGATGACATTTATTTCTTTAATGAGTCCGACGCAAGGCCCAAATCCCCGTCATCCGCGTGAAGAAAAGGGGTAGGAGGGCAGGGTGTAAGAATAAACCGATGAGTAGGTAAACCAACACTACCCTCCATATTATTGGCCAACGTGCAATCATTGGAAAACAAACTGAACGATCTACGATTAAAACTATCCTACCAACGAGACATTTAAAAACTGTAATTTCTTATGTTTCACCGAGACGCGGCTGAACGACGACACGGATAATATAGAGCTGGCCAAGCTCTCCGTGCATCAGAAGGACAGAGAAGCTACGTCATGATAAGCTGTAGACCACAGTATCTACCTAGAGAGTTCTCATCTATATTATTCGTAGCTGTCTATTTACCACCACATACCGATGCTGGCACTAAGATGGCACTCAACCAACTCTATAAAGCCATAAGCAAACAAAAAAATCCTCATCCAGACCACTAGCCACTCCTAGTGGCTGGAGACTTCAATGCAGCCAAACGTAAATCCCCAAGTCAAGTCGCACAGTTTCCTTTATGACGTGTTCATATGTTATCTGCTTGGAAGGCCCCGCTTTAAGGCGAGGTCTCAAGGTTCCCTCTCATCTATATTATTCGTAGCCTTCTATTTACCACCACAAACCTAAAATAGATTTGTGGAAAAGGGGAAGGGGTCTGAATACTTTCTGTATGTGTGTGTGTTTGTGTGTGTGTGTCTGGCCTAGTCGAGATGGCTGCCATTGGATCTCTTCCTCATCAACCAGGACATCGGATGATTGTGCCTCAGTGCCCTAAAAGAAGCACTTTGCTGTCATTCTTCAGTCTACTGTAACACATTCCACAAACTAGAAATGCAAAAGCCTCCTTCTATATGGATAGTCTTAAAAATATATATTTTTTAAACTCCATAATTAATAATTGATCTATTCAGCTAATCATCCTAAATGACCGTGTCATTCAATAGAGGGGTACATCATGGCATTGGAGATCTTTCATATACGAAGGCCCAACTGACTGGAACCCTATACCTACAGAAATGAGTGCATTAAAATCGCTCCATGAATTTATGAAAGCTCTTTTGAAAATGTTAACTGTTTGTGTTTTTAACTAATGTGAAGATATTTGTAAATATGTATGTGTATATATTATCAGTACTTGTAGCAGTAGTTTTTCAGTAGTTGTGCAACTTTTTTATGCCATTTCTGAATATATATTTTTTACTATGATTATTATTTTTATAAACGGGAGTTGCCATATTAGTCTTGTTACTAAGTTTGTTTAGGATTTCTTCATTTGGACACTCTTGAAAACGAGATGGTGCATTTCTAAAGGTTTTTGTCCAGCAAAAAGTTGAGTAAATAAATTCACTATGCAGTAGCCATGTTCCTTCTAATGTAACACATCTCAGATTCTGTTCTAATATCATAACCTACTGTAAATGAATGAAACACTATTGAGCCTTAAACAGGGGTGCATTCGGAAAGTATTCAGACCCCTTGACTTTTTCCACATTTTGTTACGTTACAGCCTTATTCTAAAATGTATTACATTGTTTTTCTTCTCATCAATCTACACACAATATCCCATAATGACAAAGCAAAAACTGTTTTTATTTTTTTTATTTTTGCAAATGTATTAAACAAAAAACGGATCACATTTACTTAAGTATTCAGACCCTTTCCTCAGTACTTAGTTGAAACAGCGATTTACAGCCTCAAGTTTTCTTGACAGCCATTTTCAGGTCTCCAAAGATGTTAGATCGGGTTAAAGTCTGAGGTCCGGAGTGCTCTGGAGCAGGTTTTCATCAAGGACCTCTGTACTTTGCTCTGTTCATCTTTCCCTCGATCCTGACCAGTCTCTCAGTCCTGCCTCTGAAAAACATCTCCACAGCATGATGCTGTCACCACCACGCTTCACTGTAGGGATGATGCCAGGTTTCCGCCAGACGTGACCATTCAGGGCCTAAGAGTTCAATCTTGGTTTCATCAGACCAGAACATCTTGTTTCTCATGGTCTGAGAGTCTTTAGGTGCCTTTTGGTAAACTCCAAGTGGGCTGTTGTGTGCCTTTCACTGAGGAGTGGCTTCCGTCTGGCCACACTACCATAAAGGCCTAATTGGTGGAGTGCTGCAGAGATGGTTGTCCTTCTGGAAGATTCTCCCATCTCTACAGAGGAACTCTGGAGCTCTGTCAGAGTGACCATCGGGTTCTTGGTCACCTCCCTGACCAAGGCCCTTCTCCCCCAATTGCTCTGTTTGGTCAGGCGGTCAGTTCTAGGAAGAGTCTTGATGGTTCCAAACTTCTTCCGTTTAAGAATGATGGAGGTCACTGTGTTCTTAGGGACCTTTTCATGCTGCAGATGTTTTTTGGTTCCCTCCCCAGATCTGTGCCTCGACACAATCCTGTCTCAGAGCTCTACGGCGGTTCCTTCCACCTCATGGCTTGGTTTCTGCTCTGACATGCACTGACTACTGTGAGACCTTTATATAGACAGGTGTGTGTCTCCAAATCATGTCCATGAGTTTACCACAGGTGGACTCCAACCATGTTGTAGAAACATCTCAAGGATGATCAATGGAAGCAGGATGCACCTGAACTCAATTTCGAGCAAAGGGTCTGAATACTTGTGTAAATTTATATAGGTAGGTATTAATAGGTAATAATAATATATAAAATATAATAGGTATTTCTGTTTTTCATTTTCAAAATAAAAAAGCAAAGAAAAGTTGTCATTTTGGGGTATTGTGTGTAGATTGATGAGGGGGGAAGTAATGTAAGGCTGCAACGTACCAAAATGTGGAAAAAGTAAAGGTGTTTTTTTGTATTATATTCAAATAGATACTTGGAGTCAAAGTATTAATATTGTCAATACTTAAGTACTCTTGGGTGATGTTTCACGTGGTATGCAACTACATTTTATTGTCCCCAGCATAAGGTGCACCTGTGTAATGATCATGCTGTTTAATCAGCTTCCTGTCAGGTGGATGGATTATTTTGACAAAGGAGAAAAGCTCACTAACAGGGATGGAAACAAATTGTGCATAAAATGAGAGAGCAAAAAAATATTTTTTGTGCATCTGGAACATTTCTGGGATCTTTTATTTCATGAAAGATGTGACCAACACTTTACATGTTGTGTTTTTATTTCTGTTCACTTAAACAGTACCAGTCAAGTTTGTACACCTAGTCATTCTAGGTTTTCTTTATTTGTACTATTTTCTACATTGTAGAATAATAGTGAAGAAAAAACTATGAAATAACAAATGTACTCCCAAAAAAAGGTGTTAAAATCAAAATATATTTTCTATTTGAGATTCTTCAAATAGCCACCCTTTGCCTTGATGACAGCTTTGCGCACTCTTGGCATTCACTCAACCAGCATCATGAGGTAGTCCCCTGGAATGCAATTCAATTAACATGTGTGCCTTGTCAAAAGTAAATTTGTGGAATTTCTTTCCTTCTTATTGCATTTGAGACAATCAGTTGTGTTGTGACAAGGTAGGGGTGGTATACAGATGATAGTCCTATTTGGTAAAAGACCAAGTCCATATTATGTCAAGAACAGCTCAAATAAGCAAAGAGAAACAACAGTCCATCATTACTTTAAGACATGAAGGTCAGTTAATATGTAACATTACAAGAACTTTGAAAGTTTCTTCAAGTGCAGTCGCAAAAACCATCAAGCGCTGTGATGAAACTGGATCTCATGAGGACCGCCACAGGAAAGGAAGACCCAGAGTTACCTCTGCTGCAGAGGATAAGTTCATTAGAGTTACCAGCCTCAGAAATTGCAGCCCAAATAAATGCTTCACAGAGTTCAAGTAACAGACACATCTCAACATCAACTGTTCAAAGGAGACTGCATGAATCAGGCCTTCGTGGTCAAATTGCTGCAAGGAAACCACTACTAAAGGACACCAATAATAAGAAGAGAATTGCTTGGGACAAGAAACACAAGCAATGGACATTAGACCGGTGGAAATCTGTCCTTTGGTCTGATGAGTCCAAATTTCAGATTTTTGGTTCCAACCACTGTCTTTGTGAGACGCAGATTAGGTGAACGGATTATCTCTGCATGTGTCGTTCCCACCGTGAAGCATGGAGGAGGTGTAATGTCTGGGGATTCTTTGCTGGTGACACTGTCAGTGATTTATTTAGAATTCAAGGCACACTTAACCAACATGGCTACCACAGCATTATGCAGCGATACGTCAGTCCCACTAAGCACAAACCAGATGGGATATCATTTGTTTTCCAACAGGACAGTGACCCAAAACACCTCCAGGCTGTGTAAGAGCTATTTGAACAAGAAGGAAAGTGATGGAGTGCTGCATCAGATGACCTGGCCTCCTCTATTTGACCAAGAAGGAGAGTAGTCTGCATGGCCACTAGATGGCAGTAGCAATGCATGAAGATTAGTCTGCATGGCCACTAGATGGCAGTAGCAATGCATGAAGATTAGTCTGCATGGCCACTAGATGGCAGTGGCAATGCATGCCAGAATTGTCTGAAATGTAGGCCAATGTGTTTGTATCTGCATCTTGAAGCACCTGAAGCCGTGGGGATGGTCAGGATTGGCTTATGGCACTGTATTATTGATTGTATGTTTGTTTATTCCATGTGTAACTCTGTGTTGTTGTATGTGTCGAACTGCTTTGCTTTATCTTGGCCAGGTCGCGGTTGCAAATGACAACTTGTTCTCGACTGGCCTACCTGGTTAAATGAAGGTCAAATAGAATAAAAAAATTGCTGCGGGGACTTGCTTCCGTTCAGCCTCAGGAGCATTAGTAAGGTCAGGCACTGATGTTGGGCGATTACGGCTGGCTCTCAGTCGGCGTTCCAATTCACCCCAAAGGTGTTTGATGGGGTTGAGGTCAGGCACTGATGTTGGGCGATTACGCCTGGCTCGCGGTCGGCGTTCCAATTCATCCCAAAGGTGTTTGATCGGGTTGAGGTCAGGGCTCTGTGCAGGCCAGTCAAGTTCTTCCACACTGATCTCGACAAACCATTTCTGTATGGACCTCGCCTTGTGCACGGGGGCATCGTCATGCTGAAGCAGGAAAGGGCCTTCCACAAACTGTTGCCACAAAGGTGGAAGCACAGATTCATCTTCAATGTCATTGTATGCTGTAGTATTAAGTTCCCTTCACTGGAACAAAGGAGCCAAACCATGAAAAACAGTACAAGACCATAATTCCTCATCCACCAAACTTTGCAGTTGGCACTATGCTTTCGGGCAGGTAGTGTTCTTGTGGCATAAGTCAAATCCAGATTTGTCCATTGGACAGCCAGATGGTAAAAGCGTAATTCATCACTCCAGGAAACACATTTCCACTGCTCCAATGGCGGCGAGCTTTACCCCACTGTCCTCATGTTAATATATAGTGGGTTTAACCTTCTCTAGTAAACATAACACAAGGAGAAGAGGCTGTGTCCTGTAGCTCTCAGCCTGTCTGGGTATTATTATAGGAAGAGGCTGTGTCCTGTAGCTCTCAGCCTGTCTGGGTATTATTATAGGAAGAGGCTGTGTCCTGTAGCTCTCAGCCTGTCTGGGTATTATTATAGGAAGAGGCTGTGTCCTGTAGCTCTCAGCCTGTCTGGGTATTATTATAGGAAGAGGCTGTGTCCTGTAGCTCTCAGCCTGTCTGGATATTATTATAGGAAGAGGCTGTGTCCTGTAGCTCTCAGCCTGTCTGGATATTATTATAGGAAGAGGCTGTGTCCTGTAGCTCTCAGCCTGTCTGGGTATTATTATAGGAAGAGGCTGTTTCCTGTAGCTCTCAGCCTGTCTGGATATTATTATAGGAAGAGGCTGTGTCCTGTAGCTCTCAGCCTGTCTGGGTATTATTATAGGAAGAGGCTGTGTCCTGTAGCTCTCAGCCTGTCTGGGTATTATTATAGGAAGAGGCTGTTTCCTGTAGCTCTCAGCCTGTCTGGATATTATTATAGGAAGAGGCTGTTCTCTGCTCTCAGCCTGTCTGGGTATTATTATAGGAAGAGGCTTTGTCCTGTAGCTCTCAGCCTGTCTGGGTATTATTATAGGAAGAGGCTGTTTCCTGTAGCTCTCAGCCTGTCTGGGTATTATTATAGGAAGAGGCTGTTTCCTGTAGCTCTCAGCCTGTCTGGGTATTATTATAGGAAGAGGCTGTGTCCTGTAGCTCTCAGCCTGTCTGGGTATTATTATAGGAAGAGGCTTTGTCCTGTAGCTCTCAGCCTGTCTGGGTATTATTATAGGAAGAGGCTGTGTCCTGTAGCTCTCAGCCTGTCTGGGTATTATTATAGGAAGAGGCTGTGTCCTGTAGCTCTCATCCTGTCTGGGTATTATTATAGGAAGAGGCTGTGTCCTGTAGCTCTCAGCCTGTCTGGGTATTATTATAGGAAGAGGCTGTTTCCTGTAGCTCTCAGCCTGTCTGGATATTATTATAGGAAGAGGCTGTTCTCTGCTCTCAGTCTGTCTGGGTATTATTATAGGAAGAGGCTTTGTCCTGTAGCTCTCAGCCTGTCTGGGTATTAATTATAGGAATAGGCTGTTTCCTGTAGCTCTCAGCCTATCTGGGTATTATTATAGGAAGAGGCTGTTTCCTGTAGCTCTCAGCCTGTCTGGGTATTATTATAGGAAGAGGCTATTTCCTGTAGCTCTCAGCCTGTCGGGGTATTATTATAGGAAGAGGCTGTGTCCTGTAGCTCTCAGCCTGTCTGGGTATTATTAAAAGAAGAGGCTGTTTCCTGTAGCTCTCAGCCTGTCTGGGTATTATTATAGGAAGAGGCTGTGTCCTGTAGCTCTCAGCCTGTCTGGGTATTATTATAGGAAGAGGCTGTGTCCTGTACCTCTCAGCCTGTCTGGGTATTATTATAGGAAGAGGCTGTTCTCTGCTCTCAGCCTGCCTGGGTATTATTATAGGAAGAGGCTGTTTCCTGTAGCTCTCAGCCTGTCTGGGTGTTATTATAGGAAGAGGCTGTGTCCTGTAGCTCTCAGCCTGTCTGGGTAATATTATAGGAAGAGGCTGTGTCCTGTAGCTCTCAGCCTGTCTGGGTATTATTATAGGAAGAGGCTGTTTCCTGTAGCTCTCAGCCTGTCTGGGTATTATTATAGGAAGAGACTGTGTCCTGTACCTCTCAGCCTGTCTGGGTATTATTATAGGAAGAGGCTGTGTCCTGTAGCTCTCAGCCTGTCTGGGTATTATTATAGGAAGAGGCTGTGTCCTGTAGCTCTCAGCCTGTCTGGGTATTATTATAGGAAGAGGCTGTTTCCTGTAGCTCTCAGCCTGTCTGGATATTATTATAGGAAGAGGCTGTGTCCTGTAGCTCTCAGCCTGTCTGGGTATTATTATAGGAAGAGGCTGTGTCCTGTAGCTCTCAGCCTGTCTGGGTATTATTATAGGAAGAGGCTGTGTCCTGTAGCTCTCAGCCTGTCTGGATATTATTATAGGAAGAGGCTGTGTCCTGTAGCTCTCAGCCTGTCTGGGTATTATTATAGGAAGAGGCTGTGTCCTGTAGCTCTCAGCCTGTCTGGGTATTATTATAGGAAGAGGCTGTTTCCTGTAGCTCTCAGCCTGTCTGGATATTATTATAGGAAGAGGCTGTGTCCTGTAGCTCTCAGCCTGTCTGGGTATTATTATAGGAAGAGGCTGTGTCCTGTAGCTCTCAGCCTGTCTGGGTATTATTATAGGAAGAGGCTGTGTCCTGTAGCTCTCAGCCTGTCTGGATATTATTATAGGAAGAGGCTGTGTCCTGTAGCTCTCAGCCTGTCTGGATATTATTATAGGAAGAGGCTGTGTCCTGTAGCTCTCAGCCTGTCTGGGTATTATTAAAAGAAGAGGCTGTTTCCTGTAGCTCTCAGCCTGTCTGGGTATTATTATAGGAAGAGGCTGTGTCCTGTAGCTCTCAGCCTGTCTGGGTATTATTACAGGAAGAGGCTGTGTCCTGTAGCTCTCAGCCTGTCTGGGTATTATTATAGGAAGAGGCTGTTCTCTGCTCTCAGCCTGCCTGGGTATTATTATAGGAAGAGGCTGTTTCCTGTAGCTCTCAGCCTGTCTGGGTGTTATTATAGGAAGAGGCTGTGTCCTGTAGCTCTCAGCCTGTCTGGGTAATATTATAGGAAGAGGCTGTGTCCTGTAGCTCTCAGCCTGTCTGGGTATTATTATAGGAAGAGGCTGTGTCCTGTAGCTCTCAGCCTGTCTGGGTATTATTATAGGAAGAGGCTGTGTCCTGTAGCTCTCAGCCTGTCTGGGTATTATTATAGGAAGAGGCTGTGTCCTGTAGCTCTCAGCCTGTCTGGATATTATTATAGGAAGAGGCTGTGTCCTGTAGCTCTCAGCCTGTCTGGATATTATTATAGGAAGAGGCTGTGTCCTGTAGCTCTCAGCCTGTCTGGGTATTATTATAGGAAGAGGCTGTGTCCTGTAGCTCTCAGCCTGTCTGGATATTATTATAGGAAGAGGCTGTGTCCTGTAGCTCTCAGCCTGTCTGGATATTATTATAGGAAGAGGCTGTGTCCTGTAGCTCTCAGCCTGTCTGGGTATTATTAAAAGAAGAGGCTGTTTCCTGTAGCTCTCAGCCTGTCTGGGTATTATTATAGGAAGAGGCTGTGTCCTGTAGCTCTCAGCCTGTCTGGGTATTATTACAGGAAGAGGCTGTGTCCTGTAGCTCTCAGCCTGTCTGGGTATTATTATAGGAAGAGGCTGTTCTCTGCTCTCAGCCTGCCTGGGTATTATTATAGGAAGAGGCTGTTTCCTGTAGCTCTCAGCCTGTCTGGGTGTTATTATAGGAAGAGGCTGTGTCCTGTAGCTCTCAGCCTGTCTGGGTAATATTATAGGAAGAGGCTGTGTCCTGTAGCTCTCAGCCTGTCTGGGTATTATTATAGGAAGAGGCTGTGTCCTGTAGCTCTCAGCCTGTCTGGGTATTATTATAGGAAGAGGCTGTGTCCTGTAGCTCTCAGCCTGTCTGGGTATTATTATAGGAAGAGGCTGTGTCCTGTAGCTCTCAGCCTGTCTGGATATTATTATAGGAAGAGGCTGTGTCCTGTAGCTCTCAGCCTGTCTGGATATTATTATAGGAAGAGGCTGTGTCCTGTAGCTCTCAGCCTGTCTGGGTATTATTAAAAGAAGAGGCTGTTTCCTGTAGCTCTCAGCCTGTCTGGGTATTATTATAGGAAGAGGCTGTGTCCTGTAGCTCTCAGCCTGTCTGGGTATTATTATAGGAAGAGGCTGTGTCCTGTAGCTCTCAGCCTGTCTGGGTATTATTATAGGAAGAGGCTGTTCTCTGCTCTCAGCCTGCCTGGGTATTATTATAGGAAGAGGCTGTTTCCTGTAGCTCTCAGCCTGTCTGGGTGTTATTATAGGAAGAGGCTGTGTCCTGTAGCTCTCAGCCTGTCTGGGTAATATTATAGGAAGAGGCTGTGTCCTGTAGCTCTCAGCCTGTCTGGGTATTATTATAGGAAGAGGCTGTTTCCTGTAGCTCTCAGCCTGTCTGGGTATTATTATAGGAAGAGGCTGTGTCCTGTAGCTCTCAGCCTGTCTGGGTATTATTATAGGAAGAGGCTGTGTCCTGTAGCTCTCAGCCTGTCTGGGTATTATTATAGGAAGAGGCTGTGTCCTGTAGCTCTCAGCCTGTCTGGGTATTATTATAGGAAGAGGCTGTTTCCTGTAGCTCTCAGCCTGTCTGGATATTATTATAGGAAGAGGCTGTTTCCTGTAGCTCTCAGCCTGTCTGGGTATTATTATAGGAAGAGGCTGTGTCCTGTAGCTCTCAGCCTGTCTGGGTATTATTATAGGAAGAGGCTGTGTCCTGTAGCTCTCAGCCTGTCTGGGTATTATTATAGGAAGAGGCTGTGTCCTGTAGCTCTCAGCCTGTCTGGGTATTATTATAGGAAGAGGCTGTTCTCTGCTCTCAGCCTGCCTGGGTATTATTATAGGAAGAGGCTGTTTCCTGTAGCTCTCAGCCTGTCTGGGTGTTATTATAGGAAGAGGCTGTGTCCTGTAGCTCTCAGCCTGTGTGGGTAATATTATAGGAAGAGGATGTGTCCTGTAGCTCTCAGCCTGTCTGGGTATTATTATAGGAAGAGGCTGTTTCCTGTAGCTCTCAGCCTGTCTGGGTATTATTATAGGAAGAGGCTGTGTCCTGTAGCTCTCAGCCTGTCTGGGTATTATTATAGGAAGAGGCTGTGTCCTGTAGCTCTCAGCCTGTCTGGGTATTATTATAGGAAGAGGCTGTGTCCTGTAGCTCTCAGCCTGTCTGGGTATTATTATAGGAAGAGGCTGTTTCCTGTAGCTCTCAGCCTGTCTGGATATTATTATAGGAAGAGGCTGTGTCCTGTAGCTCTCAGCCTGTCTGGGTATTATTATAGGAAGAGGCTGTGTCCTGTAGCTCTCAGCCTGTCTGGGTATTATTATAGGAAGAGGCTGTGTCCTGTAGCTCTCAGCCTGTCTGGGTATTATTATAGGAAGAGGCTGTGTCCTGTAGCTCTCAGCCTGTCTTGGTATTATTATAGGAAGAGGCTGTTCTCTGCTCTCAGCCTGCCTGGGTATTATTATAGGAAGAGGCTGTTTCCTGTAGCTCTCAGCCTGTCTGGGTGTTATTATAGGAAGAGGCTGTGTCCTGTAGCTCTCAGCCTGTCTGGGTAATATTATAGGAAGAGGCTGTGTCCTGTAGCTCTCAGCCTGTCTGGGTATTATTATAGGAAGAGGCTGTGTCCTGTAGCTCTCAGCCTGTCTGGGTATTATTATAGGAAGAGGCTGTGTCCTGTAGCTCTCAGCCTGTCTGGGTATTATTATAGGAAGAGGCTGTGTCCTGTAGCTCTCAGCCTGTCTGGATATTATTATAGGAAGAGGCTGTGTCCTGTAGCTCTCAGCCTGTCTGGGTATTATTATAGGAAGAGGCTGTTTCCTGTAGCTCTCAGCCTGTCTGGGCTGTAGCTGAAGACAGACAGATACACAGATCGCTGCACTCGTTACTCAAATTGTCTTTTCATCCAGGGGAATTATCTGCGATGTAAAGCGCTCAGCAGCAGTCATGATGTTGTTGGACTACTGTTGTTTGTCTGACTTTCCGCCTTCAGAGCCGAGGCTCACTTATTTATTTTCGACCTGCATAGGATATGTTTGTCCTATAGCATTTCCAACCTTTTATACTGCAATAACTTATATCCATACAGTTCTCTCTCCTGACACTCCATCCCTCTCTCCCCTCTCTCTCATCCCACTCCCCTCTCTCCGCTCTCTCTCCATCCCTCTCTCCCCTCTCTCCATCCCTCTGTCATCTCTCTCCATCCCTCTGTCCCCTCTCTCCATCCCTCTGACCCCTCTCTCTATCCCTCTCTCCCCTCTCTCCATCCCTCTGTCATCTCTCTCCATCCCTCTGTCCCCTCTCTCCATCCCTCTGTCCCCTCTCTCCATCCCTCTGTCCCCTCTCTCCCCTCTCTCCATCCCTCTGTCCCCTCTCTCCATCCCTCTCTCCTCTCTTTCCACCCCTCTGTCCGCACTCTCCATCACTCTGTCCCCTCTATCCATCCCTGTCTCCCCTCTCTTCATCCCTCTGTCCCCTCTCTCCAATCCCTCACTCCCGCATTCCTCTCTTCTTTTCAGAACTCAGCTGTTACTTGGCAACAGCTGGTCGTTACTAAGGCAACACAACACACAGAAAAGAACACAGCAAGAAATACAGTTGAAGTTGGAAGTTTACATACACTCAGGTTGGAGTCATTAAAACTAGTTTTTCAACCACTCAGCAAATTTCTTGTTAACAAACTATAGTTTTGGCAAGTCGGTTAGGACATCTACTTTGTGCATGACACAAGTAATTTTTCCAACGATTGTTTACAGACAGTTTATTTCACTTATAATTCACTGTATAGCAATTCCAGTGGGTCAGGAGTTTTCATAAACTAAGTTGACTGTGCATTTAAACAGCTTGGAAAATTCCAGAAAATGATGTCATGGCTTTAGAAGCTTCTGATAGGCTAATTGACATAATTTGAATCAATTGGAGGTGTACCTGTGGATGTATTTCAAGGCCTACCTTCAAACTCAGTGCTTCTTTGCTTGACATCATGGGAAATCAAAAGAAATCAGCCAAGACCTCATCCTTCATCCTTGGGAGCAATTTCCAAACACCTGAAGGTACCACGCTCATCTGTACAAACAATAGTACGCAGGTATAAACACCATGGGACCATGCAGCCGTCATACCGCTCAGGAAGAGACGCGTTCTGTGTCCTAGAGATGAACGTACTTTGGTGCGAAAAGTGAAAATCAATCCCAGAACAACAGCAAAGGACCTTGTGAAGATTCTGGAGGGAACAGGTACAAAAGTATCTATATCCACAGTAAAACAAGTCCTATATCGATATAACCTGAAAGGCCGCTCAGCAAGAAAGAAGCCACTGCTCCAAAACCGCCATAAAAAAGCCAGACTACGGTTTGCAACTGCACATGGGGACAAAGATTGTACTTTTTAGAGAAATGTCCTCTGGTCTGATGAAACAAAAATAGAACTATTTGGCCATAATGACCATTGTTATGTTTGGATGGAAAAGGGGGAGTTTTGCAAGCCGAAGAACACCATCCCAACCGTGAAGCATGGGGGTGGCAGCATCATGCTGTGGGGGTGGTTTGCTGCAGGGGTGACTGGTGCACTTCACAAGATAGATGGCATCATGAGGCTGTTCTCTGCTCTCAGCCTGCCTGGGTATTATTATAGGAAGAGGCTGTTTCCTGTAGCTCTCAGCCTGTCTGGGTGTTATTATAGGAAGAGGCTGTGTCCTGTAGCTCTCAGCCTGTCTGGGTAATATTATAGGAAGAGGCTGTGTCCTGTAGCTCTCAGCCTGTCTGGGTATTATTATAGGAAGAGGCTGTTTCCTGTAGCTCTCAGCCTGTCTGGGTATTATTATAGGAAGAGGCTGTGTCCTGTAGCTCTCAGCCTGTCTGGGTATTATTATAGGAAGAGGCTGTGTCCTGTAGCTCTCAGCCTGTCTGGGTATTATTATAGGAAGAGGCTGTGTCCTGTAGCTCTCAGCCTGTCTGGGTATTATTATAGGAAGAGGCTGTTTCCTGTAGCTCTCAGCCTGTCTGGATATTATTATAGGAAGAGGCTGTTTCCTGTAGCTCTCAGCCTGTCTGGGTATTATTATAGGAAGAGGCTGTGTCCTGTAGCTCTCAGCCTGTCTGGGTATTATTATAGGAAGAGGCTGTGTCCTGTAGCTCTCAGCCTGTCTGGGTATTATTATAGGAAGAGGCTGTGTCCTGTAGCTCTCAGCCTGTCTGGGTATTATTATAGGAAGAGGCTGTTCTCTGCTCTCAGCCTGCCTGGGTATTATTATAGGAAGAGGCTGTTTCCTGTAGCTCTCAGCCTGTCTGGGTGTTATTATAGGAAGAGGCTGTGTCCTGTAGCTCTCAGCCTGTGTGGGTAATATTATAGGAAGAGGATGTGTCCTGTAGCTCTCAGCCTGTCTGGGTATTATTATAGGAAGAGGCTGTTTCCTGTAGCTCTCAGCCTGTCTGGGTATTATTATAGGAAGAGGCTGTGTCCTGTAGCTCTCAGCCTGTCTGGGTATTATTATAGGAAGAGGCTGTGTCCTGTAGCTCTCAGCCTGTCTGGGTATTATTATAGGAAGAGGCTGTGTCCTGTAGCTCTCAGCCTGTCTGGGTATTATTATAGGAAGAGGCTGTTTCCTGTAGCTCTCAGCCTGTCTGGATATTATTATAGGAAGAGGCTGTGTCCTGTAGCTCTCAGCCTGTCTGGGTATTATTATAGGAAGAGGCTGTGTCCTGTAGCTCTCAGCCTGTCTGGGTATTATTATAGGAAGAGGCTGTGTCCTGTAGCTCTCAGCCTGTCTGGATATTAATATAGGAAGAGGCTGTGTCCTGTAGCTCTCAGCCTGTCTGGATATTATTATAGGAAGAGGCTGTGTCCTGTAGCTCTCAGCCTGTCTGGGTATTATTAAAAGAAGAGGCTGTTTCCTGTAGCTCTCAGCCTGTCTGGGTATTATTATAGGAAGAGGCTGTGTCCTGTAGCTCTCAGCCTGTCTGGGTATTATTATAGGAAGAGGCTGTGTCCTGTAGCTCTCAGCCTGTCTGGGTATTATTATAGGAAGAGGCTGTTCTCTGCTCTCAGCCTGCCTGGGTATTATTATAGGAAGAGGCTGTTTCCTGTAGCTCTCAGCCTGTCTGGGTGTTATTATAGGAAGAGGCTGTGTCCTGTAGCTCTCAGCCTGTCTGGGTAATATTATAGGAAGAGGCTGTGTCCTGTAGCTCTCAGCCTGTCTGGGTATTATTATAGGAAGAGGCTGTTTCCTGTAGCTCTCAGCCTGTCTGGGTATTATTATAGGAAGAGGCTGTGTCCTGTAGCTCTCAGCCTGTCTGGGTATTATTATAGGAAGAGGCTGTGTCCTGTAGCTCTCAGCCTGTCTGGGTATTATTATAGGAAGAGGCTGTGTCCTGTAGCTCTCAGCCTGTCTGGGTATTATTATAGGAAGAGGCTGTTTCCTGTAGCTCTCAGCCTGTCTGGGTATTATTATAGGAAGAGGCTTTGTCCTGTAGCTCTCAGCCTGTCTGGGTATTATTATAGGAAGAGGCTGTGTTCTGTAGCTCTCAGCCTGTCTGGGTATTATTATAGGAAGAGGCTGTGTCCTGTAGCTCTCAGCCTGTCTGGGTATTATTATAGGAAGAGGCTGTGTCCTGTAGCTCTCAGCCTGTCTGGGTATTATTATAGGAAGAGGCTGTTTCCTGTAGCTCTCAGCCTGTCTGGATATTATTATAGGAAGAGGCTGTTCTCTGCTCTCAGTCTGTCTGGGTATTATTATAGGAAGAGGCTGTTTCCTGTAGCTCTCAGCCTGTCTGGGTATTATTATAGGAAGAGGCTGTTCTCTGCTCTCAGCCTGCCTGGGTATTATTATAGGAAGAGGCTGTGGCTAAATGCCCCTCGTGTTGATGATAGGTTGTAGAGCTGGGCTGTAGCTGAAGACAGACAGATACACAGATCGCTGCACTCGTTACTCAAATTGTCTTTTCATCCAGGGGAATTATCTGCGATGTAAAGCGCTCAGCAGCAGTCATGATGTTGTTGGACTACTGTTGTTTGTCTGACTTTCCGCCTTCAGAGCCGAGGCTCACTTATTTATTTTCGACCTGCATAGGATATGTTTGTCCTATAGCATTTCCAACCTTTTATACTGCAATAACTTATATCCATACAGTTCTCTCTCCTGACACTCCATCCCTCTCTCCCCTCTCTCTCATCCCACTCCCCTCTCTCCGCTCTCTCTCCATCCCTCTCTCCCCTCTCTCCATCCCTCTGTCATCTCTCTCCATCCCTCTGTCCCCTCTCTCCATCCCTCTGACCCCTCTCTCTATCCCTCTCTCCCCTCTCTCCATCCCTCTGTCATCTCTCTCATCCCTCTGTCCCCTCTCTCCATCCCTCTGTCCCCTCTCTCCATCCCTCTGTCCCCTCTCTCCCCTCTCTCCATCCCTCTGTCCCCTCTCTCCATCCCTCTCTCCTCTCTTTCCACCCCTCTGTCCGCACTCTCCATCACTCTGTCCCCTCTATCCATCCCTGTCTCCCCTCTCTTCATCCCTCTGTCCCCTCTCTCCAATCCCTCACTCCCGCATTCCTCTCTTCTTTTCAGAACTCAGCTGTTACTTGGCAACAGCTGGTCGTTACTAAGGCAACACAACACACAGAAAAGAACACAGCAAGAAATACAGTTGAAGTTGGAAGTTTACATACACTCAGGTTGGAGTCATTAAAACTAGTTTTTCAACCACTCAGCAAATTTCTTGTTAACAAACTATAGTTTTGGCAAGTCGGTTAGGACATCTACTTTGTGCATGACACAAGTAATTTTTCCAACGATTGTTTACAGACAGTTTATTTCACTTATAATTCACTGTATAGCAATTCCAGTGGGTCAGGAGTTTTCATAAACTAAGTTGACTGTGCATTTAAACAGCTTGGAAAATTCCAGAAAATGATGTCATGGCTTTAGAAGCTTCTGATAGGCTAATTGACATAATTTGAATCAATTGGAGGTGTACCTGTGGATGTATTTCAAGGCCTACCTTCAAACTCAGTGCTTCTTTGCTTGACATCATGGGAAATCAAAAGAAATCAGCCAAGACCTCATCCTTCATCCTTGGGAGCAATTTCCAAACACCTGAAGGTACCACGCTCATCTGTACAAACAATAGTACGCAGGTATAAACACCATGGGACCATGCAGCCGTCATACCGCTCAGGAAGAGACGCGTTCTGTGTCCTAGAGATGAACGTACTTTGGTGCGAAAAGTGAAAATCAATCCCAGAACAACAGCAAAGGACCTTGTGAAGATTCTGGAGGGAACAGGTACAAAAGTATCTATATCCACAGTAAAACAAGTCCTATATCGATATAACCTGAAAGGCCGCTCAGCAAGAAAGAAGCCACTGCTCCAAAACCGCCATAAAAAAGCCAGACTACGGTTTGCAACTGCACATGGGGACAAAGATTGTACTTTTTAGAGAAATGTCCTCTGGTCTGATGAAACAAAAATAGAACTATTTGGCCATAATGACCATTGTTATGTTTGGATGGAAAAGGGGGAGTTTTGCAAGCCGAAGAACACCATCCCAACCGTGAAGCATGGGGGTGGCAGCATCATGCTGTGGGGGTGGTTTGCTGCAGGGGTGACTGGTGCACTTCACAAGATAGATGGCATCATGAGGATGGAAAATTATGTGGATATATTGAAGCAACATCTCAAGACATCAGTCAGGAAGTTAAAGCTTGGTCACAAATGGGTCTGCCAAATGGACAATGACCCCAAGCATACTTCCAAAGTTGTAGAAAAATGGCTAAAGGACAACAAAATCAAGGTATTGGAGTGGCCATCACAAAGCCCTGACCTCAATCCCATAGAAATTTTGTGGGCAGAACTGAAAAAGTGTGTGCGAGCAAGGTGGCCTACAAACCTGACTCAGTTACACCAGTTCTGTCAGGAGGAATGGGCCAAAATTCACCCAACTTATTGTGGGAAGCTTGTGGAAGGCTACCTGAAACATTTGACCCAAGTTAAACAATTGAAAGGAAATACTACCAAATACTAATTGAGTGTATGTAAACTTCTGACCCACTGGGAATGTGATGAAAGAAATAAAAGCTGAAATAAATAATTCTCTCTACTATTATTCTGGCATTTCACATTCTTAAAATAAAATGGTGATCCTAACTGACCTGAGACAGGGAATTTTTACTAGGATTAAATGTCAGGAATTGTGAAAAACTGAGTTTAAATGCATTTGGCCAAGGTGTATGTAAACCTCCGACTTCAACCGTATGTATACATAGTGTACATGTCTTAGTTTTTCTCTAGGAAGCAGCAGACCTGTAGGCTATCCTCTTGTTAAAGTCAGCTTCATCCATGATCAGGAACAAACTCAATATAACCTGTTGTGTTCAACGTTTCTACATCCTCAATATAACCTGTTGTGTTCAACGTTTCTACATCCTCAATATAACCCTGTTGTGTTCAATGTTTCTACATCCTCAATATAACCCTGTTGTGTTCAATGTTTCTACATCCTCAATATAACCCCGTTGTGTTCAATGTTTCTACATCCTCAATATAACCCTGTTGTGTTCAATGTTTCTACATCCTCAATATAACCCCGTTGTGTTCCAATGTTTCTACATCCTCAATATAACCTGTTGTGTTCAATGTTTCTACATCCTCAATATAACCCTGTTGTGTTCAATGTTTCTACATCCTCAATATAACCCTGTTGTGTTCAATGTTTCTACATCCTCAATATAACCCTGTTGTGTTCAATGTTTCTACATCCTCAAGATAACCTGTTGTGTTCAACGTTTCTACATCCTCAATATAACCCTGTTGTGTTCAATGTTTCTACATCCTCAATATAACCCTGTTGTGTTCCAATGTTTCTACATCCTCAATATAACCTGTTGTGTTCAATGTTTCTACATCCTCAATATAACCCTGTTGTGTTCAATGTTTCTACATCCTCAATATAACCCTGTTGTGTTCAATGTTTCTACATCCTCAATATAACCCCGTTGTGTTCAATGTTTCTACATCCTCAATATAACCCTGTTGTGTTCAATGTTTCAACATCCTCAATATAACCCTGTTGTGTTCAATGTTTCTACATCCTCAATATAACCTGTTGTGTTCAATGTTTCTACATCCTCAATATAACCCTGTTGTGTTCAATGTTTCTACATCCTCAATATAACCCTGTTGTGTTCAATGTTTCTACATCCTCAATATAACCCCGTTGTGTTCAATGTTTCTACATCCTCAATATAACCCTGTTGTGTTCAATGTTTCTACATCCTCAATATAACCTGTTGTGGTCAATGTTTCTACATCCTCAATATAACCCTGTTGTGTTCAATGTTTCTACATCCTCAATATAACCCTGTTGTGTTCAATGTTTCTACATCCTCAATATAACCCTGTTGTGTTCAATGTTTCTACATCCTCAATATAACCCTGTTGTGTTCAATGTTTCTACATCCTCAATATAACCCCGTTGTGTTCAATGTTTCTACATCCTCAATATAACCCTGTTGTGTTCAATGTTTCTACATCCTCAATATAACCTGTTGTGGTCAATGTTTCTACATCCTCAATATAACCCTGTTGTGTTCAATGTTTCTACATCCTCAATATAACCTTGTTGTGTTCAATGTTTCTACATCCTCAATATAACCCTGTTGTGTTCAGTACATTATAAACAGATGTATTAATTTACAGTCACGAAAAATTGTCAATGTGATACAATCCTGTCATAATGTAATGGTATGACATGTTGTTGTTGATCAGAAAGTCTCCCTAAACCTGACAACACTGTTCTTATCCCTTGATGATTGACACATTCCCACTCTAGCTGCCTGACATGCTTATTCAATCTGTCTGCCTGTCTTGGGTAGCAGAGCTCTGTAACTGTTGTCATGGCAACCTGATCCATCCTTTATCCGCCCACCCGCCGAGGGATCAATTGATTCAATATTGAACGAGGCGCATCCCTAGTCCCTATCCCCTCTCCTCTCCTTTACACCCCTCTTTCCTCAGTTCTTCTGCCTACCCCCTCAAACCCTCTCCTCTCTGCTTCCAGCTCACGTCCTTCCTCTCCTCCCTCTCTTCTCTCTCTCTACCTTCCAGCATCCATTATTTATGTCTAATCCTACCCACCTCCCTGAGGGAGAATAGAAAATAAATGGTATATTTAGATGGCCAACTATCAACACACTAACAGAACAGAAATAATTCTCATGTAGTGGGAGTCTGTTGGAGACATTCTACTGTTAGAGGCATTCTGCTGTTGGAGACATTCTGCTGTTGGGGACATTCTGCTGTTGGGGACATTCTGCTGTTGGAGACATTCTGCTGTTGTAGACATTCTGCTGTTGGAGACATTCTGCTGTTGTAGACATTCTGCTGTTGGGGACATTCTGCTGTTGGAGACATTCTGCTGTTGGGGACATTCTGCTGTTGGAGACATTCTGCTGTTGGAGACATTCTGCTGTTGGAGACATTCTGCTGTTGGAGACATTCTGCTGTTGGAGACATTCTGCTGTTGGAGACATTCTGCTGTTGGAGACATTCTGCTGTTGGGGACATTCTGCTGTTGGGGACATTCTGCTGTTAGGGGCCTATTGGAGGAGGAGGAGGAGGAGGTCTAATTCATAGACAGGGCCTATTGGAGGAGAAGGAGGTCTAATACATAGACAGGGCCTATTGGAGGAGGAGGAGGAGGAGGAGGAGGTCTAATTCATAGACAGGGCCTATTGGAGGAGGAGGAGGAGGTCTAATTCATAGACAGGGCCTATTGGAGGAGGAGGAGGAGGTCTAATTCATAGACAGGGCCTATTGGAGGAGGAGGAGGTCTAATTCATAGACAGGGCCTATTGGAGGAGGAGGATGAGGAGGAGGAGGTCTAATTCATAGACAGGGCCTATTGGAGGAGGAGGAGGTCTAAATCATAGACAGGGCCTATTGGAGGAGGAGGAGGAGGTCTAATTCATAGACAGGGCCTATTGGAGGAGGAGGAGGTCTAATACATAGACAGGGCCTATTGGAGGAGAAGGTGGAGGAGGAGTAGGAGGAGGTCTAAATCATAGACAGGGTCTATTGGAGGAGGTCTAATTCATAGACAGGGTCTATTGGAAGAGGAGGAGGAGGAGGTCTAATTCATAGACAGGGTCTATTGGAGGAGGAGGAGTAGGGGGAGGAGGTCTAATACATAGACAGGGTCTATTGGAGGAGGAGGAGGAGGAGGTCTAATTCATAGACAGGGCCTATTGGAGGAGGAGGAGGAGGAGGGCTAATTCATAGACAGGGCCTATTGGAGGAGGTCTAATACATAGACAGGGTCTATTGGAGGAGGAGGAGGAGGAGGTCTAATTCATAGACAGGGCCTATTGGAGGAGAAGGTGGAGGAGGAGGAGGAGGAGGTCTAAATCATAGACAGGGTCTATTGGAGGAGGTCTAATTCATAGACAGGACCTATTGGAGGAGGAGGAGGAGGTCTAATTCATAGACAGGGTCTATTGGAGTAGGAGGAGGTCTAATACATAGACAGGGTCTATTGGAGGAGGTCTAATTCATAGACAGGGTCTATTGGAGGAGGAGGAGGAGGAGGTCTAATTCATAGACAGGGTCTATTGGAAGAGGAGGAGGAGGAGGTCTAATTCATAGACAGGGTCTATTGGAGGAGGAGGAGGTCTAATTCATAGACAGGGTCTATTGGAGGAGGAGGAGGTCTAATTCATAGACAGGGCCTATTGGAGGAGGAGGTCTAATTCATAGACAGGGTCTATTGGAAGAGGAGGAGGAGGAGGTCTAATTCATAGACAGGGTCTATTGGAGGAGGAGGAGGTCTAATTCATAGACAGGGTCTATTGGTGGAGGAGGAGGTCTAATTCATGACAGGGTCGATTGGAGGAGGAGGAGGTCTAATACATAGACAGGGTCTATTGGAGGAGGAGGAGGTCTAATACATAGACAGGGTCTATTGGAGGAGGAGGAGGTCTAATACATAGTCAGGGTCTATTGGAGGAGGAGGAGGAGGTCTAATTCATAGACAGGGTCTATTGGAGGAGGAGGAGGTCTAAATCATAGACAGGGTCTATTGGAGGAGGTCTAATTCATAGATAGGGTCTATTGGAGGAGGAGGAGGTCTAATACATAGACAGGGTCTATTGGAGGAGGTCTAATACATAGACAGGGTCTATTGGAGGAGGAGGAGGAGGAGGTCTAATTCATAGACAGGGTCTATTGGAGGAGGAGGAGGTCTAATTCATAGACAGGGTCTATTGGAGGAGGAGGAGGTCTAATTCATAGACAGGGCCTATTGGAGGAGGTCTAATACATAGACAGGGTCTATTGGAGGAGGAGGAGGAGGAGGTCTAATTCATAGACAGGGCCTATTGGAGGAGAAGGTGGAGGAGGAGGAGGAGGAGGTCTAAATCATAGACAGGGCCTATTGGAGGAGGAGGAGGTCTAATTCATAGACAGGACCTATTGGAGGAGGAGGAGGAGGTCTAATTCATAGACAGGGTCTATTGGAAGAGGAGGAGGAGGAGGTCTAATTCATAGACAGGGTCTATTGGAGGAGGAGGAGGTCTAATTCATAGACAGGGCCTATTGGAGAAGGAGGAGGAGGTCTAATTCATAGACAGGACCTATTGGAGGAGGAGGAGGAGGTCTAATTCATAGACAGGACCTATTGGAGGAGGAGGTCTAATTCATAGACAGGGTCTATTGGAGGAGGAGGAAGAGGAGGAGGTCTAATTCATAGACAGGACCTATTGGAGGAGGAGGTCTAATTCATAGACAGGGTCTATTGGAGGAGGAAGAGGAGGAGGTCTAATTCATAGACAGGACCTATTGGAGGAGGAGGTCTAATTCAAAGACAGGGTCTATTGGAGGAGGAAGAGGAGGAGGTCTAATTCATAGACAGGGCCTATTGGAGGAGGAGGAGGAGGTCTAATACATAGACAGGGTCTATTGGAGGAGGAGGTCTAATTCATAGACAGGGTCTATTGGAGGAGGAAGTGGAGGAGGTCTAATTCATAGACAGGGCCTATTGGAGGAGGAGGAGGAGGTCTAATACATAGACAGGGTCTATTGGAGGAGGAGGAGGAGGAGGTCTAATACATAGACAGGGTCTATTGGAGGAGGAGGAGGTCTAATACATAGACAGGGTCTATTGGAGGAGGAGGAGGAGGTCTAATACATAGACAGGGTCTATTGGAGGAGGCGGAGGAGGAGGAGGAGGAGGTCTAATTGATAGACAGGGTCTATTGGAAGAGGAGGAGGAGGAGGTCTAATTCATAGACAGGGCCTATTGGAGGAGGAGGAGGTCTAATACATAGACAGGGCCTATTGGAGGAGGAGGAGGTCTAATTCATAGACAGGGCCTATTGGAGGAGGAGGAGGAGGTCTAATTCATAGACAGGCCCTATTGGAGGAGGAGGTCTAATTCATAGACGGGGCCTATTGGAGGAGGAAGAGGAGGAGGTCTAATTCATAGACAGGGCCTATTGGAGGAGGAGGAGGAGGTCTAATTCATAGACAGGGTCTATTGGAGGAGGAGGAGGAGGTCTAATACATAGACAGGGTCTATTGGAGGAGGAGGAGGTCTAATTCATAGACAGGGCCTATTGGAGAAGGAGGAGGTCTAATACATAGACAGGGTCTATTGGTGGAGGAGGAGGAGGTCTAATACATAGACAGGGCCTATTGGAGGAGGAGGTCTAATTCATAGACAGGGTCTATTGGAGGAGGAGGAGGTCTAATACATAGACAGGGCCTATTGGAGGAGGAGGAGGTCTAATACATAGACAGGGTCTATTGGAGGAGGAGGAGGAGGTCTAATACATAGACAGGGTCTATTGGAGGAGGAGGAGGAGGAAGAGGAGGAGGAGGAGGTCTAATTCATGACAGGGTCTATTGGAGGAGGAGGAGGTCTAATTCATAGACAGGGTCTATTGGAGGAGGAGGAGGTCTAATACATAGACATGGTCTATTGGAGGAGGAGGAGGTCTAATTCATAGACAGGGCCTATTGGAGGAGGAGGAGGAGGAGGAGGAGGTCTAATACATAGACAGGGCCTATTGGTGGAGGAGGAGGTCTAATTCATGACAGGGTCGATTGGAGGAGGAGGAGGTCTAATACATAGACAGGGTCTATTGGAGGAGGAGGAGGTCTAATACATAGACAGGGTCTATTGGAGGAGGAGGAGGTCTAATACATAGTCAGGGTCTATTGGAGGAGGAGGAGGAGGAGGTCTAATTCATAGACAGGGCCTATTGGAGGAGGAGGAGGAGGTTTAATTCATAGACAGGGCCTATTGGAGGAGAAGGTGGAGGAGGAGGAGGAGGAGGTCTAAATCATAGACAGGGTCTATTGGAGGAGGTCTAATTCATAGACAGGGTCTATTGGAGGAGGAGGAGGAGGAGGTCTAATTCATAGACAGGGTCTATTGGAGGAGGAGGAGGTCTAATACATAGACAGGGTCTATTGGAGGAGGAGGAGGTCTAATACATAGACAGGGTCTATTGGAGGAGGAGGAGGAGGAGGTCTAATTCATAGACAGGGTCTATTGGAGGAGGAGGAGGAGGAGGTCTAATTCATAGACAGGGCCTATTGGAGGAGGAGGAGGAGGTCTAATACATAGACAGGGCCTATTGGAGGAGGAGGAGGAGGAGGTCTAATTCATAGACAGGGCCTATTGGAGGAGGAGGAGGAGGTCTAATACATAGACAGGGTCTATTGGAGGAGGAGGAGGTCTAATTCATAGACAGGGCCTATTGGAGGAGGAGGAGGAGGTCTAATACATAGTCAGGGTCTATTGGAGGAGGAGGAGGAGGTCTAATTCATAGACAGGGCCTATTGGAGGAGGAGGAGGAGGTCTAATTCATAGACAGGACCTATTGGAGCAGGAGGTCTAATTCATAGACGGGGCCTATTGGAGGAGAAAGAGGAGGAGGTCTAATTCATAGACAGGTTCTATTGGAGGAGGAGGAGGAGGTCTAAATCATAGACAGGGCCTTTTGGAGGAGGAGGAGATCTAATTCATAGACAGGTTCTATTGGAGGATGAGGAGGTCTAATTCATAGACAGGGCCTATTGGAGGAGGAGGAGGAGGTCTAATACATAGACAGGGTCTATTGGAGGAGGAGGAGGAGGTCTAATACATAGACAGGGTCTATTGGAGGAGGAGGAGGAGGTCTAATACATAGACAGGGTCTATTGGAGGAGGAGGAGGAGGAGGTCTAATACATAGACAGGGACTATTGGAGGAGGAGGAGGTCTAATACATAGACAGGGCCTATTGGAGGAGGAGGAGGTCTAATACATAGACAGGGTCTATTGGAGGAGGAGGAGGTCTAATTCATAGACAGGGTCTATTGGAGGAGGAGGAGGTCTAATACATAGACAGGGTCTATTGGAGGAGGAGGTCTAATACATACACAGGGTCTATTGGAGGAGGAGGAGGAGGTGGTCTAATTCATAGACAGGGCCTATTGGAGGAGGTCTAATACATAGACAGGGTCTATTGGAGGAGGAGGAGGAGGAGGTCTAATACATAGACATGGTCTATTGGAGGAGGAGGAGGAGGAGGTCTAATTCATAGACAGGGTCTATTGGAGGAGGAGGAGGTCTAATACATAGACATGGTCTATTGGAGGAGGAGGAGGTCTAATTCATAGACAGGGCCTATTGGAGGAGGAGGAGGAGCAGGAGGTCTAATACATAGACAGGGCCTATTGGTGGAGGAGGAGGTCTAATTCATGACAGGGTCGATTGGAGGAGGAGGAGGTCTAATACATAGACAGGGTCTATTGGAGGAGGAGGAGGTCTAATACATAGACAGGGTCTATTGGAGGAGGAGGAGGTCTAATACATAGTCAGGGTCTATTGGAGGAGGAGGAGGAGGAGGTCTAATTCATAGACAGGGCCTATTGGAGGAGGAGGAGGAGGTTTAATTCATAGACAGGGCCTATTGGAGGAGAAGGTGGAGGAGGAGGAGGAGGAGGTCTAAATCATAAACAGGGTCTATTGGAGGAGGTCTAATTCATAGACAGGGTCTATTGGATGAGGAGGAGGAGGAGGTCTAATTCATAGACAGGGTCTATTGGAGGAGGAGGAGGTCTAATACATAGACAGGGTCTATTGGAGGAGGAGGAGGTCTAATACATAGACAGGGTCTATTGGAGGAGGAGGAGGAGGAGGTCTAATTCATAGACAGGGTCTATTGGAGGAGGAGGAGGAGTAGGTCTAATTCATAGACAGGGCCTATTGGAGGAGGAGGAGGAGGTCTAATACATAGACAGGGCCTATTGGAGGAGGAGGAGGAGGAGGTCTAATTCATAGACAGGGCCTATTGGAGGAGGAGGAGGAGGTCTAATACATAGACAGGGTCTATTGGAGGAGGAGGAGGAGGAGGTCTAATTCATAGACAGGGTCTATTGGAGGAGGAGGAGGAGGAGGTCTAATTCATAGACAGGGCCTATTGGAGGAGGAGGAGGAGGTCTAATTCATAGACGGGGCCTATTGAAGGAGAAAGAGGAGGAGGTCTAATTCATAGACAGGTTCTATTGGAGGAGGAGGAGGAGGTCTAAATCATAGACAGTGCCTTTTGGAGGAGGAGGAGGTCTAATTCATAGACAGGTTCTATTGGAGGAGGAGGAGGAGGAGGTCTAATTCATAGACAGGGCCTATTGGAGGAGGAGGAGGAGGTCTAATACATAGACAGGGCCTATTGGAGGAGGAGGAGGAGGAGGTCTAATTCATAGACAGGGCCTATTGGAGGAGGAGGAGGAGGTCTAATACATAGACAGGGTCTATTGGAGGAGGAGGAGGAGGAGGTCTAATTCATAGACAGGGTCTATTGGAGGAGGAGGAGGAGGAGGTCTAATTCATAGACAGGGCCTATTGGAGGAGGAGGAGGAGGTCTAATTCATAGACGGGGCCTATTGGAGGAGAAAGAGGAGGAGGTCTAATTCATAGACAGGTTCTATTGGAGGAGGAGGAGGAGGTCTAAATCATAGACAGTGCCTTTTGGAGGAGGAGGAGGTCTAATTCATAGACAGGTTCTATTGGAGGATGAGGAGGGCTAATACATAGACAGGGTCTGTTGGAGGAGGAGGATGTCTAATATATAGACAGGGTCTATTGGAGGAGGTCTAATTCATAGACAGGGCCTATTGGAGGAGGAGGAGGAGGAGGAGGTCTAATTCATAGACAGGGTCTATTGGAGGAGGAGGAGGAGGAGGTCTAATTCAGACAGGGCCTATTGGAAGGGGTGGAGGAGGAGGTCTAATTCATAGACGGGTCTATTGGAGGAGGAGGAGGAGGAGGAGGTATCATACATAGACAGGGTCTATTGGAGGAGGAGGAGGAGGAGGAGGTATCATACATAGACAGGGTCTATTGGAGGAGGAGGAGGTCTAATTCATAGACAGGGTCTATTGGAGGAGGAGGAGGAGGTCTAATACATAGACAGGGTCTGTTGGAGGAGGAGGATGTCTAATATATAGACAGGGTCTATTGGAGGAGGAGGAGGTCTAATTCATAGACAGGGTCTATTGGAGGAGGAGGAGGAGGAGGAGGTCTAATTCATAGACAGGGTCTATTGGAGGAGGAGGAGGAGGAGGTCTAATTCAGACAGGGCCTATTGGAGGAGGTGGAGGAGGAGGTCTAATTCATAGACAGGGTCTATTGGAGGAGGAGGAGGAGGAGGAGGTATCATACATAGACAGGGTCTATTGGAGGAGGAGGAGGAGGAGGAGGTATCATACATAGACAGGGTCTATTGGAGGAGGAGGAGGTCTAATTCATAGACAGGGTCTATTGGAGGAGGAGGAGGAGGAGGAGGAGGTATCATACATAGACAGGGTCTATTGGAGGAGGAGGAGGAGGAGGAGGAGGAGGAGGAGGAGGTCTAATTCATAGACAGGGCCTATTGGTGGAGGTGGAGGAGGAGGTCTAATTCATAGACAGGGTCTATTGGAGGAGGAGGAGGTCTAATACATAGACAGGGTCTATTGGAGGAGGAGGAGGTCTAATACATAGACAGGGTCTATTGGAGGAGGAGGAGGTCTAATACATAGACAGGGTCTATTGGAGGAGGAGGAGGGGGAGGAGGAGGAGGTCTAATACATAGACAGGGTCTATTTGAGGAGGAGGAGGTCTAATACATAGACAGGGTCTATTGGAGGAGGAGGAGGTCTAATACATAGACAGGGTCTATTGGAGGAGGAGGAGGTCTAATACATAGACAGGGTCTAATGGAGGAGGAGGAGGAGGAGGTCTAATACATAGACAGGGTCTATTGGAGGAGGAGGAGGTCTAATACATAGACAGGGCCTATTGGAGGAGGAGGAGGTCTAATACATAGACAGGGTCTATTGGAGGAGGAGGAGGTCTAATTCATAGACAGGGTCTATTGGAGGAGGAGGAGGTCTAATACATAGACAGGGTCTATTGGAGGAGGAGGAGGTCTAATACATAGACAGGGTCTAATGGAGGAGGAGGAGGTCTAATACATAGACAGGGCCTATTGGAGGAGGAGGAGGTCTAATACATAGACAGGGTCTAATGGAGGAGGAGGAGGTCTAATACATAGACAGGGCCTATTGGAGGAGGAGGAGGTCTAATACATAGACAGGGCCTATTGGAGGAGGAGGAGGTCTAATACATAGACAGGGTCTATTGGAGGAGGAGGAGGTCTAATTCATAGACAGGGTCTATTGGAGTAGGAGGAGGTCTAATTCATAGACAGGGTCTATTGGAGGAGGAGGAGGTCTAATACATAGACAGGGTCTAATGGAGGAGGAGGAGGTCTAATACATAGACAGGGCCTATTGGAGGAGGAGGAGGTCTAATACATAGACAGGGTCTAATGGAGGAGGAGGAGGTCTAATTCATAGACAGGGTCTATTGGAGGAGGAGGAGGTCTAATACATAGACAGGGCCTATTGGAGGAGGAGGAGGTCTAATACATAGACAGGGTCTATTGGAGGAGGAGGAGGTCTAATACATAGACAGGGTCTATTGGAGGAGGAGGAGGTCTAATACATAGACAGGGTCTATTGGAGGAGGAGGAGGTCTAATACATAGACAGGGTCTATTGGAGGAGGAGGAGGTCTAATACATAGACAGGGCGTATTGGAGGAGGAGGAGGTCTAATACATAGACAGGGTATATTGGAGGAGGAGGAGGTCTAATACATAGACAGGGTCTATTGGAGGAGGAGGAGGAGGAGGTCCAATACATAGACAGGCTCTATTGGAGGAGGAGGAGGAGGAGGTCTAATTCATAGACAGGGTCTATTGGAGGAGGAGGAGGAGGAGGTCCAATACATAGACAGGGTCTATTGGAGGAGGAGGAGGAGGAGGTCTAATACATAGACAGGGTCTATTGGAGGAGGAGGAGGAGGAGGTCTAATTCATAGACAGGGTCTATTGGAGGAGGAGGAGGAGGAGGTCCAATACATAGACAGGGTCTATTGGAGGAGGAGGAGGAGGAGGTCTAATACATAGACAGGGTCTATTGGAGGAGGAGGAGGAGGAGGTCTAATTCATAGACAGGGCCTATTGGAGGAGGTGGAGGAGGAGGTCTAATTCATAGACAGGGTCTATTGGAGGAGGAGGAGGTCTAATACATAGACAGGGTCTATTGGAGGAGGAGGTCTAATACATACACAGGGTCTATTGGAGGAGGAGGAGGAGGTGGTCTAATTCATAGAAATGGTCTATTGGAGGAGGAGGAGGTCTAATACATAGACATGGTCTATTGGAGGAGGAGGTCTAATACATAGACAGGGTCTATTGGAGGAGGAGGAGGAGGAGGAGGAGGTCTAATACATAGACAGGGACTATTGGAGGAGGAGGAGGTCTAATACATAGACATGGTCTATTGGAGGAGGAGGAGGAGGAGGTCTAATACATAGACATGGTCTATTGGAGGAGGAGGAGGAGGAGGAGGAGGTCTAATTCATGACAGGGTCGATTGGAGGAGGAGGAGGTCTAATACATAGACAGGGTCTATTGAAAGAGGAGGAGGTCTAATACATAGACAGGGTCTATTGGAGGAGGAGGAGGAGGAGGAGGTCTAATTCATAGACAGGGTCTATTGGAGGAGGAGGAGAAGGAGATATAATACATAGACAGGGCCTATTGGAGGAGGTGGAGGAGGAGGGCTAATTCATAGACAGGGTCAATTGGAGGAGGAGGAGGTCTAATACATAGACAGGGTCTATTGGAGGAGGAGGAGGTCTAATTCATAGACAGGGTCTATTGGAAGAGGAGGAGGAGGAGGTCTAATTCATAGACAGGGTCTATTGGAGGAGGAGGTCTAATTCATAGACAGGGTCTATTGGAAGAGGAGGAGGTCTAATTCATAGACAGGGTCTATTGGAGGAGGAGGTCTAATTCATAGACAGGGTCTATTGGAAGAGGAGGAGGTCTAATTCATAGACAGGGTCTATTGGAGGAGGAGGTCTAATTCATAGACAGGGTCTATTGGAAGAGGAGGAGGTCTAATTCATAGACAGGGTCTATTGAAAGAGGAGGAGGTCTAATTCATAGACAGGGTCTATTGGAGGAGGAGGAGGTCTAATTCATAGACAGGGTCTATTGGAGGAGGAGGAGGTCTAATTCATAGACAGGGTCTATTGGAAGAGGAGGAGGTCTAATTCATAGACAGGGTCTATTGGAGGAGGAGGAGGAGGAGGTCTAATTCATAGACAGGGTCTATTGGAGGAGGAGGAGGTCTAATACATAGACAGGGTCTATTGGAGGAGGAGGAGGTCTAATTCATAGACAGGGTCTATTGGAGGAGGAGGAGGAGGAGGAGGTCTAATTCATAGACAGGGTCTATTGGAGGAGGAGGTCTAATTCATAGACAGGGTCTATTGGAGGAGGAGGAGGGCTAATTCATAGACAGGGTCAATTGGAGGAGGAGGAGGTCTAATACATACACAGGGTCTATTGGAGGAGGAGGAGGAGGTGGTCTAATTCAAAGAAATGGTCTATTGGAGGAGGAGGAGGTCTAATACATAGACATGGTCTATTGGAGGAGGAGGTCTAATACATAGACAGGGTCTATTGGAGGAGGAGGAGGAGGAGGAGGTCTAATACATAGACAGGGACTATTGGAGGAGGAGGAGGTCTAATACATAGACATGGTCTATTGGAGGAGGAGGAGGAGGTCTAATACATAGACAGGGTCTATTGGAGGAGGAGGAGGAGGAGGAGGAGGTCTAATTCATGACAGGGTCGATTGGAGGAGGAGGAGGTCTAATACATAGACAGGGTCTATTGAAAGAGGAGGAGGTCTAATACATAGACAGGGTCTATTGGAGGAGGAGGAGGAGGAGGAGGTCTAATTCATAGACAGGGTCTATTGGAGGAGGAGGAGAAGGAGGTATAATACATAGACAGGGCCTATTGGAGGAGGTGGAGGAGGAGGGCTAATTCATAGACAGGGTCAATTGGAGGAGGAGGAGGTCTAATACATAGACAGGGTCTATTGGAGGAGGAGGAGGTCTAATTCATAGACAGGGTCTATTGGAAGAGGAGGAGGAGGAGGTCTAATTCATAGACAGGGTCTATTGGAGGAGGAGGTCTAATTCATAGACAGGGTCTATTGGAAGAGGAGGAGGTCTAATTCATAGACAGGGTCTATTGGAGGAGGAGGTCTAATTCATAGACAGGGTCTATTGGAAGAGGAGGAGGTCTAATTCATAGACAGGGTCTATTGGAGGAGGAGGTCTAATTCATAGACAGGGTCTATTGGAAGAGGAGGAGGTCTAATTCATAGACAGGGTCTATTGAAAGAGGAGGAGGTCTAATTCATAGACAGGGTCTATTGGAGGAGGAGGAGGTCTAATTCATAGACAGGGTCTATTGGAGGAGGAGGAGGTCTAATTCATAGACAGGGTCTATTGGAAGAGGAGGAGGTCTAATTCATAGACAGGGTCTATTGGAGGAGGAGGAGGAGGAGGAGGTCTAATTCATAGACAGGGTCTATTGGAGGAGGAGGAGGTCTAATACATAGACAGGGTCTATTGGAGGAGGAGGAGGTCTAATTCATAGACAGGGTCTATTGGAGGAGGAGGAGGAGGAGGAGGTCTAATTCATAGACAGGGTCTATTGGAGGAGGAGGTCTAATTCATAGACAGGGTCTATTGGAAGAGGAGGAGGTCTAATTCATAGACAGGGTCTATTGAAAGAGGAGGAGGTCTAATTCATAGACAGGGTCTATTGGAGGAGGAGGAGGTCTAATTCATAGACAGGGTCTATTGGAGGAGGAGGAGGTCTAATTCATAGACAGGGTCTATTGGAAGAGGAGGAGGTCTAATTCATAGACAGGATCTATTGGAGGAGGAGGAGGAGGAGGAGGTCTAATTCATAGACAGGGTCTATTGGAGGAGGAGGAGGTCTAATACATAGACAGGGTCTATTGGAGGAGGAGGAGGTCTAATACATAGACAGGGTCTATTGGAGGAGGAGGAGGAGGAGGTCTAATTCATAGACAGGGTCTATTGGAGGAGGAGGAGAAGGAGGTATAATACATAGACAGGGCCTATTGGAGGAGGTGGAGGAGGAGGGCTAATTCATAGACAGGGTCAATTGGAGGAGGAGGAGGTCTAATACATAGACAGGGTCTATTGGAGGAGGAGGTCTAATACATACACAGGGTCTATTGGAGGAGGAGGAGGAGGTGGTCTAATTCATAGAAATGGTCTATTGGAGGAGGAGGAGGTCTAATACATAGACATGGTCTATTGGAGGAGGAGGAGGAGGAGGAGGTCTAATACATAGACAGGGACTATTGGAGGAGGAGGAGGTCTAATACATAGACATGGTCTATTGGAGGAGGAGGAGGAGGAGGAGGTCTAATACATAGACATGGTCTATTGGAGGAGGAGGAGGAGGTCTAATACATAGACATGGTCTATTGGAGGAGGAGGAGGAGGAGGAGGTCTAATACATAGACATGGTCTATTGGAGGAGGAGGAGGAGGAGGAGGAGGAGGAGGAGGTCTAATTCATGACAGGGTCGATTGGAGGAGGAGGAGGTCTAATACATAGACAGGGTCTATTGAAAGAGGAGGAGGTCTAATACATAGACAGGGTCTATTGGAGGAGGAGGAGGAGGAGGAGGTCTAATTCATAGACAGGGTCTATTGGAGGAGGAGGAGAAGGAGGTATAATACATAGACAGGGCCTATTGGAGGAGGTGGAGGAGGAGGGCTAATTCATAGACAGGGTCAATTGGAGGAGGAGGAGGTCTAATACATAGACAGGGTCTATTGGAGGAGGAGGAGGTCTAATTCATAGACAGGGTCTATTGGAAGAGGAGGAGGAGGAGGTCTAATTCATAGACAGGGTCTATTGGAGGAGGAGGTCTAATTCATAGACAGGGTCTATTGGAAGAGGAGGAGGTCTAATTCATAGACAGGGTCTATTGGAGGAGGAGGTCTAATTCATAGACAGGGTCTATTGGAAGAGGATGAGGTCTAATTCATAGACAGGGTCTATTGGAGGAGGAGGTCTAATTCATAGACAGGGTCTATTGGAAGAGGAGGAGGTCTAATTCATAGACAGGGTCTATTGAAAGAGGAGGAGGTCTAATTCATAGACAGGGTCTATTGGAGGAGGAGGAGGTCTAATTCATAGACAGGGTCTATTGGAGGAGGAGGAGGTCTAATTCATAGACAGGGTCTATTGGAAGAGGAGGAGGTCTAATTCATAGACAGGGTCTATTGGAGGAGGAGGAGGAGGAGGAGGTCTAATTCATAGACAGGGTCTATTGGAGGAGGAGGAGGTCTAATACATAGACAGGGTCTATTGGAGGAGGAGGAGGTCTAATTCATAGACAGGGTCTATTGGAGGAGGAGGAGGAGGAGGAGGTCTAATTCATAGACAGGGTCTATTGGAGGAGGAGGTCTAATTCATAGACAGGGTCTATTGGAAGAGGAGGAGGTCTAATTCATAGACAGGGTCTATTGAAAGAGGAGGAGGTCTAATTCATAGACAGGGTCTATTGGAGGAGGAGGAGGTCTAATTCATAGACAGGGTCTATTGGAGGAGGAGGAGGTCTAATTCATAGACAGGGTCTATTGGAAGAGGAGGAGGTCTAATTCATAGACAGGATCTATTGGAGGAGGAGGAGGAGGAGGAGGTCTAATTCATAGACAGGGTCTATTGGAGGAGGAGGAGGTCTAATACATAGACAGGGTCTATTGGAGGAGGAGGAGGTCTAATACATAGACAGGGTCTATTGGAGGAGGAGGAGGAGGAGGAGGTCTAATTCATAGACAGGGTCTATTGGAGGAGGAGGAGAAGGAGGTATAATACATAGACAGGGCCTATTGGAGGAGGTGGAGGAGGAGGGCTAATTCATAGACAGGGTCAATTGGAGGAGGAGGAGGTCTAATACATAGACAGGGTCTATTGGAGGAGGAGGTCTAATACATACACAGGGTCTATTGGAGGAGGAGGAGGAGGTGGTCTAATTCATAGAAATGGTCTATTGGAGGAGGAGGAGGTCTAATACATAGACATGGTCTATTGGAGGAGGAGGAGGAGGAGGAGGTCTAATACATAGACAGGGACTATTGGAGGAGGAGGAGGTCTAATACATAGACATGGTCTATTGGAGGAGGAGGAGGAGGAGGTCTAATACATAGACATGGTCTATTGGAGGAGGAGGAGGAGGTCTAATACATAGACATGGTCTATTGGAGGAGGAGGAGGAGGAGGAGGTCTAATACATAGACATGGTCTATTGGAGGAGGAGGAGGAGGAGGAGGAGGAGGAGGAGGTCTAATTCATGACAGGGTCGATTGGAGGAGGAGGAGGTCTAATACATAGACAGGGTCTATTGAAAGAGGAGGAGGTCTAATACATAGACAGGGTCTATTGGAGGAGGAGGAGGAGGAGGAGGTCTAATTCATAGACAGGGTCTATTGGAGGAGGAGGAGAAGGAGGTATAATACATAGACAGGGCCTATTGGAGGAGGTGGAGGAGGAGGGCTAATTCATAGACAGGGTCAATTGGAGGAGGAGGAGGTCTAATACATAGACAGGGTCTATTGGAGGAGGAGGAGGTCTAATTCATAGACAGGGTCTATTGGAAGAGGAGGAGGAGGAGGTCTAATTCATAGACAGGGTCTATTGGAGGAGGAGGTCTAATTCATAGACAGGGTCTATTGGAAGAGGAGGAGGTCTAATTCATAGACAGGGTCTATTGGAGGAGGAGGTCTAATTCATAGACAGGGTCTATTGGAAGAGGATGAGGTCTAATTCATAGACAGGGTCTATTGGAGGAGGAGGTCTAATTCATAGACAGGGTCTATTGGAAGAGGAGGAGGTCTAATTCATAGACAGGGTCTATTGAAAGAGGAGGAGGTCTAATTCATAGACAGGGTCTATTGGAGGAGGAGGAGGTCTAATTCATAGACAGGGTCTATTGGAGGAGGAGGAGGTCTAATTCATAGACAGGGTCTATTGGAAGAGGAGGAGGTCTAATTCATAGACAGGGTCTATTGGAGGAGGAGGAGGAGGAGGAGGTCTAATTCATAGACAGGGTCTATTGGAGGAGGAGGAGGTCTAATACATAGACAGGGTCTATTGGAGGAGGAGGAGGTCTAATTCATAGACAGGGTCTATTGGAGGAGGAGGAGGAGGAGGAGGTCTAATTCATAGACAGGGTCTATTGGAGGAGGAGGAGGAGGAGGAGGTCTAATTCATAGACAGGGTCTATTGGAGGAGGAGGAGAAGGAGGTATAATACATAGACAGGGCCTATTGGAGGAGGTGGAGGAGGAGGGCTAATTCATAGACAGGGTCAATTGGAGGAGGAGGAGGTCTAATACATAGACAGGGTCTATTGGAGGAGGAGGAGGTCTAATTCATAGACAGGGTCTATTGGAAGAGGAGGAGGAGGAGGTCTAATTCATAGACAGGGCCTATTGGAGGAGGAGGAGGTCTAATTCATAGACAGGGTCTATTGGAGGAGGAGGTCTAATTCATAGACAGGGTCTATTGGAGGAGGAGGAGGTCTAATTCATAGACAGGGCCTATTGGAGGAGGAGGAGGAGGTCTAATACATAGACAGGGTCAATTGGAGGAGGAGGAGGTCTAATTCATAGACAGGGTCTATTGGAGGAGGAGGAGGAGGTCTAATTCATAGACAGGGCCTATTGGAGGAGGAGGAGGAGGTCTAATTCATAGACAGGGCCTATTGGAGGAGGAGGAGGAGGTCTAATTCATAGACAGGGTCTATTGGAGGAGGAGGAGGTCTAATTCATAGACAGGGTCTATTGGAGGAGGAGGTATAATAAATAGACAGGGCCTATTGGAAGAGGAGGAGGAGGAGGTCTAATTCATAGACAGGGTCAATTGGAGGAGGAGGAGGTCTAATACATAGACAGGGTCTATTGGAGGAGGAGGAGGTCTAATTCATAGACAGGGTCTATTGGAAGAGGAGGAGGAGGAGGTCCAATACATAGACAGGGTCTATTGGAGGAGGAGGAGGAGGAGGTCTAATTCATAGACAGGGTCTATTGGAGGAGGAGGAGGTCTAATTCATAGACAGGGCCTATTGGAGGAGGAGGAGGTCTAATTCATAGACAGGGTCTATTGGAGGAGGAGGTCTAATTCATAGACAGGGTCTATTGGAGGAGGAAGAGGAGGAGGTCTAATTCATAGACAGGGTCTATTGGAGGAGGAAGAGGAGGAGGTCTAATTCATAGACAGGGTCTATTGGAGGAGGAAGAGGAGGAGGTCTAATTCATAGACAGGGTCTATTGGAGGAGGAAGAGGAGGAGGTCTAATTCATAGACAGGGTCTATTGGAGGAGGAGGAGGTCTAATTCATAGACAGGGTCTATTGAAAGAGGAGGAGGTCTAATTCATAGACAGGGTCTATTGGAGGAGGAGGAAGAGGAGGAGGTCTAATTCATAGACAGGGTCTATTGGAGGAGGAGGAGGTCTAATACATAGACAGGGTCTATTGGAGGAGGAGGAGGTCTAATTCATAGACAGGTTCTATTGGAGGAGGAGGAGGTCTAATTCATAGACAGGGCCTATTGGAGGAGGTCTAATACATAGACAGGGTCTATTGGAGGAGGAGGAGGAGGAGGTCTAAATCATAGACAGGGTCTATTGGAGGAGGAGGAGGAGGAGGTCTAATTCATAGACAGGGTCTATTGGAGGAGGAGGAGGTCTAATTCATAGACAGGGCCTATTGGAAGAGGAGGAGGTCTAATTCATAGACAGGGTCTATTGGAGGAGGAGGAGGAGGAGGAGGAGGTCTAATTCATAGACAGGGCCTATTGGAAGAGGAGGAGGTCTAATTCATAGACAGGGTCTATTGGAGGAGGAGGAGGAGGAGGAGGTCTAATTCATAGACAGGGTCTATTGGAGGAGGAGGTCTAATTCATAGACAGGGTCTATTGGAGGAGGAGGAGGTCTAATTCATAGACAGGGTCTATTGGAGGAGGAGGAGGAGGAGGAGGTCTAATTCATAGACAGGGTCTATTGGAGGAGGAGGAGGTCTAATTCATAGACAGGGTCTATTGGAAGAGGAGGAGGTCTAATTCATAGACAGGGTCTTTTGGAGGAGGAGGAGGAGATCTAATTCACAGACAGGGTCTATTGGAAGAGGAGGAGGTCTAATTCATAGACAGGGTCTATTGGAGGAGGAGGAGGAGGTCTAATTCATAGACAGGGTCTATTGGAGGAGGAGGAGGTCTAATACATATACAGGGTCTATTGGAGGAGGAGGAGGTCTAATACATAGACAGGGTCTATTGGAGGAGGAGGAGGTCTAATTCATAGACAGGGTCTATTGGAGGAGGAGGAGGAGGAGGAGGTCTAATTCATAGACAGGGTCTATTGGAGGAGGAGGAGGTCTAATTCATAGACAGGGTCTATTGGAGGAGGAGGAGGAGGTCTAATTCATAGACAGGGTCTATTGGAAGAGGAGGAGGTCTAATTCATAGACAGGGTCTATTGGAGGAGGAGGAGGTCTAATTCATAGACAGGGTCTATTGGAGGAGGAGGAGGTCTAATACATAGACAGGGTCTATTGGAGGAGGAGGAGGTCTAATTCATAGACAGGGTCTATTGGAGGAGGAGGTCTAATTCATAGACAGGGTCTATTGGAGGAGGAGGAGGTCTAATTCATAGACAGGGTCTATTGGAGGAGGAGGAGAAGGAGGTATAATACATAGACAGGGCCTATTGGAGGAGGTGGAGGAGGAGGGCTAATTCATAGACAGGGCCTATTGGAGGAGGAGGAGGAGGTATAATTCATAGACAGGGCCTATTGGAGGAGAAGGAGGAGGTCTAATTCATAGACAGGGCCTATTGGAGGAGGAGGAGGTCTAAAAGACAGAAGGAAAAGTCAGATAAATAGATACAATGGTGAAATGTGTTCTGGTTAAAAGGATGATGTTTCCTGGGGGTTGGGTTGACATTTTAATGTTCATCTCCCTGGTGATGGCATGATGACATCATTAGGCTGACTCCCTGGTCTGGCCCAGCGGCATGCTGGGACACCTCCTAATGGATATCAACAAGCTACCCTCCCTCCTCTCTCTCTCTCTCATTCTCTCCCTCCCTCTCTCTATCCCTCCGTCCCTCTCTCTCTCTCCCAGATTGTGCCCCATATGGCAGCAGAAGTGTCACAGCTCTCCCATTGTGCCTTTGCTTGGCTCAAACCCAACAGTGTGTTTTCCACCACGAGATGAACTTTGCGACCTTTTGCCACATTTCAGGCTTCAAACATAAAGATATAAAATTGTATTTTTTTGTGAAGAATCAACAACAAGTGGGACACAATCATGAAGTGGAACGACATTTATTGGATATTTCAAACTTTTTTAACAAATCAAAAACTGAAAAATTGGGCGTGCAAAATTATTCAGCCCCTTTACTTTCAGTGCAGCAAACTCTCTCCAGAAGTTCAGTGAGGATCTCTGAATGATCCAATGTTGACCTAAATGACTAATGATGATAAATACAATCCACCTGTGTGTAATCAAGTCTCCGTATAAATGCACCTGCACTGTGATAGTCTCAGAGGTCCGTTAAAAGCGCAGAGAGCATCATGAAGAACAAGGAACACACCAGGCAGGTCCGAGATACTGTTGTGAAGAAGTTTAAAGCCGGATTTGGATACAAAAAGATTTCCCAAGCTTTAAACATCCCAAGGAGCACTGTGCAAGCGATAATATTGAAATGGAAGGAGTATCAGACCACTGCAAATTTACCAAGACCTGGCCGTCCCTCTAAACTTTCAGCTCATACAAGGAGAAGACTGATCAGAGATGCAGCCAAGAGGCCCATGATCACTCTGGATGAACTGCAGAGATCTACAGCTGAGGTGGGAGACTCTGTCCATAGGACAACAATCAGTTGTATATTGCACAAATTTGGCCTTTATGGAAGAGTGGCAAGAAGAAAGCCATTTCTTAAAGATATCCATAAAAAGTGTTGTTTGCCACAAGCCACCTGGGAGACACACCAAACATGTGGAAGATGGTGCTCTGGTCAGATTAAACCAAAATTGAACTTTTTGGCAACAATGCAAAACGTTATGTTTGGCGTAAAAGCAACACAGCTCATCACACTGAACACACCATCCCCACTGTCAAACATGGTGGTGGCAGCATCATGGTTTGGGCCTGCTTTTCTTCAGCAGGGTCAGGGAAGATGGTTAAAATTGATGGGAAGATGGATGGAGCCAAATACAGGACCATTCTGGAAGAAAACCTGATGACCTGAGACTGGGACGGAGATTTGTCTTCCAACAAGACAATGATCCAAAACATAAAGCAAAATCTACAATGGAATAGTTCAAAAATAAACATATCCAGGTGTTAGAATGGCCAAGTCAAAGTCCAGACCTGAATCCAATCGAGAATCTGTGGAAAGAACTGAAAACTGCTGTTCACAAATGCTCTCCATCCAACCTCACTGAGCTCGAGCTGTTTTGCAAGGAGGAATGGGAAAAACTTTCAGTCTCTCGATGTGCAAAACTGATAGAGACATACCCCAAGCGACTTACAGCTGTAATCGCAGCAAAAGGTGGCGCTACAAAGTATTAACTTAAGGGGGCTGAATAATTTTGCACGCCCAAATTTTCAGTTTTTGATTTGTTGAAAAATTTTGAAATATCCAATAAATGTCGTTCCACTTCATGATTGTGTCCCACTTGTTGTTGATTCTTCACAAAAAAATACAGTTTTATATCTTTATGTTTGAAGCCTGAAATGTGGCAAAAGGTCACAAAGTTCAAGGGGGCCGAATACTTTCGCAAGGCACTGTAGTATTAAAAAACTTGAGTGTCTCCCTTGATCCTAAGAACTGGCAGTGTTGTGCAGACTCAGGACAACTGAGCTTTGGAGGAATACACAGATTTAAAGAGGAACTTATTTTAATTGAAGAGGTTAACATATATTTAGGTTATATTTCTTTTAAGTTTTTCATTAATGTTAAGAGAGTTTTCCATTCAATAATTTGACCATTAAAATGACATTTAGACTGTTAAAATATGGCCTTTAGCACATTTCTTATAGAGGGTATCAGTCTTGCATCAAATAGTGAATTCCACTTTATGCAGAAAGTTGCATGCATGTCTGCACAGTGTTATATTATCACAGCTCACTGTCAGTAAATATCCTACAGTAAATATCCTACAGTAAATATCCTACAGTAAATATTGGACTACAAGAGAGTTGCAAGCCGGCAAAAGGTAGAGTTATTTAAAGCTTTGTATGGGTCGATTGGGTTCTGGAGGTGTGGGGCTACAGGTAATTGTGCAGGGTTGGTGTGGCCTGTGGTGGTGGGGCCCAATGTGTTATCTTTTCATGGGGCCCAAAATCCCTGGCGGAGCCCCTGCCCAAAAGCAAGTGGCTTTTACATAGACTTTCAGTTTGAATAAAACAAGTTCATTTAGTAAATCTAGCCTTCTGTAATCTTTCGGGGTGTTTTGGTTGGCGGTTAGGGGCAGAGCGGGGTGTTTTGGTTGGCGGTTAGGGGCGAAGCGGGGTGTTTTGGTTGGCGGTTAGGGGCGAAGCGGGGAGGATGGTTGGCGGTTAGGGGCGAAGCGGGGTGTTTTGGTTGGCGGTTAGGGGCGAAGCGGGGTGTTTTGGTTGGCGGTTAGGGGCGAAGCGGGGTAGATGGTTGGCGGTTAGGGGCGAAGCGGGGTGTTTTGGTTGGCGGTTAGGGGCGAAGCGGGGTAGATGGTTGGCGGTTAGGGGCGAAGCGGGGTGTTTTGGTTGGCGGTTAGGGGCGAAGCGGGTGTTTTGGTTGGCGGTTAGGGGCGTAGCGGGGAGGATGGTTGGCGGTTAGGGGCGAAGCGGGGTGTTTTGGTTGGCGGTTAGGGGCGAAGCGGGGTGGATGGTTGGCGGTTAGGGGCGAAGCGGGCTGTATGGTTGGCGGTTAGGGGCGAATCGGGGTGTATGGTTGGCGGTTAGGGGCGAAGCGGGGTGGTTGGTTGGCGGTTAGGGGCGAAGAGGGGTGGATGGTTGGCGGTTAGGTGCAAAGTGGGGTATTTTGGTTGGCGGTTAGGGGCGAAGCAGGGTGGATTGTTGGCGGTTAGGGGCGAAGCGGGGTGGATGGTTGGCGGTTAGGGGCGAAGCGGGTTGGGTGGTTGGCGGTTAGGGGCGAATCGGGGTTTTGGTTGGCGGTTAGGTGCGAAGCAGGGTGGATGGTTGGCGGTTAGGGGCGAAGCGGGATGGGTGGTTGGCGGTTAGGGGCGAAGCGGGGTGTTTTGGTTGGCGGTTAGGGGCGAAGCGGGGTGTTTTGGTTGGCGGTTAGGTGCGAAGTGGGGAGGATTGTTGGCGGTTAGGGGCGAAGCGGGGTGTTTTGGTTGGCGGTTAGGGGCGAAGCGGGGTGTTTTGGTTGGCGGTTAGGGGCGAAGCGGGGTAGATGGTTGGCGGTTAGGGGCGAAGCGGGTGTTTTGGTTGGCGGTTAGGGGCGTAGCGTGGAGGATGGTTGGCGGTTAGGGGCGAAGCGGCGTGTTTTGGTTGGCGGTTAGGGGCGAAGCGGGGTGTTTTGGTTGGCGGTTAGGGGCGAAGCGGGGTAGATGGTTGGCGGTTAGGGGCGAAGCGGGTGTTTTGGTTGGCGGTTAGGGGCGTAGCGGGGAGGATGGTTGGCGGTTAGGGGCGAAGCGGGGTGTTTTGGTTGGCGGTTAGGGGCGATGCGGGGTGGATGGTTGGCGGTTAGGGGCGAAGCGGGGTGTTTTGGTTGGCGGTTAGGGGCGAAGCGGGGTAGATGGTTGGCGGTTAGGGGCGAAGCGGGTGTTTTGGTTGGCGGTTAGGGGCGTAGCGGGGAGGATGGGTGGCGGTTAGGGGCGAAGCGGGGTGTTTTGGTTGGCGGTTAGGGGCGATGCGGGGTGGATGGTTGGCGGTTAGGGGCGAGGCGGGGTGTATGGTTGGCGGTTAGGGGCGAATCGGGGTGTATGGTTGGCGGTTAGGGGCGAAGCGGGGTGGTTGGTTGGCGGTTAGGGGCGAAGCGGGTTGGGTGGTTGGCGGTTAGGGGCGAATCGGGGTTTTGGTTGGCGGTTAGGTGCGAAGCAGGGTGGATGGTTGGCGGTTAGGGGCGAAGCGGGATGGGTGGTTGGCGGTTAGGGGCAAAGCGGGGTGTTTTGGTTGGCGGTTAGGGGCGAAGCGGGGTGTTTTGGTTGGCGGTTAGGTGCGAAGTGGGGAGGATGGTTGGCGGTTAGGGGCGAAGCGGGGTGTTTTGGTTGGCGGTTAGGGGCGAAGCGGGGTGTTTTGGTTGGCGGTTAGGGGCGAAGCGGGGTAGATGGTTGGCGGTTAGGGGCGAAGCGGGTGTTTTGGTTGGCGGTTAGGGGCGTAGCGTGGAGGATGGTTGGCGGTTAGGGGCGAAGCGGGGTGTTTTGGTTGGCGGTTAGGGGCGAAGCGGGGTGTTTTGGTTGGCGGTTAGGGGCGAAGCGGGGTAGATGGTTGGCGGTTAGGGGCGAAGCGGGTGTTTTGGTTGGCGGTTAGGGGCGTAGCGGGGAGGATGGTTGGCGGTTAGGGGCGAAGCGGGGTGTTTTGGTTGGCGGTTAGGGGCGATGCGGGGTGGATGGTTGGCGGTTAGGGGCGAAGCGGGGTGTTTTGGTTGGCGGTTAGGGGCGAAGCGGGGTAGATGGTTGGCGGTTAGGGGCGAAGCGGGTGTTTTGGTTGGCGGTTAGGGGCGTAGCGGGGAGGATGGGTGGCGGTTAGGGGCGAAGCGGGGTGTTTTGGTTGGCGGTTAGGGGCGATGCGGGGTGGATGGTTGGCGGTTAGGGGCGAGGCGGGGTGTATGGTTGGCGGTTAGGGGCGAATCGGGGTGTATGGTTGGCGGTTAGGGGCGAAGCGGGGTGGTTGGTTGGCGGTTAGGGGCGAAGAGGGGTGGATGGTTGGCGGTTAGGGGCAAAGCGGGGTATTTTGGTTGGCGGTTAGGGGCGAAGCAGGGTGGATTGTTGGCGGTTAGGGGCGAAGCGGGGTGGATGGTTGGCGGTTAGGGGCGAAGCGGGTTGGGTGGTTGGCGGTTAGGGGCGAATCGGGGTGTTTTGGTTGGCGGTTAGGTGCGAAGCGGGGTGGATGGTTGGCGGTTAGGGGCGAAGCGGGATGGGTGGTTGGCGGTTAGGGGCGAAGCGGGGTGTTTTGGTTGGCGGTTAGGGGCGAGCCGGGGAGGATGGTTGGCGGTTAGGGGCGAAGCGGGGTGTTTTGGTTGGCGGTTAGGGTCGAAGCGGGTGTTTTGGTTGGCGTTTAGGGGCGAAGCGGGGAGGATGGTTGGCGGTTAGGGGTGAAGCGGGGTGTTTTGGTTGGCGGTTAGGGGCGAAGCGGGGTGTTTTGGTTGGCGGTTAGGGGCGAAGCGGGGAGGATGGTTGGCGGTTAGGGGCGAAGCGGGGTGTTTTGGTTGGCGGTTAGGGGCGAAGCGGGGTGTTTTGGTTGGCGGTTAGGGGCGAAGCGGGGAGAATGGTTGGTGGTTAGGGGCGAAGCGGGGTAGATGGTTGGCGGTTAGGGGCGAAGCGGGGTGTTTTGGTTGGCGGTTAGGGGTGAAGCGGGGAGGATGGTTGGCGGTTAGGGGCGGAGCGGGGAGGATGGTTGGCGGTTAGGGGCGAAGCGGGGTGTTTTGGTTGGCGGTTAGGGGCGAAGCGGGGAGAATGGTTGGTGGTTAGGGGCGAAGAGGGGTGGATGGTTGGCGGTTAGGGGCGAAGCGGGTTGGGTGGTTGGCGGTTAGGGGCGAAGCGGGGTGTTTTGATTGGCGGTTAGGGGCAAAGCGGGGTTGATGGTTGGCGGTTAAGGGCGAAGCGGGGTGTATGGTTGGCGGTTAGGGGCAAAGCGGGGTGTTTTGGTTGGCGGTTAGGGGCGAAGCGGGGTGTTTTGGTTGGCGGTTAGGTGCGAAGTGGGGAGGATGGTTGGCGGTTAGGGGCGAAGCGGGGTGTTTTGGTTGGCGGTTAGGGGCGAAGCGGGGTGTTTTGGTTGGCGGTTAGGGGCGAAGCGGGGTAGATGGTTGGCGGTTAGGGGCGAAGCGGGTGTTTTGGTTGGCGGTTAGGGGCGTAGCGTGGAGGATGGTTGGCGGTTAGGGGCGAAGCGGGGTGTTTTGGTTGGCGGTTAGGGGCGAAGCGGGGTGTTTTGGTTGGCGGTTAGGGGCGAAGCGGGGTAGATGGTTGGCGGTTAGGGGCGAAGCGGGTGTTTTGGTTGGCGGTTAGGGGCGTAGCGGGGAGGATGGTTGGCGGTTAGGGGCGAAGCGGGGTGTTTTGGTTGGCGGTTAGGGGCGATGCGGGGTGGATGGTTGGCGGTTAGGGGCGAAGCGGGGTGTTTTGGTTGGCGGTTAGGGGCGAAGCGGGGTAGATGGTTGGCGGTTAGGGGCGAAGCGGGTGTTTTGGTTGGCGGTTAGGGGCGTAGCGGGGAGGATGGGTGGCGGTTAGGGGCGAAGCGGGGTGTTTTGGTTGGCGGTTAGGGGCGATGCGGGGTGGATGGTTGGCGGTTAGGGGCGAGGCGGGGTGTATGGTTGGCGGTTAGGGGCGAATCGGGGTGTTTTGGTTGGCGGTTAGGTGCGAAGCGGGGTGGATGGTTGGCGGTTAGGGGCGAAGCGGGATGGGTGGTTGGCGGTTAGGGGCGAAGCGGGGTGTTTTGGTTGGCGGTTAGGGGCGAGCCGGGGAGGATGGTTGGCGGTTAGGGGCGAAGCGGGGTGTTTTGGTTGGCGGTTAGGGGCGAAGCGGGTGTTTTGGTTGGCGTTTAGGGGCGAAGCGGGGAGGATGGTTGGCGGTTAGGGGTGAAGCGGGGTGTTTTGGTTGGCGGTTAGGGGCGAAGCGGGGTGTTTTGGTTGGCGGTTAGGGGCGAAGCGGGGAGGATGGTTGGCGGTTAGGGGCGAAGCGGGGTGTTTTGGTTGGCGGTTAGGGGCGAAGCGGGGTGTTTTGGTTGGCGGTTAGGGGCGAAGCGGGGAGAATGGTTGGTGGTTAGGGGCGAAGCGGGGTAGATGGTTGGCGGTTAGGGGCGAAGCGGGGTGTTTTGGTTGGCGGTTAGGGGTGAAGCGGGGAGGATGGTTGGCGGTTAGGGGCGGAGCGGGGAGGATGGTTGGCGGTTAGGGGCGAAGCGGGGTGTTTTGGTTGGCGGTTAGGGGCGAAGCGGGGAGAATGGTTGGTGGTTAGGGGCGAAGAGGGGTGGATGGTTGGCGGTTAGGGGCGAAGCGGGTTGGGTGGTTGGCGGTTAGGGGCGAAGCGGGGTGTTTTGATTGGCGGTTAGGGGCAAAGCGGGGTTGATGGTTGGCGGTTAAGGGCGAAGCGGGGTGTATGGTTGGCGGTTAGGGGCAAAGCGGGGTGGATGGTTGGCGGTTAGGGGCGAAGCAGGGTGGATGGTTGGCGGTTAGGGGCGAAGCGGGTTGGGTGGATGAAGGTTAGGGGCGAAGCGGGGTGTTTTGGTTGGCGGTTAGGTGCGAAGCGGGTTGGGTGGTTGGCGGTTAGAGGCGAAGCGGGGTGTTTTGGTTGGCGGTTAGGGGCGAAGCGGGGAGAATGGTTGGTGGTTATGGGCGAAGCGGGGTGGATGGTTGGCGGTTAGGGGCGAAGCGTGTTGGCTGGTTGGCGGTTAGGGGCGAAGCGGGGTGTTTTGGTTGGCGGTTAGGGGCAAAGCTGGGTGTATGGTTGGCGGTTAGGGGCGAATCGGGGTGTATGGTTGGCGGTTAGGGGCGAAGCGGGGTGGTTGGTTGGCGGTTAGGGGCGAAGAGGGGTGGATGGTTGGTGGGTAGGGGCGAAGCGGGGTGTTTTGGTTGGCGGTTAGGGGCGAAGCGGGGTGGGTGGTTGGCGGTTAGGGGCGAAGCGGGTTGGCTGGTTGGCGGTTAGGGGCGAAGCGGGTTGGGTGGTTGGCGGTTAGGGGCGAATCGGGGTGTATGGTTGGCGGTTAGGGGCGAAGCGGGGTGTTTTGGTCGGCGGTTAGGGGCGAAGCGGGGTGTTTTGGTTGCGGTTAGGGGCAAAGCGGGGTGGATGGTTGGCGGTTAGGGGCGAAGCGGGGTGGATGGTTGGCGGATAGGGGCAAAGCGGGGTGGATAGTTGGCGGTTAGGGGCGAAGCGGTGTGTTTTGGTCGGCGGTTAGGGGCGAAGCGGGGTGTTGCGGTTAGGGGCGAAGCGGGGTGTTTTGGTTGGCGGTTAGGGGCAAAGCGGGGTGGATGGTTGGCGGTTAGGGGCGAAGCGGGGTGGATGGTTGGCGGTTAGGGGTGAAGCGGGGTGTTTTGGTTGGCGGTTAGGGGCGAAGCAGGGTGTTTTGGTTGGCGGTTAGGGGCGAAGCGGGGAGAATGGTTGGTGGTTAGGGGCGAAGCGGGGAGAATGGTTGGTGGTTAGGGGCGAAGCGGGGTGTTTTGGTTGGCGGTTAGGGGCAAAGCGGGGTGGATGGTTGGCGGTTAGGGGTGAAGCGTGGTGTTTTGGTTGGCGGTTAGGGACGAAGCGGGGTGTTTTGGTTGGCGGTTAGGGGCGAAGCGGGGTGTTTTGGTTGGCGGTTAGGGGCGAAGTGGGGAGGATGGTTGGCGGTTAGGGGCGAAGCGGGGTGTTTTGGTTGGCGGTTAGGGGCGAAGCGGGGAGGATGGTTGGCGATTAGGGGCGGAGCGGGGAGGATGGTTGGCGGTTAGGGGCGAAGCGGGGTGTTTTGGTTGGCGGTTAGGGGCGAAGCGGGGAGAATGGTTGGTGGTTAGGGGCGAAGCGGGGAGAATGGTTGGTGGTTAGGGGCGAAGCGGGGTGTTTTGGTTGGCGGTTAGGGGCAAAGCGGGGTGGATGGTTGGCGGTTAGGGGCGAAGCGGGGTGGATGGTTGGCAGTTAGGGGTGAATCGGGGTGCATGGTTGGCGGTTAGGGGCGAAGCGGGGTGTTTTGGTCGGCGGTTAGGGGCGAAGCGGGGTGTTTTGGTTGCGGTTAGTGGCAAAGCGGGGTGGATGGTTGGCGGTTAGGGGCGAAGCGGGGTGGATGGTTGGCGGTTAGGGGCGAAGCGGGGTGTTGTGGTTGGCGGTTAGGGGCGAAGTGGGGTGGATGGTTGGCGGATAGGGGCGAAACGGGGTGATTTGGTTGGCGGTTAGGGGCGAAGCGGGGTGTTTTGGTTGGCGGTTAGGTGCGGAGCGGGGAGGATTGTTGGCGGTTAGGGGCAAAGCGGGGTGAATGGTTGGCGGTTAGGGGCGAAGCGGGGTGGATGGTTGGCGGTTATGGGCGAATCGGGGTGTATGGTTGGCGGTTAGGGGCGAAGCGGGGTGTTTTGGTCGGCGTTTAGGGGCGAAGCGGGGTGTTTTGGTTGCGGTTAGGGGCGAAGCGGGGTGTTTTGGTTGGCGGTTAGGGTCGAAGCGGGGTGTTTAGGTTGGCGGTTAGGGGCGGAGCGGGGAGGATGGTTGGTGGTTAGGGGCGAAGCGGGGTGTTTTGGTTGGCGGTTAGGGGCAAAGCGGGGTGGATGGTTGGCGGTTAGGGGCGAAGCGGGGTGGATGGTTGGCAGTTAGGGGCGAATCGGGGTGTATGGTTGGCGGTTAGGGGCGAAGCGGGGTGTTTTGGTCGGCGGTTAGGGGCGAAGCGGGGTGTTTTGGTTGCGGTTAGGGGCAAAGCGGGGTGGATGGTTGGCGGTTAGGGGCGAAGCGGTGTGTTTTGGTCGGCGGTTTGGGGCGAAGCGGGGTGTTTTGGTTGCGTTTAGGGGCGAAGCGGGGTGATTTGGTTGGCGGTTAGGGGCGAAGCGGGGTGTTTTGGTTGGCGGTTAGGGGCGGAGCGGGGAGGATGGTTGGCGGTTAGGGGCAAAGCGGGGTGAATGGTTGGCGGTTAGGGGCGAAGCGGGGTGTTTTGGTCGGCGGTTAGGGGCGAAGCGGAGTGTTTTGGTTGCGGTTAGGGGCAAAGCGGGGTGTTTTGGTTGGCGGTTAGGGGCAAAGCGGGGTGGATGGTTGGCAGTTAGGGGCGAAGCGGGGTGGATGGTTGGCGGTTATGGGCGAATCGGGGTGTATGGTTGGTGGTTAGGGGCGAAGCGGGGTGTTTTGGTCGGCGTTTAGGGGCGAAGCGGGGTGTTTTGGTTGCGGTTAGGGGCGAAGCGGGGTGTTTTGGTTGGCGGTTAGGGTCGAAGCGGGGTGTTTAGGTTGGCGGTTAGGGGCGGAGCGGGGAGGATGGTTGGTGGTTAGGGGCGAAGCGGGGTGTTTTGGTTGGCGGTTAGGGGCAAAGCGGGGTGGATGGTTGGCGGTTAGGGGCGAAGCGGGGTGGATGGTTGGCAGTTAGGGGCGAATCGGGGTGTATGGTTGGCGGTTAGGGGCGAAGCGGGGTGTTTTGGTCGGCGGTTAGGGGCGAAGCGGGGTGTTTTGGTTGCGGTTAGGGGCAAAGCGGGGTGGATGGTTGGCGGTTAGGGGCGAAGCGGTGTGTTTTGGTCGGCGGTTTGGGGCGAAGCGGGGTGTTTTGGTTGCGTTTAGGGGCGAAACGGGGTGATTTGGTTGGCGGTTAGGGGCGAAGCGGGGTGTTTTGGTTGCGGTTAGGGGCAAAGCGGGGTGTTTTGGTTGGCGGTTAGGGGCAAAGCGGGGTGGATGGTTGGCGGTTAGGGGCGAAGCGGGGTGGATGGTTGGCGGTTAGGGGCGAAGCAGGGTGGATGGTTGGCGGTTAGGGGCGAAGCGGGGTGGATGGTTGGCGGTTAGGGGTGAAGCGGGGTGTTTTGGTTGGCGGTTAGGGGCGAAGCAGGGTGTTTTGGTTGGCGGTTAGGGGCGAAGCGGGGAGAATGGTTGGTGGTTAGGGGCGAAGCGGGGAGAATGGTTGGTGGTTAGGGGCGAAGCGGGGTGTTTTGGTTGGCGGTTAGGGGCAAAGCGGGGTGGATGGTTGGCGGTTAGGGGTGAAGCGGGGTGTTTTGGTTGGCGGTTAGGGGCGAAGTGGGGTGTTTTGGTTGGCGGTTAGGGGCGAAGCGGGGTGTTTTGGTTGGCGGTTAGGGGCGAAGTGGGGAGGATGGTTGGCGGTTAGGGGCGAAGCGGGGTGTTTTGGTTGACGGTTAGGGGCGAAGCGGGGAGGATGGTTGGCGATTAGGGGCAGAGCGGGGAGGATGGTTGGCGGTTAGGGGCAAAGCGGGGTGTTTTGGTTGGCGGTTAGGGGCGAAGCGGGGAGAATGGTTGGTGGTTAGGGGCGAAGCGGGGAGAATGGTTGGTGGTTAGGGGCGAAGCGGGGGGTTTTGGTTGGCGGTTAGGGGCAAAGCGGGGTGGATGGTTGGCGGTTAAGGCGAAGCGGGGTGGATGGTTGGCAGTTAGGGGTGAATCGGGGTGCATGGTTGGCGGTTAGGGGCGAAGCGGGGTGTTTTGGTCGGCGGTTAGGGGCGAAGCGGGGTGTTTTGGTTGCGGTTAGTGGCAAAGCGGGGTGGATGGTTGGCGGTTAGGGGCGAAGCGGGGTGGATGGTTGGCGGTTAGGGGCGAAGCGGGGTGTTGTGGTTGGCGGTTAGGGGCGAAGTGGGGTGTATGGTTGGCGGTTAGGGGCGAAGCGGGGTGTTTTGGTCGGCGGTTAGGGGCGAAGCGGGGTGTTTTGGTTGCGGTTAGGGGCAAAGCGGGGTGGATGGTTGGCGGTTAGGGGCGAAGCGGTGTGTTTTGGTCGGCGGTTTGGGGCGAATCGGGGTGTTTTGGTTGCGTTTAGGGGCGAAGCGGGGTGATTTGGTTGGCGGTTAGGGGCGAAGCGGGGTGTTTTGGTTGGCGGTTAGGGGCGGAGCGGGGAGGATGGTTGGCGGTTAGGGGCAAAGCGGGGTGAATGGTTGGCGGTTAGGGGCGAAGCGGGGTGTTTTGGTCGGCGGTTAGGGGCGAAGCGGAGTGTTTTGGTTGCGGTTAGGGGCGAAGCGGGGTGTTTTGGTTGGCGGTTAGGGGCAAAGCGGGGTGGATGGTTGGCGGTTAGGGGCGAAGCGGGGTGGATGGTTGGCGGTTAGGGGCGAAGCAGGGTGGATGGTTGGCGGTTAGGGGCGAAGCGGGGTGGATGGTTGGCGGTTAGGGGTGAAGCGGGGTGTTTTGGTTGGCGGTTAGGGGCGAAGCAGGGTGTTTTGGTTGGCGGTTAGGGGCGAAGCGGGGAGAATGGTTGGTGGTTAGGGGCGAAGCGGGGAGAATGGTTGGTGGTTAGGGGCGAAGCGGGGTGTTTTGGTTGGCGGTTAGGGGCAAAGCGGGGTGGATGGTTGGCGGTTAGGGGTGAAGCGGGGTGTTTTGGTTGGCGGTTAGGGGCGAAGCGGGTTGTTTTGGTTGGCGGTTAGGGGCGAAGCGGGGTGTTTTGGTTGGCGGTTAGGGGCGAAGTGGGGAGGATGGTTGGCGGTTAGGGGCGAAGCGGGGTGTTTTGGTTGACGGTTAGGGGCGAAGCGGGGAGGATGGTTGGCGATTAGGGGCAGAGCGGGGAGGATGGTTGGCGGTTAGGGGCAAAGCGGGGTGTTTTGGTTGGCGGTTAGGGGCGAAGCGGGGAGAATGGTTGGTGGTTAGGGGCGAAGCGGGGAGAATGGTTGGTGGTTAGGGGCGAAGCGGGGGGTTTTGGTTGGCGGTTAGGGGCAAAGCGGGGTGGATGGTTGGCGGTTAAGGCGAAGCGGGGTGGATGGTTGGCAGTTAGGGGTGAATCGGGGTGCATGGTTGGCGGTTAGGGGCGAAGCGGGGTGTTTTGGTCGGCGGTTAGGGGCGAAGCGGGGTGTTTTGGTTGCGGTTAGTGGCAAAGCGGGGTGGATGGTTGGCGGTTAGGGGCGAAGCGGGGTGGATGGTTGGCGGTTAGGGGCGAAGCGGGGTGTTGTGGTTGGCGGTTAGGGGCGAAGTGGGGTGGATGGTTGGCGGATAGGGGCAAAGCGGGGTGGATGGTTGGCGGTTAGGGGCGAAGCGGTGTGTTTTGGTCGGCGGTTAGGGGCGAAGCGGGGTGTTTTGGTTGCGGTTAGGGGCGAAGCGGGGTGATTTGGTTGGCGGTTAGGGGCGAAGCGGGGTGTTGTGGTTGGCGGTTAGGGGCGAAGTGGGGTGGATGGTTGGCGGATAGGGGCAAAGCGGGGTGGATGGTTGGCGGTTAGGGGCGAAGCGGTGTGTTTTGGTCGGCGGTTAGGGGCGAAGCGGGGTGTTTTGGTTGCGGTTAGGGGCGAAGCGGGGTGTTTTGGTTGCGGTTAGGGGCGAAGCGGGGTGTTTTGGTCGGCGGTTAGGGGCGAAGCGGAGTGTTTTGGTTGCGGTTAGGGGCAAAGCGGGGTGTTTTGGTTGGCGGTTAGGGGCAAAGCGGGGTGGATGGTTGGCGGTTAGGGGCGAAGCGGGGTGGATGGTTGGCGGTTAGGGGCGAAGCAGGGTGGATGGTTGGCGGTTAGGGGCGAAGCGGGGTGGATGGTTGGCGGTTAGGGGTGAAGCGGGGTGTTTTGGTTGGCGGTTAGGGGCGAAGCAGGGTGTTTTGGTTGGCGGTTAGGGGCGAAGCGGGGAGAATGGTTGGTGGTTAGGGGCGAAGCGGGGAGAATGGTTGGTGGTTAGGGGCGAAGCGGGGTGTTTTGGTTGGCGGTTAGGGGCAAAGCGGGGTGGATGGTTGGCGGTTAGGGGTGAAGCGGGGTGTTTTGGTTGGCGGTTAGGGGCGAAGCGGGGTGTTTTGGTTGGCGGTTAGGGGCGAAGCGGGGTGTTTTGGTTGGCGGTTAGGGGCGAAGTGGGGAGGATGGTTGGCGGTTAGGGGCGAAGCGGGGTGTTTTGGTTGACGGTTAGGGGCGAAGCGGGGAGGATGGTTGGCGATTAGGGGCAGAGCGGGGAGGATGGTTGGCGGTTAGGGGCAAAGCGGGGTGTTTTGGTTGGCGGTTAGGGGCGAAGCGGGGAGAATGGTTGGTGGTTAGGGGCGAAGCGGGGAGAATGGTTGGTGGTTAGGGGCGAAGCGGGGGGTTTTGGTTGGCGGTTAGGGGCAAAGCGGGGTGGATGGTTGGCGGTTAGGGGCGAAGCGGGGTGGATGGTTGGCAGTTAGGGGTGAATCGGGGTGCATGGTTGGCGGTTAGGGGCGAAGCGGGGTGTTTTGGTCGGCGGTTAGGGGCGAAGCGGGGTGTTTTGGTTGCGGTTAGTGGCAAAGCGGGGTGGATGGTTGGCGGTTAGGGGCGAAGCGGGGTGGATGGTTGGCGGTTAGGGGCGAAGCGGGGTGTTGTGGTTGGCGGTTAGGGGCGAAGTGGGGTGGATGGTTGGCGGATAGGGGCAAAGCGGGGTGGATGGTTGGCGGTTAGGGGCGAAGCGGTGTGTTTTGGTCGGCGGTTAGGGGCGAAGCGGGGTGTTTTGGTTGCGGTTAGGGGCGAAGCGGGGTGATTTGGTTGGCGGTTAGGGGCGAAGCGGGGTGTTGTGGTTGGCGGTTAGGGGCGAAGTGGGGTGGATGGTTGGCGGATAGGGGCAAAGCGGGGTGGATGGTTGGCGGTTAGGGGCGAAGCGGTGTGTTTTGGTCGGCGGTTAGGGGCGAAGCGGGGTGTTTTGGTTGCGGTTAGGGGCGAAGCGGGGTGTTTTGGTTGCGGTTAGGGGCGAAGCGGGGTGTTTTGGTTGGCGGTTAGGGGCGAAGCGGGGTGTTTAGGTTGGCGGTTAGGGGCGGAGCGGGGAGGATGGTTGGTGGTTAGGGGCGAAGCGGGGTGTTTTGGTTGGCGGTTAGGGGCAAAGCGGGGTGGATGGTTGGCGGTTAGGGGCGAAGCGGGGTGGATGGTTGGCGGTTAGGGGCGAAGCGGGGTGTTGTGGTTGGCGGTTAGGGGCGAAGTGGGGTGGATGGTTGGCGGATAGGGGCAAAGCGGGGTGAAAGGTTGGCGGTTAGGGGCGAAGCGGGGTGAATGGTTGGCGGTTAGGGGCGAAGCGGGGTGGATGGTTGGCGGTTAGGGGCGAATCGAGGTGTATGGTTGGCGGTTAGGGGCGAAGGGGGGTGTTTTGGTCGGCGGTTAGGGGCGAAGCGGGGTGTTTTGGTTGCGGATAGGGGCAAAGCGGGGTGGATGGTTGGCGGTTAGGGGCAAAGCGGGGTGGATGGTTGGCGGTTAGGGGCGAAGCGGGGTGTTTTGGTCGGCGGTTAGGGGCGAAGCGGGGTGTTTTGGTTGCGGTTAGGGGCAAAGCTGGGTGGATGGTTGGCGGTTAGGGGCGAAGCAGGGTGTTTTGGTTGGCGGTTAGGGGCGAAGCGGGGAGAATGGTTGGTGGTTAGGGGCGAAGCGGGGTGTTTTGGTTGGCGGTTAGGGGCGAAGCGGGGTGTTTTGGTTGGCGGTTAGGGGCGGAGCGGGGAGGATGGTTGGTGGTTAGGGGCGAAGCGGGGTGTTTTGGTTGGCGGTTAGGGGCAAAGCGGGGTGGATGGTTGGCGGTTAGGGGCGAAGCGGGGTGGATGGTTGGCAGTTGGGGGCGAATCGGGGTGTATGGTTGGCGGTTAGGGGCGAAGCGGGGTGTTTTGGTTGGCGGTTAGGGGCGGAGCGGGGAGGATGGTTGGTGGTTAGGTTCGAAGCGGGGTGTTTTGGTTGGCGGTTAGGGGCAAAGCGGGGTGGATGGTTGGCGGTTAGGGGCGAAGCGGGGTGGATGGTTGGCAGTTAGGGGCGAATCGGGGTGTATGGTTGGAGGTTAGGGGCAAAGCGGGGTGTTTTGGTCGGCGGTTAGGGGCGAAGCGGGGTGTTTTGGTTGCGGTTAGAGGCAAAGCGGGGTGGATGGTTGGCGGTTAGGGGCGAAGCGGGGTGGATGGTTGGCGGTTAGGGGCGAAGCGGGGTGTTGTGGTTGGCGGTTAGGGGCGAAGTGGGGTGGATGGTTGGCGGATAGGGGCAAAGCGGGGTGAAAGGTTGGCGGTTAGGGGCGAAGCGGGGTGAATGGTTGGCGGTTAGGGGCGAAGCGGGGTGGATGGTTGGCGGTTAGGGGCGAATCGAGGTGTATGGTTGGCGGTTAGGGGCGAATGGGGGTGTTTTGGTCGGCGGTTAGGGGCGAAGCGGGGTGTTTTGGTTGCGGATAGGGGCAAAGCGGGGTGGATGGTTGGCGGTTAGGGGCGAAGCGGGGTGGATGGTTGGCGGTTAGGGGCGAAGCGGGGTGTTTTGGTCGGCGGTTAGGGGCGAAGCGGGGTGTTTTGGTTGCGGTTAGGGGCAAAGCTGGGTGGATGGTTGGCGGTTAGGGGCGAAGCAGGGTGTTTTGGTTGGCGGTTAGGGGCGAAGCGGGGAGAATGGTTGGTGGTTAGGGGCGAAGCGGGGAGAATGGTTGGTGGTTAGGGGCGAAGAAGGGGTGTTTTGGTTGGCGGTTAGGGGCAAAGCGGGGTGGATGGTTGGCGGTTAGGGGTGAAGCGGGGTGTTTTGGTTGGCGGTTAGGGGCGAAGTGGGGTGTTTTGGTTGGCGGTTAGGGGCGAAGCGGGGTGTTTTGGTTGGCGGTTAGGGGCGAAGTGGGGAGGATGGTTGGCGGTTAGGGCCGAAGCGGGGTGTTTTGGTTGGCGGTTAGGGGCGAAGCGGGGAGGATGGTTGGCGATTAGGGGCAGAGCGGGGAGGATGGTTGGCGGTTAGGGGCAAAGCGGGGTGTTTTGGTTGGCGGTTAGGGGCGAAGCGGGGAGAATGGTTGGTGGTTAGGGGCGAAGCGGGGAGAATGGTTGGTGGTTAGGGGCGAAGCGGGGTGTTTTGGTTGGCGGTTAGGGGCAAAGCGGGGTGGATGGTTGGCGGTTAGGGGCGAAGCGGGGTGGATGGTTGGCAGTTAGGGGTGAATCGGGGTGCATGGTTGGCGGTTAGGGGCGAAGCGGGGTGTTTTGGTCGGCGGTTAGGGGCGAAGCGGGGTGTTTTGGTTGCGGTTAGTGGCAAAGCGGGGTGGATGGTTGGCGGTTAGGGGCGAAGCGGGGTGGATGGTTGGCGGTTAGGGGCGAAGCGGGGTGTTGTGGTTGGCGGTTAGGGGCGAAGTGGGGTGGATGGTTGGCGGATAGGGGCAAAGCGGGGTGGATGGTTGGCGGTTAGGGGCGAAGCGGTGTGTTTTGGTCGGCGGTTAGGGGCGAAGCGGGGTGTTTTGGTTGCGGTTAGGGGCGAAGCGGGGTGATTTGGTTGGCGGTTAGGGGCGAAGCGGGGTGTTTTGGTTGGCGGTTAGGGGCGGAGCGGGGAGGATTGTTGGCGGTTAGGGGCAAAGCGGGGTGAATGGTTGGCGGTTAGGGGCGAAGCGGGGTGGATGGTTGGCGGTTATGGGCGAATCGGGGTGTATGGTTGGCGGTTAGGGGCGAAGCGGGGTGTTTTGGTCGGCGGTTAGGGGCGAAGCGGGGTGTTTTGGTTGCGGTTAGGGGCGAAGCGGGGTGATTAGGTTGGCGGTTAGGGGCGGAGCGGGGAGGATGGTTGGTGGTTAGGGGCGAAGCAGGGTGTTTTGGTTGGCGGTTAGGGGCAAAGCGGGGTGGATGGTTGGCGGTTAGGGGCGAAGCGGGGTGGATGGTTGGCAGTTAGGGGCGAATCGGGGTGTATGGTTGGCGGTTAGGGGCGAAGCGGGGTGTTTTGGTCGGCGGTTAGGGGCGAAGCGGGGTGTTTTGGTTGCGGTTAGGGGCAAAGCGGGGTGGATGGTTGGCGGTTAGGGGCGAAGCGGGGTGGATGGTTGGCGGTTAGGGGCGAAGCGGGGTGTTGTGGTTGGCGGTTAGGGGCGAAGTGGGGTGGATGGTTGGCGGATAGGGGCAAAGCGGGGTGGATGGTTGGCGGTTAGGGGCGAAGCGGTGTGTTTTGGTCGGCGGTTTGGGGCGAAGCGGGGTGTTTTGGTTGGCGGTTAGGGGCGGAGTGGGGAGGATGGTTGGCGGTTAGGGGCAAAGCGGGGTGAATGGTTGGCGGTTAGGGGCGAAGCGGGGTGTTTTGGTCGGCGGTTAGGGGCGAAGCGGGGTGTTTTGGTTGCGGTTAGGGGCAAAGCGGGGTGGATGGTTGGCGGTTAGGGGCGAAGCGGGGTGGATGGTTGGCGGTTAGGGGCGAAGCGGGGTGTTGTGGTTGGCGGTTAGGGGCGAAGCGGGGTGTTTTGGTTGCGGTTAGGGGCGAAGCGTGGTGATTTGGTTGGCGGTTAGGGGCGAAGCGGGGTGTTTTGGTTGCGGTTAGGGGCAAAGCGGGGTGGATGGTTGGCGGTTAGGGGCGAAGCGGGGTGGATGGTTGGCGGTTAGGGGCGAAGCGGGGTGTTGTGGTTGGCGGTTAGGGGCGAAGCGGGGTGTTTTGGTTGCGGTTAGGGGCGAAGCGGGGTGATTTGGTTGGCGGTTAGGGGCGAAGCGGGGTGTTTTGGTTGGCGGTTAGGGGCGGAGCGGGGAGGATGGTTGGCGGTTAGGGGCAAAGCGGGGTGAATGGTTGGCGGTTAGGGGCGAAGCGGGGTGGATGGTTGGCTTTTAGGGGCGAATCGGGGTGTATGGTTGGCGGTTAGGGGCGAAGCGGGGTGTTTTGGTCGGTGGTTAGGGGCGAAGCGGGGTGTTTTGGTTGCGGTTAGGGGCAAAGCGGGGTGGATGGTTGGCGGTTAGGGGCGAAGCGGGGTGGATGGTTGGCGGTTAGGGGCGAAGCGGGGTGTTGTGGTTGGCGGTTAGGGGCGAAGTGGGGTGGATGGTTGGCGGATAGGGGCAAAGCGGGGTGGATGGTTGGCGGTTAGGGGCGAAGCGGGGTGGACGGTTGGCGGTTAGGGGTGAAGCGGGGTGTTTTGGTCGGCAGTTAGGGGCGAAGCGGGGTGTTTTGGTTGCGGTTAGGGGCGAAGCGGGGTGTTTTGGTTGGCGGTTAGGGGCGAAGCGGGGTGTTTTGGTTGGCGGTTAGGGGCGGAGCGGGGAGGATGGTTGGTGGTTAGGGGCGAAGCGGGGTGTTTTGGTTGGCGGTTAGGGGCAAAGCGGGGTGGATGGTTGGCGGTTAGGGGCGAAGCGGGGTGGATGGTTGGCAGTTGGGGGCGAATCGGGGTGTATGGTTGGCGGTTAGGGGCGAAGCGGGGTGTTTTGGTTGGCGGTTAGGGGCGGAGCGGGGAGGATGGTTGGTGGTTAGGTTAGAAGCGGGGTGTTTTGGTTGGCGGTTAGGGGCAAAGCGGGGTGGATGGTTGGCGGTTAGGGGCGAAGCGGGGTGGATGGTTGGCAGTTAGGGGCGAAGCGGGGTGGATGGTTGGCTTTTAGGGGCGAATCGGGGTGTATGGTTGGCGGTTAGGGGCGAAGCGGGGTGTTTTGGTCGGTGGTTAGGGGCGAAGCGGGGTGTTTTGGTTGCGGTTAGGGGCAAAGCGGGGTGGATGGTTGGCGGTTAGGGGCGAAGCGGGGTGGATGGTTGGCGGTTAGGGGCGAAGCGGGGTGTTGTGGTTGGCGGTTAGGGGCGAAGTGGGGTGGATGGTTGGCGGATAGGGGCAAAGCGGGGTGGATGGTTGGCGGTTAGGGGCGAAGCGGGGTGGACGGTTGGCGGTTAGGGGTGAAGCGGGGTGTTTTGGTCGGCAGTTAGGGGTGAAGCGGGGTGTTTTGGTTGCGGTTAGGGGCGAAGCGGGGTGTTTTGGTTGGCGGTTAGGAGCAAAGCGGGGTGTTTTGGTTGGCGGTTAGGGGCGGAGCGGGGAGGATGGTTGGTGGTTAGGGGCGAAGCGGGGTGTTTTGGTTGGCGGTTAGGGGCAAAGCGGGGTGGATGGTTGGCGGTTCGGGGCGAAGCGGGGTGGATGGTTGGCAGTTGGGGGCGAATCGGGGTGTATGGTTGGCGGTTAGGGGCGAAGCGGGGTGTTTTGGTTGGCGGTTAGGGACGGAGCGGGGAGGATGGTTGGTGGTTAGGTTCGAAGCGGGGTGTTTTGGTTGGCGGTTAGGGGCAAAGCGGGGTGGATGGTTGGCGGTTAGGGGCGAAGCGGGGTGGATGGTTGGCAGTTAGGGGCGAATCGGAGTGTATGGTTGGAGGTTAGGGGCAAAGCGGGGTGTTTTGGTCGGCGGTTAGGGGCGAAGCGGGGTGTTTTGGTTGCGGTTAGAGGCAAAGCGGGGTGGATGGTTGGCGGTTAGGGGCGAAGCGGGGTGGATGGTTGGCGGTTAGGGGCGAAGCGGGGTGTTGTGGTTGGCGGTTAGGGGCGAAGTGGGGTGGATGGTTGGCGGATAGGGGCAAAGCGGGGTGGATGGTTGGCGGTTAGGGGCGAAGCGGGGTGTTTTGGTCGGCGGTTAGGGGCGAAGCGGGGTGTTTTGGTTGCGGTTAGGGGCAAAGCTGGGTGGATGGTTGGCGGTTAGGGGCGAAGCGGGGTGGATGGTTGGCGGTTAGGGGCGAAGCGGGGTGTTTTGGTTGCGGTTAGGGGCAAAGCGGGGTGGATGGTTGGCGGTTAGGGGCGAAGCGGGGTGGATGGTTGGCGGTTAGGGGCGAAGCGGGGTGTTGTGGTTGGCGGTTAGGGGCGAAGTGGGGTGGATGGTTGGCGGATAGGGGCAAAGCGGGGTGTTTTGGTTGGCGGTTAGGGGCGAAGCGGGGTGGATGGTTGGCAGTTAGGGGCGAAGCGGGGTGGATGGTTGGCGGTTAAGGGCGAAGCGGGGTGTTTTGGTCGGCGGTTAGGGGCGAAGCGGGGTGTTTTGGTTGCGGTTAGGGGCAAAGCTGGGTGGATGGTTGGCGGTTAGGGGCGAAGCGGGGTGGATGGTTGGCGGTTAGGGGCGAAGCGGGGTGTTTTGGTTGCGGTTAGGGGCAAAGCGGGGTGGATGGTTGGCGGTTAGGGGCGAAGCGGGGTGGATGGTTGGCGGTTAGGGGCGAAGCGGGGTGTTGTGGTTGGCGGTTAGGGGCGAAGTGGGGTGGATGGTTGGCAGTTAGGGGCGAAGCGGGGTGGATGGTTGGCGGTTAGGGGCGAAGCGGGGTGTTTTGGTCGGCGGTTAGGGGCGAAGCGGGGTGTTTTGGTTGCGGTTAGGGGCAAAGCTGGGTGGATGGTTGGCGGTTAGGGGCGAAGCGGGGTGGATGGTTGGCGGTTAGGGGCGAAGCGGGGTGTTTTGGTTGCGGTTAGGGGCAAAGCGGGGTGGATGGTTGGCGGTTAGGGGCGAAGCGGGGTGGATGGTTGGCGGTTAGGGGCGAAGCGGGGTGTTGTGGTTGGCGGTTAGGGGCGAAGTGGGGTGGATGGTTGGCGGATAGGGGCAAAGCGGGGTGTTTTGGTTGGCGGTTAGGGGCGAAGCGGGGTGGATGGTTGGCAGTTAGGGGCGAAGCGGGGTGGATGGTTGGCGGTTAAGGGCGAAGCGGGGTGTTTTGGTCGGCGGTTAGGGGCGAAGCGGGGTGTTTTGGTTGCGGTTAGGGGCAAAGCTGGGTGGATGGTTGGCGGTTAGGGGCGAAGCGGGGTGGATGGTTGGCGGTTAGGGGCGAAGCGGGGTGTTTTGGTTGCGGTTAGGGGCAAAGCGGGGTGGATGGTTGGCGGTTAGGGGCGAAGCGGGGTGGATGGTTGGCGGTTAGGGGCGAAGCGGGGTGTTGTGGTTGGCGGTTAGGGGCGAAGTGGGGTGGATGGTTGGCGGATAGGGGCAAAGCGGGGTGTTTTGGTTGGCGGTTAGGGGCGAAGCGGGGTGGATGGTTGGCAGTTAGGGGCGAAGCGGGGTGGATGGTTGGCGGTTAGGGGCGAATCGAGGTGTATGGTTGGCGGTTAGGGGCGAAGGGGGGTGTTTTGGTCGGCGGTTAGGGGCGAAGCGGGGTGTTTTGGTTGCGGTTAGGGGCGAAGTGGGGTGGATGGTTGGCGATTAGGGGCGAAGCGGTGTGTTTTGGTTGGCGGTTAGGGGCGAAGCGGGGTGTTTTGGTTGCGGTTAGGGGCGAAGCGGGGTGATTTGGTTGGCGGTTAGGGGCGAAGCGGGGTGTTTTGGTTGGCGGTTAGGGGCGGAGCGGGGAGAATGGTTGGCGGTTAGGGGCAAAGCGGGGTGAATGGTTGGCGGTTAGGGGCGAAGCGGGGTGGATGGTTGGCTTTTAGGGGCGAATCGGGGTGTATGGTTGGCGGTTAGGGGCGAAGCGGGGTGTTTTGGTCGGTGGTTAGGGGCGAAGCGGGGTGTTTTGGTTGCGGTTAGGGGCAAAGCGGGGTGGATGGTTGGCGGTTAGGGGCGAAGCGGGGTGGATGGTTGGCGGTTAGGGGCGAAGCGGGGTGTGGTGGTTGGCGGTTAGGGGTGAAGTGGGGTGAATAGTTGGCGGATAGGGGCAAAGCGGGGTGGATGTTTGGCGGTTAGGGGCGAAGCGGGGTGGACGGTTGACGGTTAGGGGTGAAGCGGGGTGTTTTGGTCGGCAGTTAGGGGCGAAGCGGGGTGTTTTGGTTGCGGTTAGGGGCGAAGCGGGGTGTTTTGGTTGGCGGTTAGGGGCGAAGCGGGGTGTTTTGGTTGGCGGTTAGGGGCGGAGCGGGGAGGATGGTTGGTGGTTAGGGGCGAAGCGGGGTGTTTTGGTTGGCGGTTAGGGGCAAAGCGGGGTGGATGGTTGGCGGTTAGGGGCGAAGCGGGGTGGATGGTTGGCAGTTGGGGGCGAAGCGGGGTGTTTTGGTTGCGGTTAGGGGCAAAGCTGGGTGGATGGTTGGCGGTTAGGGGCGAAGCGGGGTGGATGGTTGGCGGTTAGGGGCGAAGCGGGGTGTTTTGGTTGCGGTTAGGGGCAAAGCGGGGTGGATGGTTGGCGGTTAGGGGCGAAGCGGGTGGATGGTTGGCGGTTAGGGGCGAAGCGGGGTGTTGTGGTTGGTGGTTAGGGGCGAAGTGGGGTGGATGGTTGGCAGATAGGGGCAAAGCGGGGTGTTTTGGTTGGCGGTTAGGGGCGAAGCGGGGTGGATGGTTGGCAGTTAGGGGCGAAGCGGGGTGGATGGTTGGCGGTTAGGGGCGAATCAAGGTGTATGGTTGGCGGTTAGGGGCGAAGGGGGGTGTTTTGGTCGGCGGTTAGGGGCGAAGCGGGGTGTTTTGGTTGCGGTTAGGGGCGAAGTGGGGTGGATGGTTGGCGATTAGGGGCGAAGCGGTGTGTTTTGGTTGGCGGTTAGGGGCGAAGCGGGGTGTTTTGGTTGCGGTTAGGGGCGAAGCGGGGTGATTTGGTTGGCGGTTAGGGGCGAAGCGGGGTGTTTTGGTTGGCGGTTAGGGGCGGAGCGGGGAGAATGGTTGGCGGTTAGGGGCAAAGCGGGGTGAATGGTTGGCGGTTAGGGGCGAAGCGGGGTGGATGGTTGGCTTTTAGGGGCGAATCGGGGTGTATGGTTGGCGGTTAGGGGCGAAGCGGGGTGTTTTGGTCGGTGGTTAGGGGCGAAGCGGGGTGTTTTGGTTGCGGTTAGGGGCAAAGCGGGGTGGATGGTTTGCGGTTAGGGGCGAAGCGGGGTGGATGGTTGGCGGTTAGGGGCGAAGCGGGGTGTTGTGGTTGGCGGTTAGGGGCGAAGTGGGGTGGATGGTTGGCGGATAGGGGCAAAGAGGGGTGGATGGTTGGCGGTTAGGGGCGAAGCGGGGTGGACGGTTGGCGGTTAGGGGTGAAGCGGGGTGTTTTGGTCGGCAGTTAGGGGCGAAGCGGGGTGTTTTGGTTGCGGTTAGGGGCGAAGCGGGGTGTTTTGGTTGGCGGTTAGGGGCTAAGCGGGGTGTTTTGGTTGGCGGTTAGGGGCGAAGCGGGGTGGATGGTTGGCAGTTGGGGGCGAATCGGGGTGTATGGTTGGCGGTTAGGGGCGAAGTGGGGTGGATGGTTGGCGGATAGGGGCAAAGAGGGGTGGATGGTTGGCGGTTAGGGGCGAAGCGGGGTGGACGGTTGGCGGTTAGGGGTGAAGCGGGGTGTTTTGGTCGGCAGTTAGGGGCGAAGCGGGGTGTTTTGGTTGCGGTTAGGGGCGAAGCGGGGTGTTTTGGTTGGCGGTTAGGGGCTAAGCGGGGTGTTTTGGTTGGCGGTTAGGGGCGGAGCGGGGAGGATGGTTGGTGGTTAGGGGCGAAGCGGGGTGTTTTGGTTGGCGGTTAGGGGCAAAGCGGGGTGGATGGTTGGCGGTTAGGGGCGAAGCGGGGTGGATGGTTGGCAGTTGGGGGCGAATCGGGCTGTATGGTTGGCGGTTAGGGGCGAAGCGGGGTGTTTTGGTTGGCGGTTAGGGGCGGAGCGGGGAGGATGGTTGGTGGTTAGGGGCGAAGCGGGGTGTTTTGGTTGGCGGTTAGGGGCAAAGCGGGGTGGATGGTTGGCGGTTAGGGGCGAAGCGGGGTGGATGGTTGGCAGTTAGGGGCGAATCGGGGTGTATGGTTGGAGGTTAGGGGCAAAGCGGGGTGTTTTGGTCGGCGGTTAGGGGCGAAGCGGGGTGTTTTGGTTGCGGTTAGAGGCAAAGCGGGGTGGATGGTTGGCGGTTAGGGGCGAAGCGGGGTGGATGGTTGGCGGTTAGGGGCGAAGCGGGGTGTTGTGGTTGGCGGTTAGGGGCGAAGTGGTGTGGATGGTTGGCGGATAGGGGCAAAGCGGGGCGGATGGTTGGCGGTTAGGGGCGAAGCGGGGTGAATGGTTGGCGGTTAGGGGCGAAGCGGGGTGGATGGTTGGCGGTTAGGGGCGAATCGAGGTGTATGGTTGGCGGTTAGGGGCGAAGGGGGGTGTTTTGGTCGGCGGTTAGGGGCGAAGCGGGGTGTTTTGGTTGCGGATAGGGGCAAAGCGGGGTGGATGGTTGGCGGTTAGGGGCGAAGCGGGGTGGATGGTTGGCGGTTAGGGGCGAAGCGGGGTGTTTTGGTCGGCGGTTAGGGGCGAAGCGGGGTGTTTTGGTTGCGGTTAGGGGCAAAGCGGGGTGGATGGTTGGCGGTTAGGGGCGAAGCGGGGTGGATGGTTGGCGGTTAGGGGCGAAGCGGGGTGTTTTGGTTGCGGTTAGGGGCAAAGCGGGGTGGATGGTTGGCGGTTAGGGGCGAAGCGGGGTGGATGGTTGGAGGTTAGGGGCGAATCGGGGTGTTGTGGTTGTCGGTTAGGGGCGAAGTGGGGTGGATGGTTGGCGGATAGGGGCAAAGCGGGGTGGATGGTTGGCGGTTAGGGGCGAAGCGGGGTGGATGGTTGGCAGTTAGGGGCGAATCGGGGTGTTTTAGTTGGCGGTTAGGGGCGAAGCGGGGTGTTTTGGTTGGCGGTTAGGGGCAAAGCGGGGTGTTTTGGTTGGCGGTTAGGGGCAAAGCGGGGTGGATGGTTGGCGGTTAGGGGCGAAGCGGGGTGTTTTGGTCGGCGGTTAGGGGCGAAGCGGGGTGGATGGTTGGCGGTTAGGGGCGAAGCGGGGTGTTTTGGTTGGCGGTTAGGGGCAAAGCGGGGTGGATGGTTAGGCGGTTAGGGGCGAAGCGGGTTGGGTGGTTGGCGGTTAGGGGCGAAGAGGTGTGGATGGTTGGCGGTTAGGGGCGAAGCGGGGTGTTTTGGTTGGCGGTTAGGGGCGAAGCGGGGAGAATGGTTGGTGGTTAGGGGCGAAGCGGGTTGGGTGGTTGGCGGTTAGGGGCGAAGCGGGGTGTTTTGGTTGGCGGTTAGGGGCAAAGCGGGGTTGATGGTTGGCGGTTAGGGGCGAAGCGGGGTGTATGGTTGGCGGTTAGGGGCGAATCGGGGTGTATGGTTGGCGGTTAGGGGCGAAGCGGTGTGGTTGGTTGGCGGTTAGGGGCGAAGCGGTGTGGTTGGTTGGCGGTTAGGGGCGAAGTGGGGTGTTTTGGTTGGCTTTTAGGGGCGAAGCGGGGTGGATGGTTGGCGGTTAGGGGCGAAGCGGGATGGATGGTTAGGCGGTTAGGGGCGAAGTGGGTTGGGTGGTTGGCGGTTAGGGGCGAAGCGGGATGGATGGTTAGGCGGTTAGGGGCGAAGTGGGGTGGGTGGTTGGCGGTTAGGGGCGAAGAGGTGTGGATGGTTGACAGTTAGGGGCGAAGCGGGGTGTTTTAGTTGGCGGTTAGGGGCGAAGCGGGGTGTTTTGGTTGGCGGTTAGGGGCAAAGCGGGGTGGATGGTTGGCGGTTAGGGGCGAAGCGGGGTGTTTTGGTCGGCGGTTAGGGGCGAAGCGGGGTGGATGGTTGGCGGTTAGGGGCGAAGCGGGGTGTTTTGGTTGGCGGTTAGGGGCAAAGCGGGGTGGATGGTTAGGCGGTTAGGGGCGAAGCGGGTTGGGTGGTTGGCGGTTAGGGGCGAAGAGGTGTGGATGGTTGGCGGTTAGGGGCGAAGCGGGGTGTTTTGGTTGGCGGTTAGGGGCGAAGCGGGGTGTTTTGGTTGGCGGTTAGGGGCAAAGCGGGGTGGATGGTTGGCGGTTAGGGGCGAAGCGGGGTGTTTTGGTCGGCGGTTAGGGGCGAAGCGGGGTGGATGGTTGGCGGTTAGGGGCGAAGCGGGGTGTTTTGGTTGGCGGTTAGGGGCAAAGCGGGGTGGATGGTTAGGCGGTTAGGGGCGAAGCGGGTTGGGTGGTTGGCGGTTAGGGGCGAAGAGGTGTGGATGGTTGGCGGTTAGGGGCGAAGCGGGGTGTTTTGGTTGGCGGTTAGGGGCGAAGCGGGGAGAATGGTTGGTGGTTAGGGGCGAAGCGGGTTGGGTGGTTGGCGGTTAGGGGCGAAGCGGGGTGTTTTGGTTGGCGGTTAGGGGCAAAGCGGGGTTGATGGTTGGCGGTTAGGGGCGAAGCGGGGTGTATGGTTGGCGGTTAGGGGCGAATCGGGGTGTATGGTTGGCGGTTAGGGGCGAAGCGGTGTGGTTGGTTGGCGGTTAGGGGCGAAGCGGTGTGGTTGGTTGGCGGTTAGGGGCGAAGCGGGGTGTTTTGGTTGGCTTTTAGGGGCGAAGCGGGGTGGATGGTTGGCGGTTAGGGGCGAAGCGGGATGGATGGTTAGGCGGTTAGGGGCGAAGTGGGTTGGGTGGTTGGCGGTTAGGGGCGAAGCGGGATGGATGGTTAGGCGGTTAGGGGCGAAGTGGGGTGGGTGGTTGGCGGTTAGGGGCGAAGAGGTGTGGATGGTTGACAGTTAGGGGCGAAGCGGGGTGTTTTAGTTGGCGGTTAGGGGCGAAGCGGGGTGTTTTGGTTGGCGGTTAGGGGCAAAGCGGGGTGGATGGTTGGCGGTTAGGGGCGAAGCGGGGTGTTTTGGTCGGCGGTTAGGGGCGAAGCGGGGTGGATGGTTGGCGGTTAGGGGCGAAGCGGGGTGTTTTGGTTGGCGGTTAGGGGCAAAGCGGGGTGGATGGTTAGGCGGTTAGGGGCGAAGCGGGTTGGGTGGTTGGCGGTTAGGGGCGAAGAGGTGTGGATGGTTGGCGGTTAGGTGCGAAGCGGGGTGTTTTGGTTGGCGGTTAGGGGCGAAGCGGGGTGTTTTGGTTGGCGGTTAGGGGCAAAGCGGGGTGGATGGTTGGCGGTTAGGGGCGAAGCGGGGTGTTTTGGTCGGCGGTTAGGGGCGAAGCGGGGTGTTTTGGTTGCGGTTAGGGGCAAAGCGGGGTGTTTTGGTTGGCGGTTAGGGGCAAAGCGGGGTTGATGGTTGGCGGTTAGGTGCGAAGCGGGGTGTATGGTTGGCGGTTAGGGGCGAATCGGGGTGTATGGTTGGCGGTTAGGGGCAAAGCGGGGTGGTTGGTTGGCGGTTAGGGGCGAAGAGCGGTGGATGGTTGGCGGTTAGGGGCGAAGCGGGGTGGATGGTTGGCGGTTAGGGGCAAAGCGGGGCGGATGGTTGGTGGTTAGGGGCGAAGCGGGGTGGATGGTTGGCGGTTAGGGGCGAAGCGGGGTGTTTTGGTTGCGGTTAGGGGCAAAGCGGGGTGTTTTGGTTGGCGGTTAGGGGCAAAGCGGGGTGTTTTGGTTGGCGGTTAGGGGCGGAGCGGGGAGGATGGTTGGCGGTTAGGGGCGAAGCGGGGTGTTTTGGTTGGCGGTTAGGGGCGAAGCGGGGAGAATGGTTGGTGGTTAGGGGCGAAGCGGGTTGGGTGGTTGGCGGTTAGGGGCGAAGCGGGGTGTTTTGGTTGGCGGTTAGGGTCAAAGCGGGGTTGATGGTTGGCGGTTAGGGGCGAATCGGGGTGTATGGTTGGCGGTTAGGGGCGAAGCGGGGTGGATGGTTGGCGGTTAGGGGCGAAGCGGGGTGTTTTGGTTGGCGGTTAGGGGCGAAGCGGGGTGTATGGTTGGCGGTTAGGGGCGAATCGGGGTGTATGGTTGGCGGTTAGGGGCGAAGCGGGGTGGATGGTTGGCGGTTAGAGGCGAAGCGGGGTGTTTTGGTTGGCGGTTAGGGGCGAAGCGGGGTGGATGGTTGGCGGTTAGGGGCGAAGCGGGTTAGGTGGTTGGCGGTTAGGGGCGAAGCGGGGTGGATGGTTAGGCGGTTAGGGGCGAAGCGGGTTGGGTGGTTGGCGGTTAGGGGCGAAGCGGGGTGTTTTGGTTGGCGGTTAGGGGCGAAGCGGGGTGTTTTGGTCGGCGGTTAGGGGCGAAGCGGGGTGTTTTGGTTGCGGTTAGGGGCAAAGCGGGGTGTTTTGGTTGGCGGTTAGGGGCAAAGCGGGGTTGATGGTTGGCGGTTAGGTGCGAAGCGGGGTGTATGGTTGGCGGTTAGGGGCGAATCGGGGTGTATGGTTGGCGGTTAGGGGCGAAGCGAGGTGGTTGGTTGGCGGTTAGGGGCGAAGAGGGGTGGATGGTTGGCGGTTAGGGGCGAAGCGGGGTGGATGGTTGGCGGTTAGGGGCGAAGCGGGGTGGATGGTTGGCGGTTAGGGGCGAAGCGGGGTGAATGGTTGGCGGTTAGGGGCGAAGCGAGGTGTTTTGGTTGGCGGTTAGGGGCGAAGCGGGGTGTTTTGGTTGGCGGTTAGGGGCAAAGCGGGGTGGATGGTTGGCGGTTAGGGGCGAAGCGGGGTGTTTTGGTTGGCGGTTAGGGGCGAAGCGGGGTGTTTTGGTTGGCGGTTAGGGGCAAAGCGGGGTGGATGGTTGGCGGTTAGGGGCGAAGCGGGGTGGATGGTTGGCGGTTAGGGGCGAATCGGGGTGTATGGTTGGCGGTTAGGGGCGAAGCGGGGTGTTTTGGTCGGCGGTTAGGGGCGAAGCGGGGTGTTTTGGTTGCGGTTAGGGGCAAAGCGGGGTGGATGGTTGGCGGTTAGGGGCGAAGCGGGGTGGATGGTTGGCGGTTAGGGGCGAAGCGGGGTGTTTTGGTTGGCGGTTAGGGGCGAAGTGGGGTGGATGGTTGGCGGATAGGGGCAAAGCGGGGTGGATGGTTGGCGGTTAGGGGCGAAGCGGGGTGGATGGTTGGCGGTTATGGGCGAAGCGGGGTGTTTTGGTCGGCGGTTAGGGGCGAAGCGGGGTGTTTTGGTTGCGGTTAGGGGCGAAGCGGGGTGTGTTGGTTGGCGGTTAGGGGCAAAGCGGGGTGGATGGTTGGCGGTTAGGGGCGAAGCGGGGTGTTTTGGTTGGCGGTTAGGGGCGAAGCGGGGTGTTTTGGTTGGCGGTTAGGGGCGAAGTGGGGAGGATGGTTGGCGGTTAGGGGTGAAGCGGAGTGTTTTTGTTGGCGGTTAGGGGCGAAGCGGGGTGTTTTGGTTGGCGGTTAGGGGTGAAGTGGGGAGGATGGTTGGCGGTTAGGGGCGAAGCGGGGAGGATGGTTGGCGGTTAGGGGCGGAGCGGGGAGGATGGTTGGCGGTTAGGGGCGAAGCGGGGTGTATGGTTGGCGGTTAGGGGCGAAGCGGTGTGGTTGGTTGGCGGTTAGGGGCGAAGAGGGGTGGATGGTTGGCGGTTAGGGGCGAAGCGGGGTGTTTTGGTTGGCTTTTAGGGGCGAAGCGGGGTGGATGGTTGGCGGTTAGGGGCGAAGCGGGATGGATGGTTAGGCGGTTAGGGGCGAAGTGGGTTGGGTGGTTGGCGGTTAGGGGCGAAGCGGGATGGATGGTTAGGCGGTTAGGGGCGAAGTGGGGTGGGTGGTTGGCGGTTAGGGGCGAAGAGGTGTGGATGGTTGACAGTTAGGGGCGAAGCGGGGTGTTTTAGTTGGCGGTTAGGGGCGAAGCGGGGTGTTTTGGTTGGCGGTTAGGGGCAAAGCGGGGTGGATGGTTGGCGGTTAGGGGCGAAGCGGGGTGTTTTGGTCGGCGGTTAGGGGCGAAGCGGGGTGGATGGTTGGCGGTTAGGGGCGAAGCGGGGTGTTTTGGTTGGCGGTTAGAGGCAAAGCGGGGTGGATGGTTAGGCGGTTAGGGGCGAAGCGGGTTGGGTGGTTGGCGGTTAGGGGCGAAGAGGTGTGGATGGTTGGCGGTTAGGGGCGAAGCGGGGTGTTTTGGTTGGCGGTTAGGGGCGAAGCGGGGAGAATGGTTGGTGGTTAGGGGCGAAGCGGGGTGGATGGTTGGCGGTTAGGGGCGAAGCGGGTTGGGTGGTTGGCGGTTAGGGGCGAAGCGGGGTGTTTTGGTTGGCGGTTAGGGGCAAAGCGGGGTTGATGGTTGGCGGTTAGGGGCGAAGCGGGGTGTATGGTTGGCGGTTAGGGGCGAATCGGGGTGTATGGTTGGCGGTTAGGGGCGAAGCGGTGTGGTTGGTTGGCGGTTAGGGGCGAAGAGGGGTGGATGGTTGGCGGTTAGGGGCGAAGCGGGGTGTTTTGGTTGGCTTTTAGGGGCGAAGCGGGGTGGATGGTTGGCGGTTAGGGGCGAAGCGGGATGGATGGTTAGGCGGTTAGGGGCGAAGTGGGTTGGGTGGTTGGCGGTTAGGGGCGAAGCGGGATGGATGGTTAGGCGGTTAGGGGCGAAGTGGGGTGGGTGGTTGGCGGTTAGGGGCGAAGAGGTGTGGATGGTTGACAGTTAGGGGCGAAGCGGGGTGTTTTAGTTGGCGATTAGGGGCGAAGCGGGGTGTTTTGGTTGGCGGTTAGGGGCAAAGCGGGGTGGATGGTTGGCGGTTAGGGGCGAAGCGGGGTGTTTTGGTCGGCGGTTAGGGGCGAAGCGGGGTGGATGGTTGGCGGTTAGGGGCGAAGCGGGGTGTTTTGGTTGGCGGTTAGGGGCAAAGCGGGGTGGATGGTTAGGCGGTTAGGGGCGAAGCGGGTTGGGTGGTTGGCGGTTAGGGGCGAAGAGGTGTGGATGGTTGGCGGTTAGGGGCGAAGCGGGGTGTTTTGGTTGGCGGTTAGGGGCGAAGCGGGGTGTTTTGGTTGGCGGTTAGGGGCAAAGCGGGGTGGATGGTTGGCGGTTAGGGGCGAAGCGGGGTGTTTTGGTCGGCGGTTAGGGGCGAAGCGGGGTGTTTTGGTTGCGGTTAGGGGCAAAGCGGGGTGTTTTGGTTGGCGGTTAGGGGCAAAGCGGGGTTGATGGTTGGCGGTTAGGGGCGAAGCGGGGTGGATGGTTGGCGGTTAGGGGCGAAGCGGGGTGTTTTGGTTGGCGGTTAGGGGCAAAGCGGGGTGGATGGTTGGCGGTTAGGGGCGAAGCGGGGTGTTTTGGTTGCGGTTAGGGGCAAAGCGGGGTGTTTTGGTTGGCGGTTAGGGGCAAAGCGGGGTGTTTTGGTTGGCGGTTAGGGGCGGAGCGGGGAGGATGGTTGGCGGTTAGGGGCGAAGCGGGGTGTTTTGGTTGGCGGTTAGGGGCGAAGCGGGGAGAATGGTTGGTGGTTAGGGGCGAAGCGGGTTGGGTGGTTGGCGGTTAGGGGCGAAGCGGGGTGTTTTGGTTGGCGGTTAGGGTCAAAGCGGGGTTGATGGTTGGCGGTTAGGGGCGAAGCGGGGTGTATGGTTGGCGGTTAGGGGCGAATCGGGGTGTATGGTTGGCGGTTAGGCGCGAAGCGGGGTGGATGGTTGGCGGTTAGGGGCGAAGCGGGGTGTTTTGGTTGGCGGTTAGGGGCGAAGCGGGGTGGATGGTTGGCGGTTAGGGGCGAAGCGGGTTAGGTGGTTGGCGGTTAGGGGCGAAGCGGGGTGGATGGTTAGGCGGTTAGGGGCGAAGCGGGTTGGGTGGTTGGCGGTTAGGGGCGAAGCGGGGTGTTTTGGTTGGCGGTTAGGGGCGAAGCGGGGTGTTTTGGTCGGCGGTTAGGGGCGAAGCGGGGTGTTTTGGTTGCGGTTAGGGGCAAAGCGGGGTGTTTTGGTTGGCGGTTAGGGGCAAAGCGGGGTTGATGGTTGGCGGTTAGGTGCGAAGCGGGGTGTATGGTTGGCGGTTAGGGGCGAATCGGGGTGTATGGTTGGCGGTTAGGGGCGAAGCGAGGTGGTTGGTTGGCGGTTAGGGGCGAAGAGGGGTGGATGGTTGGCGGTTAGGGGCGAAGCGGGGTGGATGGTTGGCGGTTAGGGGCGAAGCGGGGTGGATGGTTGGCGGTTAGGGGCGAAGCGGGGTGAATGGTTGGCGGTTAGGGGCGAAGCGAGGTGTTTTGGTTGGCGGTTAGGGGCGAAGCGGGGTGTTTTGGTTGGCGGTTAGGGGCAAAGCGGGGTGGATGGTTGGCGGTTAGGGGCGAAGCGGGGTGTTTTGGTCGGCGGTTAGGGGCGAAGCGGGGTGTTTTGGTTGCGGTTAGGGGCGAAGCGGGTTGTTTTGGTTGGCGGTTAGGGGCAAAGCGGGGTGGATGTTTGGCGGTTAGGGGCGAAGCGGGGTGTTTTGGTTGGCGGTTAGGGGCGAAGCGGGGTGGATGGTTGGCGGTTAGGGGTTAAGCGGGGTGTTTTGGTTGGCGGTTAGATGCGAAGCAGGGTGTTTTGGTTGGCGGTTAGGGGCGAAGTGGGGAGGATGGTTGGCGGTTAGGGGTGAAGCGGGGTGTTTTAGTTGGCGGTTAGGGGCAAAGTGGGGAGGATGGTTGGCGGTTAGGGGCGAAGAGGTGTGGATGGTTGACGGTTAGGGGCGAAGCGGGGTGTTTTAGTTGGCGGTTAGGGGCGAAGCGGGGTGTTTTGGTTGGCGGTTAGGGGCAAAGCGGGGTGGATGGTTGGCGGTTAGGGGCAAAGCGGGGTGTTTTGGTCGGCGGTTAGGGGCGAAGCGGGGTGGATGGTTGGCGGTTAGGGGCGAAGCGGGGTGTTTTGGTTGGCGGTTAGGGGCAAAGCGGGGTGGATGGTTAGGCGGTTAGGGGCGAAGCGGGTTGGGTGGTTGGCGGTTAGGGGCGAAGAGGTGTGGATGGTTGGCGGTTAGGGGCGAAGCGGGGTGTTTTGGTTGGCGGTTAGGGGCGAAGCGGGGTGTTTTGGTTGGCGGTTAGGGGCAAAGCGGGGTGGATGGTTGGCGGTTAGGGGCGAAGCGGGGTGTTTTGGTCGGCGGTTAGGGGCGAAGCGGGGTGTTTTGGTTGCGGTTAGGGGCAAAGCGGGGTGTTTTGGTTGGCGGTTAGGGGCAAAGCGGGGTTGATGGTTGGCGGTTAGGTGCGAAGCGGGGTGTATGGTTGGCGGTTAGGGGCGAATCGGGGTGTATGGTTGGCGGTTAGGGGCAAAGCGGGGTGGTTGGTTGGCGGTTAGGGGCGAAGAGGGGTGGATGGTTGGCGGTTAGGGGCGAAGCGGGGTGGATGGTTGGCGGTTAGGGGCAAAGCGGGGCGGATGGTTGGTGGTTAGGGGCGAAGCGGGGTGGATGGTTGGCGGTTAGGGGCGAAGCGGGGTGTTTTGGTTGGCGGTTAGGGGCAAAGCGGGGTGGATGGTTGGCGGTTAGGGGCGAAGCGGGGTGTTTTGGTTGAGGTTAGGGGCAAAGCGGGGTGTTTTGGTTGGCGGTTAGGGGCAAAGCGGGGTGTTTTGGTTGGCGGTTAGGGGCGGAGCGGGGAGGATGGTTGGCGGTTAGGGGCGAAGCGGGGTGTTTTGGTTGGCGGTTAGGGGCGAAGCGGGGAGAATGGTTGGTGGTTAGGGGCGAAGCGGGTTGGGTGGTTGGCGGTTAGGGGCGAAGCGGGGTGTTTTGGTTGGCGGTTAGGGTCAAAGCGGGGTTGATGGTTGGCGGTTAGGGGCGAAGCGGGGTGTATGGTTGGCGGTTAGGGGCGAATCGGGGTGTATGGTTGGCGGTTAGGGGCGAAGCGGGGTGGATGGTTGGCGGTTAGGGGCGAAGCGGGGTGTTTTGGTCGGCGGTTAGGGGCGAAGCGGGGTGTTTTGGTTGTGGTTAGGGGCGAAGCGGGTTGTTTTGGTTGGCGGTTAGGGGCAAAGCGGGGTGGATGTTTGGCGGTTAGGGGCGAAGCGGGGTGTTTTGGTTGGCGGTTAGGTGCGAAGCGGGGAGGATGGTTGGCGGTTAGGGGCGGAGCGGGGAGGATGGTTGGCGGTTAGGGGCGAAGCGGGGTGTTTTGGTTGGCGGTTAGGGGCGAAGCGGGGTGTATGGTTGGCGGTTAGGGGCAAAGCGGGGTTGGCGGTTAGGGGCAAAGCGGGGTTGATGGTTGGCGGTTAGGTGCGAAGCGGGGTGTATGGTTGGCGGTTAGGGCGAATCGGGGTGTATGGTTGGCGGTTAGGGGCAAAGCGGGGTGGTTGGTTGGCGGTTAGGGGCGAAGCGGGGTGGATGTTTGGCGGTTAGGGGCGAAGCGGGGTGTTTTGGTTGGCGGTTAGGGGCGAAACGGGGTGGATGGTTGGCGGTTAGGGGTTAAGCGGGGTGTTTTGGTTGGCGGTTAGATGCGAAGCAGGGTGTTTTGGTTGGCGGTTAGGGGCGAAGTGGGGAGGATGGTTGGCGGTTAGGGGTGAAGCGGGGTGTTTTAGTTGGCGGTTAGGGGCAAAGTGGGGAGGATGGTTGGCGGTTAGGGGCGAAGCGGGGTGTTTTGGTTGGCGGTTAGGGGCAAAGCGGGGTGAATGGTTGGCGGTTAGGGGCGAAGCGGGGTGTTTTGGTCGGCGGTTAGGGGCGAAGCGGGGTGTTTTGGTTGCGGTTAGGGGCGAAGCGGGGTGTTTTGGTTGGCGGTTAGGGGCGAAGCGGGGTGGATGTTTGGCGGTTAGGGGCGAAGCGGGGTAGATGGTTGGCGGTTAGGGGCAAAGCGGGGTGTTTTGGTTGGCGGTTAGGGGCGGAGCGGGGAGGATGGTTGGCGGTTAGGGGCGAAGCGGGGTGTTTTGGTTGGCGGTTAGGGGCGAAGCGGGGAGAATGGTTGGTGGTTAGGGGCGAAGCGGGTTGGGTGGTTGGCGGTTAGGGGCGAAGCGGGGTGTTTTGGTTGGCGGTTAGGGTCAAAGCGGGGTTGATGGTTGGCGGTTAGGGGCGAAGCGGGGTGTATGGTTGGCGGTTAGGGGCGAATCGGGGTGTATGGTTGGCGGTTAGGGGCGAAGCGGGGTGGATGGTTGGCGGTTAGGGGCGAAGCGGGGTGTTTTGGTTGGCGGTTAGGGGCGAAGCGGGGTGGATGGTTGGCGGTTAGGGGCGAAGCGGGTTAGGTGGTTGGCGGTTAGGGGCGAAGCGGGGTGTTTTGGTTGGCGGTTAGGGGCGAAGCGGGGTGTTTTGGTTGGCGGTTAGGGGCAAAGCGGGGTGGATGGTTGGCGGTTAGGGGCGAAGCGGGGTGTTTTGGTCGGCGGTTTGGGGCGAAGCGGGGTGTTTTGGTTGCGGTTAGGGGCAAAGCGGGGTGTTTTGGTTGGCGGTTAGGGGCAAAGCGGGGTTGATGGTTGGCGGTTAGGTGCGAAGCGGGGTGTATGGTTGGCGGTTAGGGGCGAATCGGGGTGTATGGTTGGCGGTTAGGGGCAAAGCGAGGTGGTTGGTTGGCGGTTAGGGGCGAAGAGGGGTGGATGGTTGGCGGTTAGGGGCGAAGCGGGGTGGATGGTTGGCGGTTAGGGGCGAAGCGGGGTGGATGGTTGGCGGTTAGGGGCGAAGCGGGGTGAATGGTTGGCGGTTAGGGGCGAAGCGAGGTGTTTTGGTTGGCGGTTAGGGGCGAAGCGGGGTGTTTTGGTTGGCGGTTAGGGGCAAAGCGGGGTGGATGGTTGGCGGTTAGGGGCGAAGCGGGGTGTTTTGGTCGGCGGTTAGGGGCGAAGCGGGGTGTTTTGGTTGTGGTTAGGGGCGAAGCGGGTTGTTTTGGTTGGCGGTTAGGGGCAAAGCGGGGTGGATGTTTGGCGGTTAGGGGCGAAGCGGGGTGTTTTGGTTGTGGTTAGGGGCGAAGCGGGTTGTTTTGGTTGGCGGTTAGGGGCGAAGCGGGGTGTTTTGGTTGGCGGTTAGGGGCAAAGCGGGGTGTTTTGGTCGGCGGTTAGGGGCGAATAGGGGTGTATGGTTGGCGGTTAGGGGCGAAGCGGGTGTTTTGGTCGGCGGTTAGGGGCGAAGCGGGGTGGATGGTTGGCGGTTAGGGGCGAAGCGGGGTGTTTTGGTTGGCGGTTAGGGGCGAAGCGGGGTGGATGGTTGGCGGTTAGGGGCGAAGCGGGGTGTTTTGGTTGGCGGTTAGGGGCGAAGTGGGGTGGATGGTTGGCGGATAGGGGCAAAGCGGGGTGGATGTTTGGTGGTTAGGGGCGAAGCGGGGTGGATGGTTGGCGGTTAGGGGCGAAGCGGGGTGGATGTTTGGTGGTTAGGGGCGAAGCGGGGTGTATTGGTCGGCGGTTAGGGGCGAAGCGGGGTGGATGGTTGGCGGTTAGGGGCGAAGCGGGGTGTTTTGGTTGGCGGTTAGGGGCGAAGCGGGGTGTTTTGGTTGGCGGTTAGGGGCGAAGCGGGGTGGATGGTTGGCGGTTAGGGGCGAAGCGGGTTAGGTGGTTGGCGGTTAGGGGCGAAGCGGGGTGTTTTGGTTGGCGGTTAGGGGCGAAGCGGGGTGTTTTGGTTGGCGGTTAGGGGCAAAGCGGGGTGGATGGTTGGCGGTTAGGGGCGAAGCGGGGTGTTTTGGTCGGCGGTTTGGGGCGAAGCGGGGTGTTTTGGTTGCGGTTAGGGGCAAAGCGGGGTGTTTTGGTTGGCGGTTAGGGGCAAAGCGGGGTTGATGGTTGGCGGTTAGGTGCGAAGCGGGGTGTATGGTTGGCGGTTAGGGGCGAATCGGGGTGTATGGTTGGCGGTTAGGGGCAAAGCGAGGTGGTTGGTTGGCGGTTAGGGGCGAAGAGGGGTGGATGGTTGGCGGTTAGGGGCAAAGCGGGGTGGATGGTTGGCGGTTAGGGGCGAAGCGGGGTGGATGGTTGGCGGTTAGGGGCGAAGCGGGGTGAATGGTTGGCGGTTAGGGGCGAAGCGAGGTGTTTTGGTTGGCGGTTAGGGGCGAAGCGGGGTGTTTTGGTTGGCGGTTAGGGGCAAAGCGGGGTGGATGGTTGGCGGTTAGGGGCGAAGCGGGGTGTTTTGGTCGGCGGTTAGGGGCGAAGCGGGGTGTTTTGGTTGTGGTTAGGGGCGAAGCGGGTTGTTTTGGTTGGCGGTTAGGGGCAAAGCGGGGTGGATGTTTGGCGGTTAGGGGCGAAGCGGGGTGTTTTGGTTGTGGTTAGGGGCGAAGCGGGTTGTTTTGGTTGGCGGTTAGGGGCGAAGCGGGGTGTTTTGGTTGGCGGTTAGGGGCAAAGCGGGGTGTTTTGGTCGGCGGTTAGGGGCGAATAGGGGTGTATGGTTGGCGGTTAGGGGCGAAGCGGGGTGTTTTGGTCGGCGGTTAGGGGCGAAGCGGGGTGGATGGTTGGCGGTTAGGGGCGAAGCGGGGTGTTTTGGTTGGCGGTTAGGGGCGAAGCGGGGTGGATGGTTGGCGGTTAGGGGCGAAGCGGGGTGTTTTGGTTGGCGGTTAGGGGCGAAGTGGGGTGGATGGTAGGCGGATAGGGGCAAAGCGGGGTGGATGTTTGGTGGTTAGGGGCGAAGCGGGGTGGATGGTTGGCGGTTAGGGGCGAAGCGGGGTGGATGTTTGGTGGTTAGGGGCGAAGCGGGGTGTATTGGTCGGCGGTTAGGGGCGAAGCGGGGTGGATGGTTGGCGGTTAGGGGCGAAGCGGGGTGTTTTGGTTGGCGGTTAGGGGCGAAGCGGGGTGTTTTGGTTGGCGGTTAGGGGCAAAGCGGGGTGTTTTGGTTGGCGGTTAGGGGCGAAGTGGGGAGGATGGTTGGCGGTTAGGGGCGAAGCGGGTTGTTTTGGTTGGCGGTTAGGGGCGAAGCGGGGTGTTTTGGTTGGCGGTTAGGGGCAAAGCGGGGTGTTTTGGTTGGCGGTTAGGGGCGAATAGGGGTGTATGGTTGGCGGTTAGGGGCGAAGCGGGGTGTTTTGGTCGGCGGTTAGGGGCGAAGCGGGGTGTTTTGGTTGCGGTTAGGGGCAAAGCGGGGTGGATGGTTGGCGGTTAGGGGCGAAGCGGGGTGGATGGTTGGCGGTTAGGGGCGAAGCGGGGTGTTTTGGTTGGCGGTTAGGGGCGAAGTGGGGTGGATGGTTGGCGGATAGGGGCAAAGCGGGGTGGATGTTTGGTGGTTAGGGGCGAAGCGGGGTGGATGGTTGGCGGTTAGGGGCGAAGCGGGGTGGATGTTTGGTGGTTAGGGGCGAAGCGGGGTGTATTGGTCGGCGGTTAGGGGCGAAGCGGGGTGGATGGTTGGCGGTTAGGGGCGAAGCGGGGTGTTTTGGTTGGCGGTTAGGGGCAAAGCGGGGTGTTTTGGTTGGCGGTTAGGGGCGAAGTGGGGAGGATGGTTGGCGGTTAGGGGCGAAGCGGGGTGTTTTGGTTGGCGGTTAGGTGCGAAGCGGGGAGGATGGTTGGCGGTTAGGGGCGGAGCGGGGAGGATGGTTGGCGGTTAGGGGCGAAGCGGGGTGTTTTGGTTGGCGGTTAGGGGCGAAGCGGGGTGTATGGTTGGCGGTTAGGGGCAAAGCGGGGTTGGCGGTTAGGGGCAAAGCGGGGTTGATGGTTGGCGGTTAGGTGCGAAGCGGGGTGTATGGTTGGCGGTTAGGGCGAATCGGGGTGTATGGTTGGCGGTTAGGGGCAAAGCGGGGTGGTTGGTTGGCGGTTAGGGGCGAAGAGGGGTGGATGGTTGGCGGTTAGGGGCGAAGCGGGGTGGATGGTTGGCGGTTAGGGGCGAAGCGGGGTGGCTGGTTGGCGGTTAGGGGCAAAGCGGGGTTGATGGTTGGCGGTTAGGGGCGAAGCGGGGTGTATGGTTGGCGGTTAGGGGCGAATCGGGGTGTATGGTTGGCGGTTAGGGGCGAAGCGGGGTGGTTGGTTGGCGGTTAGGGGCAAAGAGGGGTGGATGGTTGGCGGTTAGGGGCGAAGCGGGGTGTTTTGGTTGGCGGTTAGGGGTGAAGCGGGGTGGATGGTTGGCGGTTAGGGGCGAAGCGGGTTGGGTGGTTGGCGGTTAGGGGCGAAGAGGTGTGGATGGTTGTCGGTTAGGGGCGAAGCGGGGTGTTTTGGTTGGCGGTTAGGGGCAAAGCGGGGTGGATGGTTGGCGGTTAGGGGCGAAGCGGGGTGTTTTGGTCGGCGGTTAGGGGCGAAGCGGGGTGTTTTGGTTGCGGTTAGGGGCGAAGCGGGGTGTTTTGGTTGGCGGTTAGGGGCAAAGCGGGGTGTTTTGGTTGGCGGTTAGGGGCGGAGCGGGGTGTTCAAGCCCTGTTCAAGCTCTGTTCAAGCTCTGTTCAAGCCCTGTTCAAGCCCTGCTCAAGCCCATGCCCAATCCATGTTCAAGAGAGAAGAGGTGTGGATGGTTGGCGGTTAGGGGCGGAGCGGGGTGGATGGTTGGCGGTTAGGGGCGAAGCGGGGTGGATGGTTGGCGGTTAGGGGCAAAGCGGGGTGGATAGTTGGCGGTTAGGGGCAAAGCGGGGTGTTTTGGTTGGCGGTTAGGGGCAAAGCGGGGTGGATGGTTGGCGGTTAGGGGCGAAGCGGGGTGTTTTGGTTGGCGGTTAGGGGCGAAGCGGGGTGTTTTGGTTGGCGGTTAGGGGCAAAGCGGGGTGTTTTGGTTGCGGTTAGGGGCAAAGCGGGGTGGATGGTTGGCGGTTAGGGGCGAAGCGGGGTGGATGGTTGGCGGTTAGGGGCGAAGCGGGGTGTTTTGGTTGGCGGTTAGGGGCGAAGTGGGGTGGATGGTTGGCGGATAGGGGCAAAGCGGGGTGGATGTTTGGTGGTTAGGGGCGAAGCGGGGTGGATGGTTGGCGGTTAGGGGCGAAGCGGGGTGGATGTTTGGTGGTTAGGGGCGAAGCGGGGTGTATTGGTCGGCGGTTAGGGGCGAAGCGGGGTGGATGGTTGGCGGTTAGGGGCGAAGCGGGGTGTTTTGGTTGGCGGTTAGGGGCGAAGCGGGGTGTTTTGGTTGGCGGTTAGGGGCAAAGCGGGGTGTTTTGGTTGGCGGTTAGGGGCGAAGTGGGGAGGATGGTTGGCGGTTAGGGGCGAAGCGGGGTGTTTTGGTTGGCGGTTAGGTGCGAAGCGGGGAGGATGGTTGGCGGTTAGGGGCGGAGCGGGGAGGATGGTTGGCGGTTAGGGGCGAAGCGGGGTGTTTTGGTTGGCGGTTAGGGGCGAAGCGGGGTGTATGGTTGGCGGTTAGGGGCAAAGCGGGGTTGGCGGTTAGGGGCAAAGCGGGGTTGATGGTTGGCGGTTAGGTGCGAAGCGGGGTGTATGGTTGGCGGTTAGGGCGAATCGGGGTGTATGGTTGGCGGTTAGGGGCAAAGCGGGGTGGTTGGTTGGCGGTTAGGGGCGAAGAGGGGTGGATGGTTGGCGGTTAGGGGCGAAGCGGGGTGGATGGTTGGCGGTTAGGGGAGAAGCGGGGTGGATGGTTGGCGGTTAGGGGCAAAGCGGGGTTGATGGTTGGCGGTTAGGGGCGAAGCGGGGTGTATGGTTGGCGGTTAGGGGCGAATCGGGGTGTATGGTTGGCGGTTAGGGGCGAAGCGGGGTGGTTGGTTGGCGGTTAGGGGCGAAGAGGGGTGGATGGTTGGCGGTTAGGGGCGAAGCGGGGTGTTTTGGTTGGCGGTTAGGGGCGAAGCGGGGAGAATGGTTGGTGGTTAGGGGCGAAGCGGGTTGGGTGGTTGGCGGTTAGGGGCGAAGCGGGGTGTTTTGGTTGGCGGTTAGGGTCAAAGCGGGGTTGATGGTTGGCGGTTAGGGGCGAAGCGGGGTGTATGGTTGGCGGTTAGGGGCGAATCGGGGTGTATGGTTGGCGGTTAGGGGCGAAGCGGGGTGGATGGTTGGCGGTTAGGGGCGAAGCGGGGTGTTTTGGTTGGCGGTTAGGGGCGAAGCGGGGTGGATGGTTGGCGGTTAGGGGCGAAGCTGGTTAGGTGGTTGGCGGTTAGGGGCTAAACGGGGTGTTTTGGTTGGCGGTTAGGGGCGAAGCGGGGTGTTTTGGTTGGCGGTTAGGGGCAAAGCGGGGTGGATGGTTGGCGGTTAGGGGCGAAGCGGGGTGTTTTGGTCGGCGGTTAGGGGCGAAGCGGGGTGTTTTGGTTGCGGTTAGGGGCAAAGCGGGGTGTTTTGGTTGGCGGTTAGGGGCAAAGCGGGGTTGATGGTTGGCGGTTAGGTGCGAAGCGGGGTGTATGGTTGGCGGTTAGGGGCGAATCGGGGTGTATGGTTGGCGGTTAGGGGCAAAGCGAGGTGGTTGGTTGGCGGTTAGGGGCGAAGAGGGGTGGATGGTTGGCGGTTAGGGGCGAAGCGGGGTGGATGGTTGGCGGTTAGGGGCGAAGCGGGGTGGATGGTTGGCGGTTAGGGGCGAAGCGGGGTGAATGGTTGGCGGTTAGGGGCGAAGCGAGGTGTTTTGGTTGGCGGTTAGGGGCGAAGCGGGGTGTTTTGGTTGGCGGTTAGGGGCAAAGCGGGGTGGATGGTTGGCGGTTAGGGGCGAAGCGGGGTGTTTTGGTCGGCGGTTAGGGGCGAAGCGGGGTGTTTTGGTTGTGGTTAGGGGCGAAGCGGGTTGTTTTGGTTGGCGGTTAGGGGCAAAGCGGGGTGGATGTTTGGCGGTTAGGGGCGAAGCGGGGTGTTTTGGTTGTGGTTAGGGGCGAAGCGGGTTGTTTTGGTTGGCGGTTAGGGGTTAAGCGGGGTGTTTTGGTTGGCGGTTAGATGCGAAGCAGGGTGTTTTGGTTGGCGGTTAGGGGCGAAGTGGGGAGGATGGTTGGCGGTTAGGGGTGAAGCGGGGTGTTTTAGTTGGCGGTTAGGGGCAAAGTGGGGAGGATGGTTGGCGGTTAGGGGTGAAGCGGGGTGTTTTAGTTGGCGGTTAGGGGCAAAGTGGGGAGGATGGTTGGCGGTTAGGGGCGGAGCGGGGAGGATGGTTGGCGGTTAGGGGCGAAGCGGGGTGTTTTGGTTGGCGGTTAGGGGCGAAGCGGGGAGAATGGTTGGTGGTTAGGGGCGAAGCGGGGTGGATGGTTGGCGGTTAGGGGCGAAGCGGGTTGGGTGGTTGGCGGTTAGGGGCGAAGCGGGGTGTTTTGCTTGGCGGTTAGGGGCAAAGCGGGGTGGATGGTTGGCGGTTAGGGGCGAAGCGGGGTGGATGGTTGGCGGTTAGGGGCGAAGCGGGGTGGATGGTTGGCGGTTAGGGGTGAAGCGGGGTGTTTTGGTTGGCGGTTAGGGGCGAAGCAGGGTGTTTTGGTTGGCGGTTAGGGGCGAATCGGGGTTTATGGTTGGCGGTTAGGGGCGAAGCGGGGTGGTTGGTTGGCGGTTAGGGGCGAAGAGGGGTGGATGGTTGGCGGTTAGGGGCGAAGCGGGGTGTTTTGGTTGGCGGTTAGGGGTGAAGCGGGGTGGATGGTTGGCGGTTAGGGGCGAAGCGGGTTGGGTGGTTGGCGGTTAGGGGCGAAGAGGTGTGGATGGTTGTCGGTTAGGGGCGAAGCGGGGTGTTTTGGTTGGCGGCTAGGGGCAAAGCGGGGTGGATGGTTGGCGGTTAGGGGCGAAGCGGGGTGTTTTGGTCGGCGGTTAGGGGCGAAGCGGGGTGACTTGGTTGTGGTTAGGGGCGAAGCGGGGTGTTTTGGTTGGCGGTTAGGGGCAAAGCGGGGTGTTTTGGTTGGCGGTTAGGGGCGGAGCGGGGTGTTCAAGCCCTGTTCAAGCTCTGTTCAAGCTCTGTTCAAGCCCTGTTCAAGCCCTGCTCAAGCCCATTCCCAATCCATGTTCAAGAGAGAAGAGGTGTGGATGGTTGGCGGTTAGGGGCGGAGCGGGGTGGATGGTTGGCGGTTAGGGGCGAAGCGGGGTGGATGGTTGGCGGTTAGGGGCAAAGCGGGGTGGATGGTTGGCGGTTAGGGGCGAAGCGGGGTGTTTTGGTTGGCGGTTAGGGGCGAAGCGGGGTGTTTTGGTTGGCGGTTAGGGGCAAAGCGGGGTGTTTTGGTTGGCGGTTAGGGGCGAATAGGGGTGTATGGTTGGCGGTTAGGGGCGAAGCGGGGTGTTTTGGTCGGCGGTTAGGGGCGAAGCGGGGTGTTTTGGTTGCGGTTAGGGGCAAAGCGGGGTGGATGGTTGGCGGTTAGGGGCGAAGCGGGGTGGATGGTTGGCGGTTAGGGGCGAAGAGGGGTGGATGGTTGGCGGTTAGGGGCGAAGCGGGGTGTTTTGGTTGGCGGTTAGGGGCGAAGCGGGGAGAATGGTTGGTGGTTAGGGGCGAAGCGGGTTGGGTGGTTGGCGGTTAGGGGCGAAGCGGGGTGTTTTGGTTGGCGGTTAGGGTCAAAGCGGGGTTGATGGTTGGCGGTTAGGGGCGAAGCGGGGTGTATGGTTGGCGGTTAGGGGCGAATCGGGGTGTATGGTTGGCGGTTAGGGGCGAAGCGGGGTGGATGGTTGGCGGTTAGGGGCGAAGCGGGGTGTTTTGGTTGGCGGTTAGGGGCGAAGCGGGGTGGATGGTTGGCGGTTAGGGGCGAAGCTGGTTAGGTGGTTGGCGGTTAGGGGCTAAACGGGGTGTTTTGGTTGGCGGTTAGGGGCGAAGCGGGGTGTTTTGGTTGGCGGTTAGGGGCAAAGCGGGGTGGATGGTTGGCGGTTAGGGGCGAAGCGGGGTGTTTTGGTCGGCGGTTAGGGGCGAAGCGGGGTGTTTTGGTTGCGGTTAGGGGCAAAGCGGGGTGTTTTGGTTGGCGGTTAGGGGCAAAGCGGGGTTGATGGTTGGCGGTTAGGTGCGAAGCGGGGTGTATGGTTGGCGGTTAGGGGCGAATCGGGGTGTATGGTTGGCGGTTAGGGGCAAAGCGAGGTGGTTGGTTGGCGGTTAGGGGCGAAGAGGGGTGGATGGTTGGCGGTTAGGGGCGAAGCGGGGTGGATGGTTGGCGGTTAGGGGCGAAGCGGGGTGGATGGTTGGCGGTTAGGGGCGAAGCGGGGTGAATGGTTGGCGGTTAGGGGCGAAGCGAGGTGTTTTGGTTGGCGGTTAGGGGCGAAGCGGGGTGTTTTGGTTGGCGGTTAGGGGCAAAGCGGGGTGGATGGTTGGCGGTTAGGGGCGAAGCGGGGTGTTTTGGTCGGCGGTTAGGGGCGAAGCGGGGTGTTTTGGTTGTGGTTAGGGGCGAAGCGGGTTGTTTTGGTTGGCGGTTAGGGGCAAAGCGGGGTGGATGTTTGGCGGTTAGGGGCGAAGCGGGGTGTTTTGGTTGTGGTTAGGGGCGAAGCGGGTTGTTTTGGTTGGCGGTTAGGGGTTAAGCGGGGTGTTTTGGTTGGCGGTTAGATGCGAAGCAGGGTGTTTTGGTTGGCGGTTAGGGGCGAAGTGGGGAGGATGGTTGGCGGTTAGGGGTGAAGCGGGGTGTTTTAGTTGGCGGTTAGGGGCAAAGTGGGGAGGATGGTTTGCGGTTAGGGGTGAAGCGGGGTGTTTTAGTTGGCGGTTAGGGGCAAAGTGGGGAGGATGGTTGGCGGTTAGGGGCGAAGCGGGGTGTTTTGGTTGGCGGTTAGGGGCAAAGCGGGGTGAATGGTTGGCGGTTAGGGGCGAAGCGGGGTGTTTTGGTCGGCGGTTAGGGGCGAAGCGGGGTGGATGTTTGGCGGTTAGGGGCGAAGCGGGGTAGATGGTTGGCGGTTAGGGGCGAAGCGGGGTGTATGGTTGGCGGTTAGGGGCGAAGCAGGGTGTTTTGGTTGGCGGTTAGGGGCGAAGTGGGGAGGATGGTTGGCGGTTAGGGGTGAAGCGGGGTGTTTTGGTTGGCGGTTAGGGGCGAAGCGGGGTGTTTTGGTTGGCGGTTATGGGCGAAGTGGGGAGGATGGTTGGCGGTTAGGGGCGAAGCGGGGTGTTTTGGTTGGCGGTTAGGGGCGAAGCGGGGAGGATGGTTGGCGGTTAGGGGCGGAGCGGGGAGGATGGTTGGCGGTTAGGGGCGAAGCGGGGTGTTTTGGTTGGCGGTTAGGGGCGAAGCGGGGAGAATGGTTGGTGGTTAGGGGCGAAGCGGGGTGGATGGTTGGCGGTTAGGGGCGAAGCGGGTTGGGTGGTTGGCGGTTAGGGGCGAAGCGGGTGTTTTGCTTGGCGGTTAGGGGCAAAGCGGGGTGGATGGTTGGCGGTTAGGGGCGAAGCGGGGTGGATGGTTGGCGGTTAGGGGCGAAGCGGGGTGGATGGTTGGCGGTTAGGGGTGAAGCGGGGTGTTTTGGTTGGCGGTTAGGGGCGAAGCAGGGTGTTTTGGTTGGCGGTTAGGGGCGAATCGGGGTTTATGGTTGGCGGTTAGGGGCGAAGCGGGGTGGTTGGTTGGCGGTTAGGGGCGAAGAGGGGTGGATGGTTGGCGGTTAGGGGCGAAGCGGGGTGTTTTGGTTGGCGGTTAGGGGTGAAGCGGGGTGGATGGTTGGCGGTTAGGGGCGAAGCGGGTTGGGTGGTTGGCGGTTAGGGGCGAAGAGGTGTGGATGGTTGTCGGTTAGGGGCGAAGCGGGGTGTTTTGGTTGGCGGCTAGGGGCAAAGCGGGGTGGATGGTTGGCGGTTAGGGGCGAAGCGGGGTGTTTTGGTCGGCGGTTAGGGGCGAAGCGGGGTGACTTGGTTGTGGTTAGGGGCGAAGCGGGGTGTTTTGGTTGGCGGTTAGGGGCAAAGCGGGGTGTTTTGGTTGGCGGTTAGGGGCGGAGCGGGGTGTTCAAGCCCTGTTCAAGCTCTGTTCAAGCTCTGTTCAAGCCCTGTTCAAGCCCTGCTCAAGCCCATTCCCAATCCATGTTCAAGAGAGAAGAGGTGTGGATGGTTGGCGGTTAGGGGCGGAGCGGGGTGGATGGTTGGCGGTTAGGGGCGAAGCGGGGTGGATGGTTGGCGGTTAGGGGCAAAGCGGGGTGGATGGTTGGCGGTTAGGGGCGAAGCGGGGTGTTTTGGTTGGCGGTTAGGGGCGAAGCGGGGTGTTTTGGTTGGCGGTTAGGGGCAAAGCGGGGTGTTTTGGTTGGCGGTTAGGGGCGAATAGGGGTGTATGGTTGGCGGTTAGGGGCGAAGCGGGGTGTTTTGGTCGGCGGTTAGGGGCGAAGCGGGGTGTTTTGGTTGCGGTTAGGGGCAAAGCGGGGTGGATGGTTGGCGGTTAGGGGCGAAGCGGGGTGGATGGTTGGCGGTTAGGGGCGAAGCGGGGTGTTTTGGTTGGCGGTTAGGGGCGAAGTGGGGTGGATGGTTGGCGGATAGGGGCAAAGCGGGGTTGATGGTTGGCGGTTAGGGGCGAAGCGGGGTGTATGGTTGGCGGTTAGGGGCGAATCGGGGTGTATGGTTGGCGGTTAGGGGCGAAGCGGGGTGGTTGGTTGGCGGTTAGGGGCGAAGAGGGGTGGATGGTTGGCGGTTAGGGGCGAAGCGGGGTGTTTTGGTTGGCGGTTAGGGGTGAAGCGGGGTGGATGGTTGGCGGTTAGGGGCGAAGCGGGTTGGGTGGTTGGCGGTTAGGGGCGAAGAGGTGTGGATGGTTGTCGGTTAGGGGCGAAGCGGGGTGTTTTTGTTGGCGGTTAGGGGCAAAGCGGGGTGGATGGTTGGCGGTTAGGGGCGAAGCGGGGTGTTTTGGTCGGCGGTTAGGGGCGAAGCGGGGTGACTTGGTTGCGGTTAGGGGCGAAGCGGGGTGTTTTGGTTGGCGGTTAGGGGCAAAGCGGGGTGTTTTTGTTGGCGGTTAGGGGCGGAGCGGGGTGTTCAAGCCCTGTTCAAGCTCTGTTCAAGCTCTGTTCAAGCCCTGTTCAAGCCCTGCTCAAGCCCATGCCCAATCCATGTTCAAGAGAGAAGAGGTGTGGATGGTTGGCGGTTAGGGGCGGAGCGGGGTGGATGGTTGGCGGTTAGGGGCGAAGCGGGGTGGATGGTTGGCGGTTAGGGGCAAAGCGGGGTGGTTGGTTGGCGGTTAGGGGCGAAGCGGGGTGTTTTGGTTGGCGGTTAGGGGCGAAGCGGGGTGTTTTGGTTGGCGGTTAGGGGCAAAGCGGGGTGTTTTGGTTGGCGGTTAGGGGCGAATAGGGGTGTATTGTTGGCGGTTAGGGGCGAAGCGGGGTGTTTTGGTCGGCGGTTAGGGGCGAAGCGGGGTGTTTTGGTTGCGGTTAGGGGCAAAGCGGGGTGGATGGTTGGCGGTTAGGGGCGAAGCGGGGTGGATGGTTGGCGGTTATGGGCGAAGCGGGGTGGATGGTTGGCGGTTAGGGGCAAAGCGGGGTGGATAGTTGGCGGTTAGGGGCGAAGCGGGGTGTTTTGGTTGGCGGTTAAGGGGCGAAGCGGGGTGTTTTGGTTGGCGGTTAGGGGCAAAGCGGGGTGTTTTGGTTGGCGGTTAGGGGCGAATAGGGGTGTATGGTTGGCGGTTAGGGGCGAAGCGGGGTGTTTTGGTCGGCGGTTAGGGGCGAAGCGGGGTGTTTTGGTTGCGGTTAGGGGCAAAGCGGGGTGGATGGTTGGCGGTTAGGGGCGAAGCGGGGTGGATGGTTGGCGGTTAGGGGCGAAGCGGGGTGTTTTGGTTGGCGGTTAGGGGCGAAGTGGGGTTGATGGTTGGCGGATAGGGGCAAAGCGGGGTGGATGTTTGGTGGTTAGGGGCGAAGTGGGGTTGATGGTTGGCGGATAGGGGCGAATCGGGGTGTATGGTTGGCGGTTAGGGGCGAAGCAGGGTGTTTTGGTCGGCGGTTAGGGGCGAAGCGGGGTGTTTTGGTTGCGGTTAGGGGCGAAGAGGGGTGTATGGTTGGCGGTTAGGGGCAAAGCGGGGTGGATGTTTGGTGGTTAGGGGCGAAGCGGGGTGGATGGTTGGCGGTTAGGGGCGAAGCGGGGTGTTTTGGTTGGCGGTTAGGTGCGAAGCGGGGAGGATGGTTGGCGGTTAGCGGCGGAGCGGGGAGGATGGTTGGCGGTTAGGGGCGAAGCGGGGTGTTTTGGTTGGCGGTTAGGGGCGAAGCGGGGTGTATGGTTGGCGGTTAGGGGCAAAGCGGGGTTGGCGGTTAGGGGCAAAGCGGGGTTGATGGTTGGCGGTTAGGTGCGAAGCGGGGTGTATGGTTGGCAGTTAGGGCGAATCGGGGTGTATGGTTGGCGGTTAGGGGCAAAGCGGGGTGGTTGGTTGGCGGTTAGGGGCGAAGAGGGGTGGATGGTTGGCGGTTAGGGGCGAAGCGGGGTGGATGGTTGGCGGTTAGGGGCGAAGCGGGGTGGCTGGTTGGCGGTTAGGGGCAAAGCGGGGTTGATGGTTGGCGGTTAGGGGCGAAGCGGGGTGTATGGTTGGCGGTTAGGGGCGAATCGGGGTGTATGGTTGGCGGTTAGGGGCGAAGCGGGGTGGTTGGTTGGCGGTTAGGGGCAAAGAGGGGTGGATGGTTGGCGGTTAGGGGCGAAGCGGGGTGTTTTGGTTGGCGGTTAGGGGTGAAGCGGGGTGGATGGTTGGCGGTTAGGGGCGAAGCGGGTTGGGTGGTTGGCGGTTAGGGGCGAAGAGGTGTGGATGGTTGTCGGTTAGGGGCGAAGCGGGGTGTTTTGGTTGGCGGTTAGGGGCAAAGCGGGGTGGATGGTTGGCGGTTAGGGGCGAAGCGTGGTGTTTTGGTCGGCGGTTAGGGGCGAAGCGGGGTGTTTTGGTTGCGGTTAGGGGCGAAGCGGGGTGTTTTGGTTGGCGGTTAGGGGCAAAGCGGGGTGTTTTGGTTGGCGGTTAGGGGCGGAGCGGGGTGTTCAAGCCCTGTTCAAGCTCTGTTCAAGCTCTGTTCAAGCCCTGTTCAAGCCCTGCTCAAGCCCATGCCCAATCCATGTTCAAGAGAGAAGAGGTGTGGATGGTTGGCGGTTAGGGGCGGAGCGGGGTGTTTTGGTTGGCGGTTAGGGGCGAAGCGGGGTGGATGGTTGGCGGTTAGGGGCAAAGCGGGGTGGATAGTTGGCGGTTAGGGGCAAAGCGGGGTGTTTTGGTTGGCGGTTAGGGGCAAAGCGGGGTGGATGGTTGGCGGTTAGGGGCGAAGCGGGGTGTTTTGGTTGGCGGTTAGGGGCGAAGCGGGGTGTTTTGGTTGGCGGTTAGGGGCAAAGCGGGGTGTTTTGGTTGGCGGTTAGGGGCGAATAGGGGTGTATGGTTGGCGGTTAGGGGCGAAGCGGGGTGTTTTGGTCGGCGGTTAGGGGCGAAGCGGGGTGTTTTGGTTGCGGTTAGGGGCAAAGCGGGGTGGATGGTTGGCGGTTAGGGGCGAAGCGGGGTGGATGGTTGGCGGTTAGGGGCGAAGCGGGGTGTTTTGGTTGGCGGTTAGGGGCGAAGTGGGGTGGATGGTTGGCGGATAGGGGCAAAGCGGGGTGGATGTTTGGTGGTTAGGGGCGAAGCGGGGTGGATGGTTGGCGGTTAGGGGCGAAGCGGGGTGGATGTTTGGTGGTTAGGGGCGAAGCGGGGTGTATTGGTCGGCGGTTAGGGGCGAAGCGGGGTGGATGGTTGGCGGTTAGGGGCGAAGCGGGGTGTTTTGGTTGGCGGTTAGGGGCGAAGCGGGGTGTTTTGGTTGGCGGTTAGGGGCAAAGCGGGGTGTTTTGGTTGGCGGTTAGGGGCGAAGTGGGGAGGATGGTTGGCGGTTAGGGGCGAAGCGGGGTGTTTTGGTTGGCGGTTAGGTGCGAAGCGGGGAGGATGGTTGGCGGTTAGGGGCGGAGCGGGGAGGATGGTTGGCGGTTAGGGGCGAAGCGGGGTGTATGGTTGGCGGTTAGGGGCGAAGCGGGGTGGTTGGTTGGCGGTTAGGGGCGAAGAGGGGTGGATGGTTGGCGGTTAGGGGCGAAGCGGGGTGTTTTGGTTGGCGGTTAGGGGTGAAGCGGGGTGGATGGTTGGCGGTTAGGGGCGAAGCGGGTTGGGTGGTTGGCGGTTAGGGGCGAAGAGGTGTGGATGGTTGTCGGTTAGGGGCGAAGCGGGGTGTTTTGGTTGGCGGTTAGGGGCAAAGCGGGGTGGATGGTTGGCGGTTAGAGGCGAAGCGGGGTGTTTTGGTCGGCGGTTAGGGGCGAAGCGGGGTGTTTTGGTTGCGGTTAGGGGCGAAGCGGGGTGTTTTGGTTGGCGGTTAGGGGCAAAGCGGGGTGTTTTGGTTGGCGGTTAGGGGCGGAGCGGGGTGTTCAAGCCCTGTTCAAGCTCTGTTCAAGCTCTGTTCAAGCCCTGTTCAAGCCCTGCTCAAGCCCATGCCCAATCCATGTTCAAGAGAGAAGAGGTGTGGATGGTTGGCGGTTAGGGGCGGAGCGGGGTGGATGGTTGGCGGTTAGGGGCGAAGCGGGGTGGATGGTTGGCGGTTAGGGGCAAAGCGGGGTGGATAGTTGGCGGTTAGGGGCAAAGCGGGGTGTTTTGGTTGGCGGTTAGGGGCGAATAGGGGTGTATGGTTGGCGGTTAGGGGCGAAGCGGGGTGTTTTGGTCGGCGGTTAGGGGCGAAGCGGGGTGTTTTGGTTGCGGTTAGGGGAAAAGCGGGGTGGATGGTTGGCGGTTAGGGGCGAAGCGGGGTGTTTTGGTTGGCGGTTAGGGGCGAAGTGGGGTTGATGGTTGGCGGATAGGGGCAAAGCGGGGTGGATGTTTGGTGGTTAGGGGCGAAGCGGGGTGGATGGTTGGCGGTTAGGGGCGAAGCGGGGTCTATTGGTCGGCGGTTAGGGGCGAAGCGGGGTGGATGGTTGGCGGTTAGGGGCGAAGCGGGGTGTTTTGGTTGGCGGTTAGGAGGGAAGCGGGGTGTTTTGGTTGGCGGTTAGGGGCGAATCGGGGTGTATGGTTGGCGGTTAGGGGCGAAGCAGGGTGTTTTGGTCGGCGGTTAGGGGCGAAGCGGGGTGTTTTGGTTGCGGTTAGGGGCGAAGAGGGGTGGATGGTTGGCGGTTAGGGGCGAAGCGGGGTGGATGGTTGGCGGTTAGGGGCGAAGCGGGGTGTTTTGGTTGGCGGTTAGGGGCGAAGTGGGGTGGATGGTTGGCGGATAGGGGCAAAGCGGGGTGGATGGTTGGCGGTTAGGGGCAAAGCGGGGTGTATAGTTGGCGGTTAGGGGCAAAGCGGGGTGTTTTGGTTGGCGGTTAGGGGCGAAGCGGGGTGTTTTGGTTGGCGGTTAGGGGCGAAGCGGGGTGTTTTGGTCGGCGGTTAGGGGCGAAGCGGGGTGTTTTGGTTGCGGTTAGGGGCAAAGCGGGGTGGATGGTTGGCGGTTAGGGGCGAAGCGGGGTGGATGGTTGGCGGTTAGGGGCGAAGCGGGGTGTTTTGGTTGGCGGTTAGGGGCGAAGTGGGGTTGATGGTTGGCGGATAGGGGCAAAGCGGGGTGGATGTTTGGTGGTTAGGGGCGAAGCGGGGTGGATGGTTGGCGGTTAGGGGCGAAGCGGGGTCTATTGGTCGGCGGTTAGGGGCGAAGCGGGGTGGATGGTTGGCGGTTAGGGGCGAAGCGGGGTGTTTTGGTTGGCGGTTAGGAGGGAAGCGGGGTGTTTTGGTTGGCGGTTAGGGGCGAATCGGGGTGTATGGTTGGCGGTTAGGGGCGAAGCAGGGTGTTTTGGTCGGCGGTTAGGGGCGAAGCGGGGTGTTTTGGTTGCGGTTAGGGGCGAAGAGGGGTGGATGGTTGGCGGTTAGGGGCGAAGCGGGGTGGATGGTTGGCGGTTAGGGGCGAAGCGGGGTGTTTTGGTTGGCGGTTAGGGGCGAAGTGGGGTGGATGGTTGGCGGATAGGGGCAAAGCGGGGTGGATGTTTGGCGGTTAGGGGCGAAGCGGGGTGGATGGTTGGCGGTTAGGGGCGAAGCCGGGTGTTTTGGTCGGCGGTTAGGGGCGAAGCGGGGTGTTTTGGTTGCCGTTAGGGGCGAAGCGGGGTGAATGGTTGGCGGTTAGGGGCGAAGCGGGGTGGATGGTTGGCGGTTAGGGGTGAAGCGGGGTGTTTTGGTTGGCGGTTAGGGGAGAAGCGGGGTGTTTTGGTTGGCGGTTAGGGACGAAGTGGGGAGGATGGTTGGCGGTGAGGGGTGAAGCGGGGTGTTTTGGTTGGCGGTTAGGGGCGAAGCGGGGTGTTTTGGTTGGCGGTTAGGGGTGAAGTGGGGAGGATGGTTGGCGGTTAGGGGCGAAGCGGGGTGTTTTGGTTGGCGGTTAGGGGCGAAGCGGGGAGGATGGTTGGCGGTTAGGGGCGGAGCGGGGAGGATGGTTGGCGGTTAGGGGCAAAGCGGGGTTGATGGTTGGCGGTTAGGGGCGAAGCGGGGTGTATGGTTGGCGGTTAGGGGCGAATCGGGGTGTATGGTTGGCGGTTAGGGGCGAAGCGGGGTGGTTGGTTGGCGGTTAGGGGCGAAGAGGGGTGGATGGTTGGCGGTTAGGGGCGAAGCGGGGTGTTTTGGTTGGCGGTTAGGGGTGAAGCGGGGTGGATGGTTGGCGGTTAGGGGCGAAGCGGGTTGGGTGGTTGGCGGTTAGGGGCGAAGAGGTGTGGATGGTTGTCGGTTAGGGGCGAAGCGGGGTGTTTTGGTTGGCGGTTAGGGGCAAAGCGGGGTGGATGGTTGGCGGTTAGGGGCGAAGCGGGGTGTTTTGGTCGGCGGTTAGGGGCAAAGCGGGGTTGATGGTTGGCGGTTAGGTGCGAAGCGGGATGTATGGTTTGCGGTTAGGGACGAATCGGGGTGTATGGTTGGCGGTTAGGGGCGAAGCGGGGTGGTTGTTTGGCGGTTAGGGGCGGAGCGGGGAGGATGGTTGGCGGTTAGGGGCAAAGCGGGGTTGATGGTTGGCGGTTAGGGGCGAAGCGGGGTGTATGGTTGGCGGTTAGGGGCGAATCGGGGTGTATGGTTGGCGGTTAGGGGCGAAGCGGGGTGGTTGGTTGGCGGTTAGGGGCGAAGAGGGGTGGATGGTTGGCGGTTAGGGGCGAAGCGGGGTGTTTTGGTTGGCGGTTAGGGGTGAAGCGGGGTGGATGGTTGGCGGTTAGGGGCGAAGCGGGTTGGGTGGTTGGCGGTTAGGGGCGAAGAGGTGTGGATGGTTGTCGGTTAGGGGCGAAGCGGGGTGTTTTGGTTGGCGGTTAGGGGCAAAGCGGGGTGGATGGTTGGCGGTTAGGGGCGAAGCGGGGTGTTTTTGTCGGCGGTTAGGGGCAAAGCGGGGTTGATGGTTGGCGGTTAGGTGCGAAGCGGGATGTATGGTTTGCGGTTAGGGACGAATCGGGGTGTATGGTTGGCGGTTAGGGGCGAAGCGGGGTGGTTGTTTGGCGGTTAGGGGCGAAGAGGGGTGGATGGTTGGCGGTTAGGGGCGAAGCGGGGTGGATGGTTGGCGGTTAGGGGCGAAGCGGGGTGGATGGTTGGCGGTTAGGGTCGAAGCGGGGTGTTTTGAGCCCTGCTCAATCCCTGTTCAAGCCCTGCTCAAGCCCTGCTCAATCCCTGCTCAATCCCTGTTCAAGCCCTGTTCAAGCCCTGCTCAAGCCCTGTTCAAGCCCTGCTCAACCCCTGCTCAATCCCTGTTCAATCCCTGTTCAAGCCCTGCTCAAGCTCTGCTCAAGCCCTGTTCAAGCCCTGTTCAAGCCCTGTTCAAGCCCTGCTCAAGCCCTGTTCAAGCCCTGCTCAAGCCCTGCTCAAGCCCTGTTCAAGCCCTGTTCAAGCCCTGTTCAAGCCCTGTTACAACTAACATTTCACTCCTTGTATTTGAGACAAAGTCACACCTTGTCTGGGTGATTTAGAGAGATAATACCAAATTGTAGCAGACAGATTTAGTTGTTCGTATCACATTTTAAATGTACAATCTCTGAGAAATATATTTTCTGTTTCAATCTTGCAGCCATTAAATAAAGGTTAAATAAATCAAATAAAACATGTAAGATGTGGGGGGAAATAATATTTGAATGTTTAAAAAAATATATATATATATAAATAATTGTTTTATTTTGTTTTAGCAGGGGGTGCTGCAGCACACTCAGCACCCTACTTCCCATGGCTTTGCTTGCAGCAGAAGGCAGTATAACACCTTCTCTTCTCTCCCACCCCAGAGTGTCTGGCTGCTGTTAGCTTCTTTCAAAAGGTTCAAGAAGTGGTTCAATAGAGAAGCTGGCTTCAGAGCATGAAGAGGACTGGTGTAGAAGAATCAAGTCAATAGAATATTGAAGCTGGAAGCACAGTTTCCAGAGACGTCGCTGCCTCGGAGCTGAGCTGACAGACGTCCCTACTCTACATCAGGACTGGGCTGACAGACGTCCTGCTCTACATCGGGACTGGGCTGACAGACGTCCTGCTCTACATCAGGACTGGGCTGAAAGACGTCCCTGCTCTACATCGGGACTGGGCTGACAGACGTCCCTGCTCTACATCAGGACTGGGCTGACAGACGTCCTGCTCTACATCAGGACTGGGCTGACAGACGTCCCTGCTCTACATCGGGACTGGGCTGACAGACGTCCTGCTCTACATCGGGACTGGGCTGAGCGGAGGCGGTAGTAGACTAGGCAGTGACAGAGACAGGTCACATGTACGACGTAGTAAAGAACATTCTACTCTGCTGTTATGTATGTTGCTGTAGTCCGGAGACAGACAGGGAGAGGAGAGGACACGTTTTCTTTTTAGAGAAACGGAAGGAACTTACCGTGGATAGTTTCTGAAAACGTATTGGATAGATTCTAACACAAAGACCTGGTTTGAGAGAGAGATTTAAGCTCCGTTTTTCGGTGAAAGGTAAGCCATGTCGTCTGCGGTGGTCGCTGCCTCTCGTAGACAGTCCTGTTATTTATGCGACCTGCCCCGCATGCCCTGGGCTATGATCTGGGATTTTACCGAACCCATCTGCAGGGGATGTGTTAACTACGAAGGAGCGGACCGGATCGAGTTTGTGATTGAGACAGCCCGGCAGCTGAAGCGGGCTCACGGCTTCCAGGAGGGGAGGTCTCCGGGGCCGGGGAAACAGCAGCAGCTATCGGGGAAAGAGATCCAGTCTAACCACCACGCGTCTGGAGGAGACCCCGGATCCCGGCCGTCACAGCCCCTGGACCGCTACCCCCTTTCCACCTTGGACCGTCCGCTGCGGATGGGACCGGAGTACCAGTCTGGGAGACAGGCTAACGGAATTCCGGTACCTAATGGATTTCCTAAACCGGACGACCCACACGAGCTCAACCGGCAGAGCCCCAACCCGCAAAGGAATAACACGGTTCCTCCTAATCTAATTCCTCTGGTGAACGGGAACATGTCCTTGTTACACGTAGTTAACGGCAGAACCGTGTGTCCGATGGCGATGGGGCACCCGGGGTCCGAGCACGAGCACGGCGGCGGTAAACGGTTAGTCTCGGTCTCCTGTAGTGACCAGCACGAGAAGGATAAGCAGCACATACCTGACAGCCTGACACCGGAGATAGAGCATCACAAAGCCCGGGCGGATGAGTGGATGAACAAGGGGAAAACAGTCAGGGACTTGATGGTTCTCCATACTTTCGACAGCCGGTTGAAGAAGGATCATGCAGCCATGCAACAGAGGGCGATGGGCTATGAGCAACAGCAGAACGGAGCTGCTTCCAAATCAGGTTGGTGCTGGCTGGATGTATGGGGTTGGTTTTTCCATGTGAATGGAGCAGTACAGTGGACTATTCAGCATATTTACCCTTTGCTACATATTCTAGACTACATGTTTACAGTTCAATAAAATAAATGTTGCGTTTTCTCACGACTCAAACAGACAAGTCATGCATAATATGCCCAGGGAGATCATTTAATGTCAACTCTTTGCTATGCATACCATTCAAATGAAAAAGATTTGTCAGATTTGCATTTTTCTTTCTTAACAATAGCAAATTATATACTAATAAATACATAATCCCAAAAGGCACTTTTTAAGCATGACTTGTGGGAGTGTTTGTGTCATTGCAAAAAAATGCTAATCTGATGTAAATCTATTCGGTTTAAAGTGTTAGTATGTACAAAGGGTTTAACCTGTGAAGTACTCTACATATGCACTTCTAATCAGGACTTGTTGTGGGTATGTTTGTCACGAGAAAAAAAAATGCAAATCTGACAAATCTATTTCATTTGAATGGTATGCATAGCAAAGAGTTGACTTAAATTATTCCCATATGCATATTATGCATCGTGAGAAAGAGTCGTGAGTCGTGAGAAAACGCAACATGTATTTTTATTGAGCTGTAAACATGTAGTCTAGAATATGTAGCAGAGGGTAAATATGCTGAATGAAGTGCATATGGAGAGCACTTCACAGGTTAAACCCTTTGTTACATACGAGCACACTTTAAACCAAATAGATTTACACCAGATTAGCATTTTTGTAATGACACAAACACTCCCACATGTCATGCTTAAAATAGTGCCTTTCGGGATTATGTATTTATTAGTATATAATTTGAGATTATGCATTTATTAGTATATAATTTGGGATAATGTATTTATTAGTACAGTATATACTTTGGGATTGTGTATTTATTAGTATATAATTTGGGATTGTGTATTTATTAGTATATAATTTGGGATTGTGTATTTATTAGTATATAATTTGGGATTATGTATTTATTAGTATATGATTTGCTGTTATTATTGTGCATCATTATTTTTCTTCTCAGTATTAATCATCATCTGTCCATGTTGTCTCTAACTCAGCCTTCTTCATGACCATCTGTCCATGTTGTGTCTCTAACTCAGCCTTCTTCATGACCATCTGTCCATGTTGTCTATAACTCAGCCTTCTTCATGACCATCATCTGTCCATGTTGTCTCTCTAACTCAGCCTTCTTCATGACCATCTGTCCATGTTGTCTATAACTCAGCCTTCTTCATGACCATCTGTTTATGTCGTGTCTCTAACTCAGCCTTCTTCATGACCATCATCTGTCCATGTTGTGTCTCTAACTCAGCCTTCTTCATGAACATCTGTTTATGTTGTGTCTCTAACTCAGCCTTCTTCATGACCATCTGTCCATGTTGTCTAGAACTCAGCCTTCTTCATGACCATCTGTCCATGTTGTGTCTCTAACTCAGCCTTCTTCATGACCATCTGTTTATGTCGTGTCTCTAACTCAGCCTTCTTCATGACCATCATCTGTCCATGTTGTGTCTCTAACTCAGCCTTCTTCATGACCATCTGTTTATGTTGTGTCTCTAACTCAGCCTTCTTCATGACCATCTGTCCATGTTGTCTAGAACTCAGCCTTCTTCATGACCATCTGTCCATGTTGTGTCTCTAACTCAGCCTTCTTCATGAACATCTGTTTATGTTGTGTCTCTAACTCAGCCTTCTTCATGACCATCTGTCCATGTTGTCTATAACTCAGCCTTCTTCATGACCATCTGTTTATGTCGTGTCTCTAACTCAGCCTTCTTCATGACCATCTGTTTATGTTGTGTCTCTAACTCAGCCTTCTTCATGATCGTCTGTCCATGTTTTCTATAACTCAGCCTTCTTCATGACCATCTGTTTATGTTGTGTCTCTAACTGAGCCCTCTTCATGTTTAACCCTTTCCTTCCTTCAGACAGGGGAAAACACCCACGGACTATGAAAAGGAAAGCATCGCCAGAACCTGAGGGGGAGAGAGAGGGAACCGCCGCCAAGCATAATGGAGAGGACAGACAGCAGTGGTTACCGGGTCCACCATCTGACCGTGACGGACATAAAATGCCCCCGGGACCACCACCAAGCTTCTCCTCCATCCCCACCAATACCATATCTCCCCACTCACGCACCACCCCACCGGAAGCTGCGCAGAACGGCCAGTCCCCCATGGCGGCGCTGATCCTCGCGGCAGACAACGCCGGTGGTGGCGGGAACAGCTCGCCCAAAGACGGGAACCAGGTCCACTCCACCACACGCCGCAACAGCAGCAGCCCGCTCTCGCCCTCCTCCATGAACCAGAACCGCCGGCCCACACAGGGTAAGGAGGCATCCGGTATTATGGGGACACTTCACGTGCCAGGGGGTGGAATGATGGACCAAGGGCATCAAAGCATTCCGGACTCGTCAGTACCCGGGAGCGTACCCCTCTGCTGCACGCTCTGTGACCAGAGGTTAGAGGACACTCACTTTGTTCAGTGTCCGTCGGTTCCCTCGCACAAGTTCTGCTTCCCGTGTTCGCGGCAGAGCATTAAACAACAAGGAGCCACCGGGGAGGTGTACTGTCCCAGCGGGGAGAAGTGCCCGTTGGTCGGCTCTAACGTACCGTGGGCTTTCATGCAAGGAGAAATCGGCACTATCCTTGCAGGGGACGTCAAAGTAAAAAACGAAATGGACACTTGAGATTTTATTTTCAAAATATTTTGTGGAGAGAGTTTGTTTTGTTGGAAAAAGACCAAATACGAGTGTATAAATATTAAAATGAAATACCACATAACATCCAAACAAACTAACCAACGGACTTTGTACATATTTTACCCAATCCGAGGGGACTAGTGTAGGCTATACTTTGTAAAACAAGGCTGTATAATTTTGAGATTTTTTTAATACATTCCGTTTCTATATTTTTGAAAATAAAGGTATTTAATTATAATAGAACTGGGCTCTCTCGGCCCTATTTGTTGATGTTTAACACGGTTGATGTAGGCCTACTTCTAGTCATGCATCCCAAAAGGCACTCTATTCCCTAAATAGGACACTATTTTTGAGCAGGGACACCCACAGGGACACCCACAGAGCTCTGGTCAAAAGTAGTGCCCTATTTAGGTTACAGGGTGCCTTTTGGGACGCAGACTCTGTCTGGTGGCTGTTCCTGTTCAAAACCTGACTGATGATGACACCCTTCTCTACGAGGTACATGGCAACCAACTGAAATGCTTTTATCTGTGACTTGTATGCACTTGTTTCAAAATAATTGCCAAATACAATGTTTGATGTTGTATGAAGAAGTGAGTGTCTGGGGTCTTTCTTTAAATGATACCGTTAAGAAAGAGGGATAAGAAACCACTGTCAAATGGAAACAGAATGAATAGGATGTTTGGGTTCTATAATTAGCAGACAACTGAAGGCTAAAGTAGTGCACTTGTCTGGTATGTCAGTGCACACTGCTGCCAAAATGGAGTTGCAATGCAACATGTTTTCTGTATTCTTCAGTAGACATCTCTCTCTGACATCCTGTTCCAACTACACGATCCTCTCAGTAGACATCTCTCTCTCTCTCTCTCTCTCTGACATCCTGTACCAACTACACAATCCTCTCAGTAGACATCTCTCTCTTTCTCTCTCTCTCTCTCTCTCTCTCTCTGACATCCTGTACCAACTACACAATCCTCTCAGTAGACATCTCTCTCTCTCTTTCTCTCTCTCTGACATCCTGTACCAGCTACACAATCCTCTCAGTAGACATCTCTCTCTCTCTCTGACATCCTGTACCAACTACACGATCCTCTCAGTAGACATCTCTCTCTGACATCCTGTTCCAACTACACGATCCTCTCAGTAGACATCGCTCTCTTTCTCTCGCTCTCTCCCTCTCTGACATCCTGTACCAACTACACAATCCTCTCAGTAGACATCTCTCTCTCTCTCTCTCTCTCTCTCTCTCTCTCTCTCTCTCTCTCTCTCTCTCTCTCTCTCTCTCTGACATCCTGTACCAACTACACAATCCTCTCAGTAGACATCTCTCTCTGACATCCTGTACCAACTACACAATCCTCTCAGTAGACATCTCTCTCTCTCTCTCTCTCTCTCTCTCTGACATCCTGTACCAGCTACACGATCCTCTCAGTAGACATCTCTCTCTCTCTCTCTGACATCCTGTACCAACTACACAATCCTCTCAGTAGACATCTCTCTCTTTCTCTCTCTCTCTCTCTCTGACATCCTGTACCAACTACACGATCCTCTCAGTAGACATCTCTCTCTCTCTCTCTCTGAATCCTGTACCAACTACACGATCCTCTCAGTAGACATCTCTCTCTGACATCCTGTTCCAACTACACAATACTCTCAGTAGACATCTCTCTCTCTCTCTCTCTCTGACATCCTGTAACAACTACACGATCCTCTGAGTAGACATCACTTTCTCTCGCTCTCTGACATCCTGTTCCAACTACACGATCCTCTCAGAAGGTACTTGTTGATAATGCAGGGTTATTGAAGAGGCAACTCCAGGATGCTGGCCTTCTAGGCAGATTCCTCTGACCAGTGTTTGTGTTCTTCTGCCCATCTTAATCTTTTCTTTTTATTGGCCAGTCTGAGATATGGCTTTTTCTTTGCAACTCTGACTAGAAGGCCAGCATCTCGGAGTCGCCTCTTCACTGTTGACGTTGAGACTGGTGATTTGCAGGTATTATTTAATGAAGCTGCCTGTTGAGGACTTGTGAGGCGTCTGTTTCTCAAACTAGACACTCTAATGCCCTCTTGCTCAGTTGTGCACCGGGGCCTCCCACTCCTCTTTCTATTCTGGTTAGAGACAGTTTGCGCTGTTCTGTGAAGGAAGTAGGACACAGCGTTGTATGAGATCCTCAGTTTCTTGGCAATTTCTCGCATGGAATAGCCTTCATTTCTCAGAACAAGAATAGACTGACGAGTTTCAGAAGAAAGTTATTTGTTTCTGGGCATATTGAGCCTGTAATCGAACCCACAAATGCTGATGCTCCAGATACTCAACTAGTCTAAAGAAATCCAGTTTTATTGCTTTTTTAATCAGTACAACAGTTTTCAGCTGTGCTAAAATAATTGCAAAAGGGTTTTCTAATGATCAATTAGTCTTTTAAAATGATAAACTTGGATTAGCTAAAACAACGTGCCATTGGAACACAGGAGTGATGGTTGCTGATAATGGTCCTCTGTACTCCTATGTAGATATTCCATAAAAAAATCAGCCGTTTCCAGCTACAATAGTCCTTTACAACATTAACAATGTCTACGCTGTATCTCTGATCAATTTGATGTTAATTTAATGGACTTTTGTCTTTTTGTCTTTTTTCTTTCCAAAACAAGGACAGTTCTAAGTGACCCCAAACATTTGAACGGTGGTGTATATTCACCAAAGCACTATTTTCTGACAATTGAATGATTACCTTGTTTATCATGATTTACCAACGGTGGTTACCAACGGTGGTTACTGGTTACCTAGGGTGGTTACTGGTTACCAATGGTGGTTACTGGTTACCTACGGTGGTTACCTACGGTGGTTACTGGTTACCTACGGTGGTTACCTACGGTGGTTACTGGTTACCAATGGTGGTTACTGGATACCTACGGTGGTTACCTACGGTGGTTACTGGTTACCTACGGTGGTTACCTACGGTGGTTACTGGTTACCTACGGTGGTTACCTACGGTGGTTACTGGTTACCTACGGTGGTTACCTACGATGGTTACTGGTTACCTACGGTGGTTACCTACGGTGGTTACTGGTTACCTACGGTGGTTACTGGTTACCTACGGTGGTTACCAACGGTGGTTACTGGTTACCTACGGGTTACTGGTTACCTACGGTGGTTACCAACGGTGGTTACTGGTTACCCACGGTGGTTACTGGTAACCAACGGTGGTTACTGGTTACCTACGGTGGTTATCAACAGTGGTTACTGGTTACCTACGGTGGTTACTGGTTACCTACGGTAGTTACCAACGGTGGTTACTGGTTACCAACGGTGGTTACCTATGGTTGTAACCAACCGTGGTTACTGGTTACCAATGGTGGTTACTGGTTACCAATGGTGGTTTTGTAAACAATGCATTGTGCTTCTGGAGCACAGCTGATACATTGTATCATAGATGATGAAGACGATGACAGCCTACATTGGAATAACGACGATGATGATGATAGGCTACATTGGAACAACGATGATGCTGTTAGCCCATGTCTCCTCAAGGCTTTATAATAGTGTTTGTTGCTGGGGGTTGGCCAGCCAGCCAGTCTGTCAGGAGGAAACGGCATGTCTCCTCAAGGCTTTAGAATAGTGTTTGTTGCTGGGGGTTGGCCAGCCAGCCAGCCTGTCAGGAGGAAAAGGCATGTCTCCTCAAGGCTTTAGAATGAGGAATGCAGGATATCCACCCATGTGTGCCTGAAGAGTACAGGCTGTGTGTGTGTGTGTGGGGGGGGGGGGGGGGGGGGGGGGGGGCTCTTGCTCGGTGATCTAACTAGAGAGACTATGATGATAACATAACTGGTCATGTTATTCTGTATGTGTATGTTGAGTTTAGCCCTTTCCTCCCTCAGAACATGGCAGCAGGCTGAATTATGAAGTTTGTCCTTGCTTTGGACTGGAGCTCAGCTGTTACAGAGACGGGATGCTTCCCAACCTGCACCCTATTGCCTATGTACTGTATAGTGCACGACTTCTGACCAGAGCCGTATGTCTGCCTGACTGCCAGATTGCTGATGGGCAACATAGTCAATGTACTTACTAGGCTAAGTCTAACTTAGTGACGACCTTAGGTCATGGTAAATCATGATTAATCTCTGTCTTTACAGTTCCTGAAACATGTCAATGACCTGATGCATGGCCTCTACAGCATTCAGGTCACACTGACACTGGATTTCCTGATCTTAGTGTAAGTCGATCCAAATGAAATAGCACCACTTCTTCAAATTGGACACTACTTTTGAGCAAAACCCCTACACATCTGTTTGTGTTACAGTCTAAATGTAAAATGATTTACACAGTAATTATGACCACATCCGGAGGGCGTCCTCCAGCCTATCAGAGGTCTTGCAGCATGAACTGACATGTCGTCCACCCAATCAAAGGATCAGAGAATGAATCTAGTACTGAAAGTATAAGCTACAGCTAGCATAATGTGGTAAGTGGTTGACTCAAAGAGAGAGAATGGTTTAACAGTTTTAAACAAATGACTTTCTTCCAAAATTAAGGAGAAGCTTACTTAGCTAGCTGGTTTAGTCTTCTGTAGTAACACCCTGCTCCAACAGTGGGATGCTATGTTAGCTAGCTGGTTTAGTCTTCTGAAACACCCTGCTCCAACAGTGGGATGCTATATTAGCTAGCTGGTTTAGTCTTCTGTAACACCCTATTCAAACAGTGGGATGCTATGCTAGCTAGCTGGTTTAGTCTTCTGAAACACCCTGCTCAAACAGTGGGATGCTAGCTAGCTGGTTTAGTCTTCTGAAACACCCTGCTCAAACAGTGGGATGCTATGTTAGCTAGCTGGTTTAGTCTCCTGTAACACCCTACTCAAACAGTGGGATGCTATGTTAGCTAGCTGGTTTAGTCTTCTGTAACACCCTGCTCCAACAGTGGGATGCTATGTTAGCTAGCTGGTTTAGTCTTCTGAAACACCCTGCTCAAACAGTGGGATGCTAGCTAGCTGGTTTAGTCTTCTGAAACACCCTGCTCAAACAGTGGGATGCTATGTTAGCTAGCTGGTTTAGTCTCCTGTAACACCCTACTCAAACAGTGGGATGCTATGTTAGCTAGCTGGTTTAGTCTTATGTAACACCCTACTCAAACAGTGGGATGCTATGCTAGCTAGCTGGTTTAGTCTTCTGAAACACCCTGCTCAAACAGTGGGATGCTAGCTAGCTGGTTTAGTCTTCTGAAACACCCTGCTCAAACAGTGGGATGCTATGTTAGCTAGCTGGTTTAGTCTCCTGTAACACCCTACTCAAACAGTGGGATGCTATGTTAGCTAGCTGGTTTAGTCTTATGTAACACCCTACTCAAACAGTGGGATGCTATGCTAGCTAGCTGGTTTAGTCTTCTGAAACACCCTGCTCAAACAGTGGGATGTTATGCTAGCTAGCTGGTTTAGTCTTATGTAACACCCTGCACAAACAGTGGGATGCTATGTTAGCTGGTTTAGTCTTCTGAAACACCCTGCTCAAACAGTAGGGTGCCATGTTAGCTAGCTGGTTTAGTCTTCTGTAACACCCTGCTCCAACAGTGGGATGCTACGCTAGCTAGCTGGTTTAGTCTTATGTAACACCCTACTCAAACAGTGGGATGCTATGTTAGCTAGCTGGTTTAGTCTTATGTAACACCCTGCACAAACAGTGGGATGCTATGCTAGCTGGTTTAGTCTTCTGAAACACCCTGCTCAAACAGTGGGATGTTATGCTAGCTAGCTGGTTTAGTCTTCTGAAAAACCCTGCACAAACAGTGGGATGCTATGTTAGCTAGCTGGTTTAGTCTTATGTAACACCCTGCACAAAGAGTGGGATGTTATGTTAGCTGGTTTAGTCTTCTGAAACACCCTGCTCAAACAGTAGGGTGCCATGTTAGCTAACTGGTTTAGTCTTCTGTAACACCCTGCTCCAACAGTGGGATGCTACGCTAGCTAGCTGGTTTAGTCTTATGTAACACCCTGCTCCAACAGTGGGATGCTATGTTAGCTAGCTGGTTTAGTCTCATGTAACACCCTACTCAAACAGTGGGATGCTATGTTAGCTGGTTTAGTCTTCTGAAACACCCTGCTCAAACAGTGGGATGTTATGCTAGCTGGTTTAGTCTTCTGAAACACCCTGCTCAAACAGTGGGATGCTATGCTAGCTAGCTGGTTTAGTCTTCTGAAACACCCTGCTCAAACAGTGGGATGCTATGCTAGCTAGCTGGTTTAGTCTTCCGAAACATCCTGCTCAAACAGTGGGATGTTATGCTAGCTAGCTGGTTTAGTCTTCTGAAACACCCTGCTCAAACAGTAGGGTACCATGTTAGCTAGCTGGTTTACTCTTCTGAAACACCCTGCTCAAACAGTGGGATGCTATGCTAGCTAGCTGGTTTAGTCTTCTGAAACACCCTGCTCAAACAGTAGGGTACCATGTTAGCTAGCTGGTTTAGTCTTCTGAAACACCCTGCTCAAACAGTGGGGTGTTATGCTAGCTAGCTGGTTTAGTCTTCTGTAACACCCTGCACAAACAGTTGGATGCTATGCTAGCTGGTTTAGTCTTCTGAAACACCCTGCTCAAACAGTAGGGTACCATGTTAGCTAGCTGGTTTAGTCTTCTGAAACACCCTGCTCAAACATTGGGGTGTTATGCTAGTGTAACAGTATATTTTTAAACTGTCCCCTCGCCCATACCCGGGCGCGAACCAGGGACCTTCTGCACACATCAACAGTCACCCTCGAAGCATCGTTACCCATCGCTCCACAAAAGCCGCGGCTCTTGCAGAGCAAGGGGAACTACTACTTCAAGGTCTCAGAGCAAGTGACGTCACTGATTGAAACGCTATTTAGCGCCCACGCTAACTAAGCTAGCCGTTTCACATCCGTTACACTCACCCCCCTTTTGCACATCCGTTACACTAGCTAGATGGTTTAGTCTTCTGAAAAACCCTGCACAAACAGTGGGATGCTATGCTAGCTGGTTTAGTCTTCTGAAACACCCTACTCAAACAGTGGGATGCTATGTTAGCTAGCTGGTTTAGTCTTCTGAAATACCCTGCTCCAACAGTGGGATGCTATGCTAGCTAGCTGGTTTAGTCTTCTGAAACACCCTGCTCAATCTGTAGGGTGCCATGTTAGCTAGCTGGTTTAGTCTTCTGAAACAGCCTGCTAAAACAGTGGGATGCTATGCTAGCTAGCTGGTTTAGTCTTATGTAACACCCTGCTCCAACAGTGGGATGCTACGCTAGCTAGCTGGTTTAGTCTCCTGTAACACCCGACTCAAACAGTGGGATGCTATGCTAGCTAGCTGGTTTAGTCTTATGTAACACCCTGCACAAACAGTGGGATGCTATGTTAGCTAGCTGGTTTAGTCTTCTGAAACACCCTGCACAAACAGTGGGATGCTATGCTAGCTGGTTTAGTCTTCTGAAACAACCTGCTCAAACAGTGGGATGCTATGTTAGCTAGCTGGTTTAGTCTTATGTAACACCCTACTCAAACAGTGGGATGCTATGCTAGCTAGCTGGTTTAGTCTTCTGAAACACCCTGCTCAAACAGTGGGATGCTATGCTAGCTAGCTGGTTTAGTCTTCTGAAACACCCTGCTCAAACAGTAGGGTGCCATGTTAGCTAGCTGGTTTAGTATTCTGTAACACCCTGCTCCAACAGTGGGATGCTACGCTAGCTAGCTGGTTTAGTCTTATGTAACACCCTGCTCCAACAGTGGGATGCTACGCTAGCTAGCTGGTTTAGTCTCCTGTAACACCCTACTCAAACAGTGGGATGCTATGTTAGCTAGCTGGTTTAGTCTTCTGTAACACCCTGCACAAACAGTGGGATGCTATGTTAGCTAGCTGGTTTAGTCTCATGTAACACCCTACTCAAACAGTGGGATGCTATGCTAGCTAGCTGGTTTAGTCTTCTGAAACACCCTGCACAAACAGAGGGATGCTATGCTAGCTAGCTGGTTTAGTCTTCTGTAACACCCTACTCAAACAGTGGGATGCTATGCTAGCTAGCTGGTTTAGTCTTCTGTAACACCCTACTCCAACAGTGGGATTCTATGCTAGCTAGCTGGTTTAGTCTTCTGAAACACCCTACTCAAACAGTGGGATGCTATGTTAGCTAGCTGGTTTAGTCTTCAGTAACACCCTGCTCCAACAGTGGGATGCTATGCTAGCTAGCTGGTTTAGTCTTCTGAAACACCCTGCTCCAACAGTGGGATGCTATGCTAGCTAGCTGGTGTAGTCTTCTGAAACACCCTGCTCAAACAGTAGGGTGCCATGTTAGCTAGCTGGTTTAGTATTCTGTAACACCCTGCTCCAACAGTGGGATGCTACGCTAGCTAGCTGGTTTAGTCTTATGTAACACCCTGCTCCAACAGTGGGATGCTACGCTAGCTAGCTGGTTTAGTCTCCTGTAACACCCTACTCAAACAGTGGGATGCTATGTTAGCTAGCTGGTTTAGTCTTCTGTAACACCCTGCACAAACAGTGGGATGCTATGCTAGCTGGTTTAGTCTTCTGAAACACCCTGCTCCAACAGTGGGATGCTATGCTAGCTAGCTGGTGTAGTCTTCTGAAACACCCTGCTCAAACAGTAGGGTGCCATGTTAGCTAGGTTGTTTAGTCTTCCGAAACACCCTACTCCAACAGTGGGATGCTATGTTAGCTAGCTGGTTTAGTCTTCTGAAAAACCCTGCACAAACAGTGGGATGCTATGTTAGCTAGCTGGTTTAGTCTTATGTAACACCCTACTCAAACAGTGGGATGCTATGCTAGCTAGCTGGTTTAGTCTTCTGAAACACCCTGCACAAACAGAGGGATGCTATGCTAGCTAGCTGGTTTAGTCTTCTGTAACACCCTACTCAAACAGTGGGATGCTATGCTAGCTAGCTGGTTTAGTCTTCTGAAACACCCTACTCAAACAGTGGGATGCTATGTTAGCTAGCTGGTTTAGTCTTCAGTAACACCCTGCTCCGACAGTGGGATGCTATGCTAGCTAGCTGGTTTACTCTTATGTAACACCCTACTCAAACAGTGGGATGCTATGCTAGCTAGCTGGTTTAGTCTTCTGAAACACCCTGCTCAAACAGTGGGATGCTATGCTAGCTAGCTGGTTTAGTCTTCTGAAACACCCTGCTCAAACAGTGGGATGTTATGCTAGCTAGCTGGTTTAGTCTTCTGAAAAACCCTGCACAAACAGTGGGATGCTATGCTAGCTGGTTTAATCTTCTGAAAAACCCTGCACAAACAGTGGGATGCTATGCGTGCTAGCTGGTTTAGTCTTCTGAAACACCCTGCTCAAACAGTAGGGTGCCATGTTAGCTAGCTGGTTTAGGCTTCTGGACAACACTGGAACTCTTCCAAGTCAAGGCTTTTGGTTTAATTTATTTATTGCCACTGGGGCCCGCCGGTGTAACTGCTTACTGTAACAGCAACATTACTGCATGATTGTGGCGGGTTTACTAACCCATTAGCTATGTTGACTAGGATGTTAATTTAGCTAATATGTTGACAACGATGTAGGTTGTGTGTAGCGGTTTAACTTGGAAAGGTTGTTTCTCCTGGTCGCATACAGCTGAATTGTTGTTCATTGAAGTCCAGAAGAGAAGGAATACAACGTGGCTGTTATGAGCATGAACTGTTGAAAAATGTTTCTTAAACGGAAGCAAACGGAACAGGGATTAACATACCTGAATTTGTCCAATAGAAACTCTCGTTTGCAACTGTTGGACTAATGTTTACAACCTATATCAGCCAGATGCAGGCACCTCACATTTGTGCACCTACGTTCCAAACTGTCATATAGGTACAAATGTGAGTATCAGGCAGTAGCCTAAACTTGTCACTGTTACATTGAACTGGGTGAATATGAATGACAGTAACCTAAACCTGTCACTGTTACATTGAACTGGGTGAATATGAATGACAGTAACCTAAACCTATCACTGAACTGGGTGAATATGAATGACAGTAACCTAAACCTGTCACATTGAACTGGGTGAATATGAATGACAGTAGCCTAAACCTGTCACTGTTACATTGAACTGGGTGAATATGAATGACAGTAACCTAAACCTGTCACTGTTACATTGAACTGGGTGAATATGAATGACAGTAACCTAAACCTGTCACATTGAACTGGGTGAATATGAATGACAGTAACCTAAACCTATCACTGAACTGGGTGAATATGAATGACAGTAACCTAAACCTGTCACATTGAACTGGGTGAATATGAATGACAGTAACCTAAACTTGTCACTGTTACATTGAACTGGGTGAATATGAATGACAGTAACCTAAACCTGTCACTGTTACATTGAACTGGGTGAATATGAATGACAGTAACCTAAACCTATCACTGAACTGGGTGAATATGAATGACAGTAACCTAAACCTGTCACTGTTACATTGAACTGGGTGAATATGAATGACAGTAACCTAAACCTATCACTGAACTGGGTGAATATGAATGACAGTAACCTAAACCTGTCACTGTTACATTGAACTGGGTGAATATGAATGACAGTAGCCTAAACACTGTTCCATTGAATGGAATAGGAATGAAAGACATTCAATATGCTGTAATAGCAATAAGACAATGCTCGTGAAAAAACCATTGTCATCCCTCATCTGAAATGGCACCGACCGCCACTAACACACAGTACCATCATGTTTAAGTGGAATTATCTTTTTTGAAATGGTACTAATTCATTAAAAAATGAAAACCTGAACCCTTTTGATTCAATAAGTATTTGTTTTGGCAAGCCTAAACAAGTTCAGGAGTAAACATTTGCTTAACAAGTCACATAATAAGTTGCATGGACTCACTCTGTGTGCAGTAATAGTGTTAATGTGATTTTTGAATGACTACCTCATCTCTGGACCCCCACACATACAACTATCTGTAAGATCTGTAGTGTATTGGATTTCAAACAAAGATTCAACCACAAGGACCAGGGAGGTTTTCCAATTCCTCTCAAAGAAGGGCCCCTATTGGTAGATGGGTAAAACATGTAAAAGAAGACATTGAATATCCCCTTGACCACGGTGAAGTTATTCATTACACTTTGGATGGTGAATCAATACATCCAGTCACTACAAAGATACAGACGTCTTTCCTAACTCAGTTGCAGGAGAGGAAGGAAACCACTCAGGGATTTCACCATGAGACCAATGGTGACTTCAAAACAGTTACAAAGTTTAAGAGCTGCGATAGGAGAAAACTGAGGATGGATCAACAACATTGTAGTTACTCCACAATACTAACCTAAATGACAGAGTGAAAAGAAGGAAGCCTGTACAGAATAACAAATATTCCAAAACATGCATCCTGTTTGCAACAAGGCACTAATGTTAAACTGCAAAAAATGTGGCAAAGAAATGAACTTTATGTCCTGAATACAAAGCGTCATGGTTGGGGCAAATCCAACACAACACATCACTGATTACCACTTCATTTTTTCACGCATGGTGGTGGCTGCATCATGTTATGAGTATGCTTGTGATCGGCAAGGACTAATGAGGTTTTTAGGATAAAAAGAAATGGGCTAAGCACAGACAAAATCCTAGAGGAAACCCTGCTTCAGTCTGCTTTCCAGCAGACACTGGGAGACAATTTCACCTTTCGGCAGGACAATAACCTAAAACACAAGGCCAAATATACACTGTTGCTTACCAAGACGACATTGAATGTTCCTGAGTGGCTGAGTTTCAGTTTTGACTTCAATCGGCTTGAGAACCTATGGCAAGACTTGAAAGTGGCTGTCTAGCAATGATCAACAACCTATTTGACAGAGCTTGAATCACTTAAAAATAATAATGTTGATATATTGTAAAATTCAAAGCTCTTAAAGACTTACCCAGAACGACTCACAGCTGTAATCACTCTTAGAGACTTACCCAGAAAGACTCTCAGCTGTAATCACTCTTAGAGACTTACCCAGACAGACTCACAGCTGTAATCACTCTTAGAGACTTACCCAGAAAGACTCACAGCTGTAATCACTCTTAGAGACTTACCCAGAAAGACTCACAGCTGTAATCACTCTTAGAGACTTACCCAGAAAGACTCACAGCTGTAATCACTCTTAGAGACTTACCCAGAAAGACTCACAGCTGTAATCACTCTTAGAGACTTACCCAGAAAGACTCACAGCTGTAATCATTGCCAAAGGTGATTCCAACTTGTATTGACACAGGGGTGTGAATACTTATGTAAATGAGCTACAGTATTTCATTTTCAATAAACCTGCAAAAATTCTGCAAAATTCTAAAAACACGTTTTCACTTAGTCATTATGGGGTATTTTCTGTAGATGGAAAAAGAAATCAACAAAATGTGCAAAAAATCAAGGAATACTTTCTGAAGGCACTCTATGCGTTAGTAAAGCAAATAATCCTATTTGAACTCGTATTTTTTTCAGATGTAAAATCCTTGTGTCCTAATTAAGCATTAAAAACAGCTAGCAGCAAAGTAGATTGGTCACGAAAGTCAGAAAAGCAATAAAATGAATCGCTTACCTTTGATAATCGTCATATGTTTGCACTCACGAGACTCCTAGTTACACAATAAATGTTTGTTTTGTTCGATAAAGATTATTTTTATATCCAAAAACCTCCATTTGGTTGGCGTGTTTTGTTTAGTAATCCACAGGCTCGTGCGGTCACGATGGGCAGACGGAAATTCCAAATAGTATCCGTAAAGTTTGTAGAAACATGTCAAACATTTTTTATAATCAATCCTCAGGTTGTTTTTACAAAAAATAATCGATACTATTTCGGCTGGACGGTAGCCTTTTCAATAGGAGAGAGAGAGAAAAGGTCTCGCTCCAGTGGCGCGCGCATGCACAAATCTGGAGACACCTGGCTATTCACTGACGCGATGTGATCATTCTCGCTCATTTTTCAGAATAAAAGCCTGAAACGATGTCTAAAGACTGTTCACACCTTGTGGAAGCCATAGGGAAAGGAATCTGGTTGATATCCCTTTAAATGGAGGATAGGCTTGCAATGGAAAATAGAGGTTTCAGAATAACACCACGTCCTGGTTTGGATTTTCCTCAGGTTTTTGCCTGCAATATCAGTTCTGTTATACTCACAGACAATATTTTGACAGTTTTGGAAACTTTTGAGTGTTTTCTATCCTAATCGGCCAATTATATGCATATTCTAGCTTCTGGGCTTGAGAAATAGGCAGTTTACTTTGGGTATGTTTTTCATCCAAACATCAAAATACTGCCCCCTAGTCCAAGAGGTTTTAACACAGTGTCCAAAGAAGGGCCAGAAGTATACAGAATGGTATACCCCTTTGAAGAGGGGGATGACCGCGGCAGATTTCCAATCTTTGGGAATCTCAGACGATACGACAGAGAGGTTGAACAGGCTAGTAATAGGGGTTGCAACAATTTCGGTGGATCATTTTAGAAAGAGAGGGTCCAGATTGTCTAGCCCGGCTGATTTGTAGGGGTCCAGATTTTGCAGCTCTTTCAGAACATCAGCTATCTGGGTTTGGGTTAAGGAGAAATGGGGGAGGCCTGGGCGAGTTGCTGTGGGGGGTGCAGGGCTGTTGACCGGGGTAGGGATAGCCAGGTGGAAAGCATGGCCAGCCGTAGAAAAATGCTTATTGAAATTCTCTATTCGATACTAATGCAGAACGCCACAGGATGTTCAAATCAAATGTATTTGTCACATACACATGGTTAGCAGATGCTAATGCGAGTGTAGCGAAATGCTTGTGCTTCTAGTTCCGACAATGCAGTAATAACCAACGAGTAATCTAGCTAACAATTCCAAAACTACTACCTTATACACACAAGTGTAAAGGGATAAAGAATATGTACATACAGATATATGAATGAGTGATGGTACAGAACGGCATAGGAAAGATGCAGTAGGTGGTATAGAGTACAGTATATACATATGAGATGAGTAATGTAGGGTATGTAAACATATAAAAGTGGCATTGGTTAAAGTGACTAGTGATAAATTTTTTACCTACATTTTTCTAATATTAAAGTGAGCTGGAGTTGAGTTAGTATGTTGGCAGCAGCCACTCAATGTTAGTGGTGGCTGTTTAACAGTCTGATGGCCTTGAGATAGAAGCTGTTTTTCAGTCTCTCGGTCCCAGCTTTGATGCACCTGTACTGACCTCGCCTTCTGGATGATAGCGGGGTGAACAGGCAGTGGCTCGGGTGGTTGTTGTCCTTGATGATCTTTATGGCCTTCCTGTGATATCGGGTGGTGTAGGTGTCCTGGAGGGCAGGTAGTTTGCCCCCGGTGATGCGTTGTGCAGACCTCACTACCCTCTAGAGAGCCTTACGGTTGAGGGCGGAGCAGTTGCCGTACCAGGCGGTGATACAGCCCGACAGGATGCTCTCGATTGTGCATCTGTATAAGTTTGTGAGTGCTTTTGGTGACAAGCCAAATTTCTTCAGCCTCCTGAGGTTGAAGAGGCTCTTCTCTGCGCCTTCTTCATGACACTGTCTGTGTGGTTAAACCAATTCAGTTTGTCCGTGATGTGTACGCAGAAGAACTTAAAACTTACTACCCTCTCCACTACTGTCCCGTTAATGTGGATAGGGGGGTGCTCCCTCTGCTGTTTCCTGAAGTCCACAATCATCTCTTTTGTTTTGTTGATGTTGAGTGTGATGTTATTTCCTGACACCACACTCCGAGGGATGTTTTTTTGCTGGTCAAGGGCAGTCAGGTCTGGAGTGAACTAAGGGCTATATCTGTTCCTGGTTGAATTTTTTTGAATGGGCATGCTTATTTAAGATGGTGAGGATGGCACTTTTAAAGAATAGCCAGGCATCCTCTACTGACGGAATGAGGTCAATATCTTTCCAGGATACCCGGGCCAGGTCGATTAGAAAGGCCGTTTGACAATGATGAGGGGTGGTCTTTTTTAATCGCAGACCCATTACGGATGCAGGCAATTCGGCAGTGATCGCTGAGATCTTGGTTGAAGACAGCAGAGGTGTATTTGGAGGGCAAGTTGGTTAGGATGATATCTACGAGGGTGCCTGGATTTGGGGTTGTACCTGGTAGGTTTATTGATCATTTGTGTGAGATTGAGGGCATCAAGCTTATATTGTAGGATGGCTGGGGTGTTAAGCATGTCCCAGTTAGGTCACCTAGCAGCACGAGCTCTGAAGATAGATGGGGGAAATCAGTTCACATATTGTGTCCAGGGCACAGCTGGGGGCAGAGTGTGGTCTATAGCAAGCGGCAACGGTGAGAGACTTGTTTCTGGAAAGGTGGATATTTAAAAATAGAAGCTCAAATTGTTTGACCTGGATAGTCTATCTCTGCAGCAGATTGCAACTCCGCCCCCTTTGGCAGTTCTATCTTGTCGGAAAATGTTATAGTTGGGGATGGACATTTCAGGGTTTTTGGTGGTCTTCCTAAACCAGGATACAGACACAGCTAGGACATCTGGGTTGGCAGAGTGTGCTAAAGCAGTGAATAAAACAAACTTAGGGAGTAGGCTTCTAATGTTAACATGCATGAAACCAAGGCTATTACGGTTACAGAAGTCATCAAATGAGAGCGCCTGGGGAATAGGAGTGGAGCTAGGCACTGCAGGGCCTGAATTAACCTCCACATCACCAGAGGAACAGAGGAGGAGTAGGATAAGGGTACGGCTAAATGCCAGAAGAACTGGTCGTCTAGGTGAGGTGAGGTGGGTGGGGTGGGTTGCAGGAGAGGATTTTGAAGTTGAGGTTTAGAAAAATATTAAAAAGATATATACATGGGACACGACAAGACGAGGACAAAGACGTGTGACTGCCACGACATCTTGTGTAAGAAAAGTGTAATCTGAGAGAAATCTCTCTCTAATATGGTCATGCATTTGGCAGTAGGTTAGGAAGTGCAGCTCAGTTTTCCTCCTCTCCCAGTATAAGTGATGTCAGTGGAAACCAGGTCACAGCAGCCAGACAGTGTTGAATCGAGGAATTGAGGACACGCTCCAATCGGCCTCTTTTTTCTACATCAATCACACTTCCCCTTTGGAGTTAGTTCAGGCCAGTCCTGGGCTTCTGAGAGAGAGAGAGAGAGAGAGAGAGGTGGGGTGGGGGAGATAGGGAACGAGAGAGACAGAGCAAGAGATAAAGAGAGATAAAATGGGGGAGAAGGGGAGATAGGGAGGGAGAGAGACAGAACGAGAGACATACGAAAGAGAGAGGGTGGGGGTGGGGGGGGATAGGGAATGAGAGAGACAGAGCAAGAGATAAAGAGAGGGGGAGAAGGGGGAGATAGGGAGGGAGAGAGCCATACGAAAGAGAGAGAGGAGGCGGTGGCTCCTGAGAGACTTACAAGTCATAAATACTTGTCTTCTCTGCACTGGGAGCTACGTTTTAACCAGCAATTAGGTGGAGTACAGATGAATCTGCAGGATACGGACAATTCCCCATCTGATTGGTAGGTTGGCTAAGAGCTCTGCGGTGGGTCTCTCTGTTCTATGTGGTGGCCTACATCTCCTTGGTAGTGGCAAGGCCTGCTTAGGGTTGCAAAGGGAGAATATATGAGAGTTTAAGCATATCCTTTATATTTTATTTTACGTTGTCAATATGTCTTTGTTGTAAATGTTTTGTCGCCAAACTGGTGGCAGTTGTGAAAAAAACCAATAGTGTGCAAAGCTGTCATCAAGGCAAAGGGTGGCTACTTGAAGAATCTCAAACATAAAACATATTTTGATTTGTTTAATACTTTTTTGATTACCGCATGATTCCATATGTGTTATTTCATAGTTTTGATGTGGAAATGTGGAAAAGTCAAGGGGTCTGAATACTTTCCAAATGCAGTTTCATGTTCTTATTGGAGCTCTCTTCCCCTGTTCTCTGGAGCTCTCTTCCCCTGTTCTCTGGAGCTGTCTTCCCCTGTCCTCTGAGCTCTCTTCCCCTGTCTTCTGGAGCTCTCTTCCCCTGTCCTCTGGAGCTCTCTTCCCCTGTCCTCTGGAGCTCTCTTCCCCTGTCCTCTGGAGCTCTCTTCCCCTGTCCTCTGGAGCTCTCTTCCCCTGTCCTCTGAGCTCTCTTCACCTGTCCTCTGAGCTCTCTTCCCCTGTTCTCTGGAGCTCTCTTCCCCTGTCCTCTGAGCTCTCTTCACCTGTCCTCTGAGCTCTCTTCCCCTGTTCTCTGGAGCTCTCTTCCCCTGTCCTCTGGAGTTCTCTTCCCCTGTCCTCTGGAGCTCTCTTCCCCTGTCCTCTGGAGCTCTCTTCCCCTGTCCTCTGAGCTCTCTTCCCCTGTTCTCTGGAGCTCTCTTCCCCTGTCCTCTGGAGCTCTCTTCCCCTGTCCTCTGGAGCTCTCTTCCCCTGTCCTCTGGAGTTCTCTTCCCATGTCCTCTGGAGCTCTCTTCCCCTGTCCTCTGAGCTCTCTTCCCCTGTTCTCTGGAGCTCTCTTCCCCTGTCCTCTGGAGCTCTCTTCCCCTGTCCTCTGGAGCTCTCTTCCCCTGTCCTCTGAGCTCTCTTCCCCTGTTCTCTGGAGCTCTCTTCCCCTGTCCTCTGGAGTTCTCTTCCCATGTCCTCTGAGCTCTCTTCCCCTGTTCTCTGAGCTCCCTTCCCCTGTCCTCTGAGCTCTCTTCCCCTGTCCTCTGAGCTCTCTTCCCCTCTCTTTGACATCTGTCTCACTTCAACCCATATTCTGCTGTGGTTCCCTCCCTCCCTCCCTCCCTCCCTCCCTCCCTCCCTCCCGTCGTATTACTGCCAGGCCAGTGGAATGAAAAGAAGGTCTCCCCCTACCCCTCCCCCACCCCCTCTTTTTCCAGACATCTAACCCAGGCTCCAAGATCTTGGAGTGCTGCCAAATGTGACAACACAGAGAGAGAGAAACACAGAGAGAAGGGGACAGAACAAGAGAGAGGTAGAACGAGGGTGCAGTAAGTGCAGAGAGAGAGCGAGAGACTGTGTGTGTGCAGTGTGTGTGTGCAGTGTGTGTGTGTGTGTGTGTGTGTGTGTGTGTGTGTGTGTGTGCAGTGAAAGAGAGGGCGAGAGAGAAGAGAAAAAATGTTGAGACGGGTCCAAAAGCAGAACCTTGTATCCTTTATCCTGTACAAGCCTACTGCAGCCCAATCTCTCTCAATTTCAATTCAATTACATTCAAAGGGCTTTATTGGCATGGGAAACATATGTTCACATTGCCTAAGAAAATAAAATAAACAACAAACAAAAATAAATAAACAATCAGTAAACATTACACTCACAAACGTTTTTAAATAATGCATATGAAATATTATTGAAATATTACGTTATTGTCTATGTTGTTTATTATCTAGTTTGCTCTGTTTTGTTGTTAGATTTTTTTCTAGTGTGTCAAATAGATATATTTTTGTTTTCTCATAGTTTGGTCTGATTGGTTGGGTCTGATTGGTTGGGTCTAATTGGTTGGGTCTGATTGGTTGGGTCTGATTGGTTGGGTCTAATTGGTTGGGTCTGATTGGTTGGGTCTAATTGGTTGGGTCTAATTGGTTGGGTCTGATTGATTGGGTCTAATTGGTTGGGTCTAATTGGTTGGGTCTAATTGGTTGGGTCTGATTGGTTGGGTCTAATTGGTTGGGTCTGATTGGTTGGGTCTAATTGGTTGGGTCTAATTGGTTGGGTCTGACTGGTTGGGTCTAATTGGTTGGGTCTAATTGTATTGCTTTCCTGGGGCTCTCTGGGTTTGTTTGTGAACATAGCCCCAAAACTAGCTGGCTAAGGGGACTCTCTTCTCTAGTCTCGTCTCTCTGTAGATGAGGGCTTTGTGGTGGAATGTGTCGCTTCCTTTTAGGTGGTTGTTTAACAGCTGTTTTGTGGATGTTGATAACCAGCGGGTATATACCTAATTCTGCTCTTATTTGGTGTTTTACGTTGTACATAAAGTATATGTTTGCAGAATTCTGCATGCAATATTCTCAAATGAATGTTTGTCCCATTTTGTGAATTCTTGGTTGGTGAGTGGACCCCAGACCGCACAACCATAGAGGGCAATGGGTTATATATTTGATAAAATAATTTTTTGAAAGGTCCTAATTCATGATGTTGAGGTTTATGTTCCGTTTGATGGCATAGAAGGCCTTTCTTGCCTTATCTCTCAGATCGTTCACAGGTGTTGATTTTTAAGCAGAGGTATGTATAGTTTTTGGTGTGCTCTAGGACAACGTTGTCTAGATTTTTGTCTTACTGAGATTTACTGTCAGGGCCCAGGTCTGACAGAATCTGTGCAGAAGATCTAGGTGCTGCTGTTGGCCCTCCTTGGTTGGTGACAGAAGCACCATATCATCAGCAAACAGTAGACATTTTACTTCAGATTCTAGTAGGGTGAGGCTGGGTGCTCCAGACTGTTCTAGTGCCCTCACCAATTCGTTGATATATATGTTGAAGAGGGTGGGGTTCATGCTGCATCCCTGTCTCACCCCACGGTCCTGAGGAAAGAAATGTGTGTTTGCCAATTTTAACCGCAGACTTGTTGTTTGCGTACATGGATTTGTATAGCAGACCCTCGTGCCAAATTGAGTCAAAAGATTTTTAGAAATCAACAAAGAATGGGAAGACTTTACCCTTGTTTTGGTTTGTTTGTTAGTCAGTTAGGGTGTGCTGGGTGAATATGTACCCGATGTGAAATGGCTAGCTAGTTAGCGGTGGTGCGTGCTAATAGCGTTTCAATCGGGTGACGTCACTCACTCTGCAAGGGCCGCGGCTTTTGTGGAGCGATGGGTAACGATGCTTCGTGGGTGACTGTTGTTGATGTGTGCAGAGGGTCCCTGGTTCGAGCCCGGGTAGGGGCGAGGGGACGGACTAAAGTTATATTGTTACAAATACATGGTCTGTCTTGCGGTAATTTGGTAAGAAGTCAATTTGACAGGGCATTGTTTTCACTGAGGAAATGTTGGAGTCTGCTGTTGATGATACAGCAGAGGACATATGGGGCGGCAGGGTAGCCTAGTTGTTAGATCGTTGGACTAGTAGAACTACTAGAACTGCAAGTTCAAACCCCAGAGCTGACAAGGTACAAATCTGTGGTTCTGCCCCTGAACAGGCAGTTAACCCACTGTTCCTAGGCCGTCATTGAAAATAAGAATTTGTTCTTAACTGACTTGCCTAGTTAAATAAAAGGTAAAAATAAATATATTCCACTGTCATTTTTGGGGTCAAATTTGTCTCCACTTTTGTGGATTGGGGTGATCAGACCTTGGTTCCAAATATTAGGGAAGATGCCAGAGCTCAGGATAATGTTGAAGAGTTTAAGCATAGCCAATTGGAATTTGTGGTCTGCATATTTTACCAGAGGCCTTTTATGGTTGGAGGGTTTGTATTTTGTCCTGTAGTTCATTCAAGTTAATTAGAGAATCCAGTGGGTTCTGGTAGTCTTTAATAGATGATTCTAAGATCTGTATTTGATCTTGTATATGTTTTTGCTCTTTATTCTTTGTTATAGAGCCAAAAAGATTGGAGAAGTGGTTAACCCATACATCTCCATTTTGGATAGATAATTCTTCATGTTGTTGTTTGTTCATTGTTTTTACATTTTTCCCAGAAGTGGTTAGATTCTATGGATTCTTCAGTTACATTGAGCTGATTTCTGACGTGCTGTTCCTTCTTTTTCTATAGTGTATTTCTATGTTGTTTTAATGATTCACCATAGTGAAGGCGTAGACTCAGGTTCTCCGGGTCTCTATGTTTTTGGTTGGACAGGTTTCTCAATTTCTTTCTTAAATTTTTGCATTCTTCATAAAACCATTTGTCATTGTTGTTCATTTTCTTCGGTTTTCTGTTTCAAATTTTCAGAGGTCAAATATACTGTTTAGATTTTCTACTGCCAAGTTTACACCTTCACTATTACAGTGGAACGTTTGTCCAGGAAATTGTCTGAATTTGTTGTTGCCAAATTATTTTAAATTGATTGAATTTGTTGTTGCCAAATTATTTTTTTTGTAAGTTTCCACACTGCATTCCTTCCAGCTATAGCGTTTCTCAATATTACCCAGTTCCTTTGGCTTTGATGCCTCATGATTGAGTATTGCTCTGTTCAAGTATACTGTGATTTTGCTTTGATCTTTTGGGGTGGGTCACGCCCTGATCATAGAACGCTGGTTATTCTCTATGTTGGTTGGGGCGTGATAGTGACTAGGGTGGGTCACGCCCTGATCATAGAACGCTGTTTATTCTCTATGTTGGATGGGGCGTGATACACCCTGATCATAGAACGCTGTTTATTCTCTATGTTGGTTGGGGCGTGATAGTGACTAGGGTGGGTCACGCCCTGATCATAGAACGCTGTTTATTCTCTATGTTGGTTGGGGCGTGATAGTGACTAGGGTGGGTCATTTAGGGGAATTGTATTTACAGTGCCTTGCGAAAGTATTCGGCCCCCTTGAACTTTGCGACCTTCTGCCACATTTCAGGCTTCAAACATAAAGATATAAAACTGTATTTTTTTGTGAAGAATCAACAACAAGTGGGACACAATCATAAAGTGGAACGACATTTATTGGATATTTCAAACTTTTTTAACAAATCAAAAACTGAAAAATTGGGCGTGCAAAATTATTCAGCCCCCTTAAGTTAATACTTTGTAGCGCCACCTTTTGCTGCGATTACAGCTGTAAGTCGCTTGGGGTATGTCTCTATCAGTTTTGCACATCGAGAGACTGACATTTTTTCCCATTCCTCCTTGCAAAACAGCTCGAGCTCAGTGAGGTTGGATGGAGAGCATTTGTGAACAGCAGTTTTCAGTTCTTTCCACAGATTCTCGATTGGATTCAGGTCTGGACTTTGACTTGGCCATTCTAACACCTGGATATGTTTATTTTTGAACCATTCCATTGTAGATTTTGCTTTATGTTTTGGATCATTGTCTTGCACTGTATATGGTGGCCTGATATGGTTCCCAATCAGAGACAGCTGTTTATCGTTGTCTCTGATTGTGGATCATATTTAGGTAGCCATTTCCTCATTGTGCTTTGTGGGATCTTGTCTACAGTTAGTTGCCTCTGTGCACACCAGTAGCGTCACGTTTCATTTGTTCTTGTTTGGTGAGTTTCTCTTTATTAAAATATGTGGCACGCTGCCCCTTGGTCTACTCATTATAATGTGTCAGTGGGAAGTCAGCCAGCCAGTCATGATTGAGTACTACTCTGTTCAGGTAGACTGTGATTTTGCTGTGATCTGATAGGGGTGTCAGTGGACTGACTGTGAACGCTCTGAGAGCCTCTGGGTTGAGGTCAGTTATAAAGTAGTCTACAGTACTACTGCCAAGAGATGAGCTAGTGTTGTGATGGTTGTCTGGTTGAGGGGGTGGTGTTGTGATGGACTGTTGTCCAGGTCTGGTTGAGGGGGTGGTGTTGTGCTGGACTGTTGTCTGGGTCTGGTTGAGGGGGTGTTGTTGAGCTGGACTGTTGTCTGGTTAAGGGGGTGGTGTTGAGCTGGACTGTTGTCTGGTTGAGGGGGTGGTGTTGTGCTGGACTGTTGTCTGGTTGACGGGGTGGTGTTGTGATGGACTGTTGTCTGGGTCTGGTTGAGGGGGTGTGGTTGAGCTGGACTGTTGTCTGGTTGACGGGGTGGTGTTACGCTGGACTGTTGTCTGGGTCTGGTTGAGCGGGTGTTGTTGAGCTGGACTGTTGTCTGGGTCTTTTTGAGTGGGTGATGTTGTGCTGGACTGTTGTCTGGTTGAGGGTGTGCTGTTGTGCTGGACTGTTGGACTTATGTTGTAGAGGGTAGTATCCTGTGTATGTCCTGGTGACATAGCAAAGGTTATGTTCTGGGGGGTAGTATCCTGTATATGTCCTGGTGACACAGTGTTGTAGAGGGTAGTATCCTGTATATGTCCTGGTGACATAGTGTTGTAGAGGGTAGCATCCTGTATATGTCCTGGTGACAAAGTGAAGGCTATGGTGTGGAGGGTATTATCCTGTATATGTCCCTAACAAAAAAAAGTAAATCTAACTCTAAATCTCTTTTTTTAAGAACATGCTGATAAATGCAGGCGCTCATCTGCTCATGTTCTCTCCCTCTCGCCCTCTCTCGTGTCATGTCGTCAGCTAACTTGATGGAGTGTGAACTGTGTGAGGCCAGTCAGTTGTGGGTATACAGGCAGGGACTGAGGACGCACCCTTGTGGGTCCCCCGTGCTGAGAATCAGTGTTGAGGAGGTAATGTTGCTTACCTTCTCCACCTGGGGGCGGCCCGTCAGGATGTCCAGGACCCAGTTACAGAGGGAGGAGTTCAGACCCAGGGCCGTGAAACTATGGTATTGAAGGCAGTTTTGTCCAGGTGGGTGAGGGCAGTGTGCTGTAATATGGTGACTGCGTCGGCCGTGGATCTGTCAGGGTGGTAGATGAATTAGAGAAGGTTGACTGTCGGGGAGGGAGGAGGTGATATGGTCTTTGACTAGCCTCTCGAAGCACTTCATGATGACGGAAGTGAGGGCTACTGGTCAGTAGTCATTCAGTTCAGTTACGACCCTCTGCTTTGCTCCGCCTCTATACTTGTGTTTCGCCATCTTGATCAATCTGTGTTGGTCATATTTGTATTGTTTAACCAAACTAACGGTCACCTTGCCGTGTTTATAAGATGCATCTCTCCCTTCAGTTTCCCAACAAGGCTGTTATCAAACATGACTTTTTGATTCGTATACTTTCTGAAAGATACTATCGGTATAACATCTATGCATTTTTTTTTATGAATCCGGTGACTGAATCGATGTATTCAATGACATTATTTTCAGAGGAAACACGGAACATATTCCAGCCCACGTGATCAAAACAGTCTTGAAGCATGAATTCTGATTGGTTGGACCAAAGCTGTACAGACTTGATCACTGGAACTTCCCTCTTGAGTCTTTGATTGTAGGCAAAGCAAGGTAGAGTCATGATCAGAAAGGAGGACAGGAGAGGCCGTTATACCCGTGTCGAAAAGGCGTGTAGCAGTGGTCAAGAGTAGAATTTCCGCGAGTTAGACAGTCGATGTGTTGGTAATAATTCGGGAGCACGGTTCTCAAATTACTTTTGTTAAAGTCCCTCGCAACAATGAACACTTCTTCTGGGAATGTGGTCTTCAGTTTGTTCAATGAAGATCATTGATAGCCTTTTTAGTGTCAGCTTGGGGCAGGATGTACACGGCCATGGCGTTATTGTCGGTGAACTCTCTCGGAAGGTAAAGAGGATGATAGTTTTCCAAGTCGGTGGAACAGAAAGGTTCTGTATGTTTCTCCAGTCGCAACGTGTCGTTGGTCATAAAGCAGAGCCCACCACCTTCCCTCTTCCTTTCTGCTCCAAAACTGTAAAACCCGCGGGTTGTATATAATCCGGTGTACCGTACTGTTAACACATAACATCCCCTCCAGGGTGGTGTACTGTTAACACATAACATCCCCTCCAGGGTGGTGTACTGTACTGTTATGTGTTAACATTACACCTGTCACGTCCTGACCATAGAGAGACCTTATTTTCTATGGTAGAGTAGGTCAGGGTGTGACTGGGGGTTAGTCTAGTTTATTATTTCTATGGGGGTTCTAGTTTTGTTTTTCTATGTTGGTGATTTTGTATGATTCCCAATTAGCGGCAGCTGGTAATCGTTGTCTCTAATTGGGGATCATATTTAGGTAGCTTTTTTCCACCTGTGTTTTGTGGGATATTGTTTATGTGTAGTTGCATGTTAGCACGCCATTGTCGTCATGTTTTGTTTAGTCTTTGTTTTATTGTGTGGTTCACTTATTTCTAATAAAAGATGTGGAACCCAGATCACGCTGCACGTTGGTCTGGGTATGCTTCCAACGAACGTGACATCACCCTGGAGGGGATGTTATGTGTTAACAGTACAGTACATCAACCTGGAGGGGATGTTGTGTGTTAACAGTACAGTACATCACCCTGGAGGGGATGTTGTGTGTTAAAAAAAGTCAGTATTAAAATACATTTCCTCTTCCTGTTTTTTGGCCACAAGACTCTATTAGTAGGTAAAAGGAAACTCCTGGAGCCTCGTTTATAACCTTTGCATACATTTCACACTTAATATCCCCGAGCTCCATTCCTTAAAAGAATACGTACTTATTATTGAGATTTAAAGCACGCCATACATACACGCCTCCCTTTATATAGCGGACCCGTTGTAAAACTGTACATGCGTGAACGAGTAGAATCACTCTGCCTGGAAAATGTAATTAATTATAAACAGATCATTTGGAACAATTAGAATTATGCCACAGAAAGTTCTAAAAGAAAGAGCAACGGCATATTTTATCACATTTCTTTGGAGGTGTTGGCAGAATCTTTAAATATTTTGCACAAAGGGCTGTCTGTGTCTGAAGGAGAAAACCATGGTTAATTGTTGTGGACCTGCCAGCAGAACATTTGAATTCAATAATGTTTTGCATTGACTTTCCCCCAACCTGCCAGCGAATTCTGAAACATTGTCTACGATGTGAAATGACAGTACTTCCAGTAGTAGCCACTGACCTCCGTAATACATACGGAGGAAGTATTCAGACGGCTTCACAGTTCCCACATTTTGTTACGTTACAGCCTTGTTCTAAAATTGATTAATTAAACCATTTTTAAATCATTTTAAATTAAATCATCAATCTACACACAATAGCCCATAATGACAAAGTGAAAACGGATTTCTGGAAATGTTTGCAAAAAAAACAGAAATACCTTATTTATATAAGTATTCAGACCCTTTGCTATAAGACTCAAAATTGAGTTCAGGTGCGTCCTGTTTCCAATGATCATCCTTGAGATGTTTCTACAACTTGATTGGAGTCCACCTGTGGTAAATTCAATTGATTGGACATGATTTGGAAAGGCACAAACCTGTCTATACAAGGTCCCACAGTTGACAGTGCATGTCAGAGCAGAAACCAAGCCATGAGGTTGAAGTAAATATCATAGAGCTCTGATACAGGATTGTGTCGAGGCACAGATCTGAGGAAGGGTACCAAAACATTTCTGAAGTATTGAAGGTCCCCATGAACACGGTGGCCTCCAACATTTCTTAAATGGAAGAAGATTGGAACCACCGAGACTCTCAAACTTTGCAATCGGGGGAGAAGGGCCTTGGCCAGGGAGGTGACCAAGATCCCGATTGTCACTTTGACAGAGCTCTAGAGTTCCTCTGTGGAGATGGGAGAACCTTCCAGAAGGACAACCATCTCTGCAGTACACCAATGAGGCCTTTATGATATGGCCAGATGGAAGCCGCTCCTCAGTAAAAGGCACATGACAGCTCGCTTGGAGTTTTCCAAAAGGCACCTAAAGGACTCAACAAGATTCTTTGGCCTAAATGCCAAGAGTCACATCTGGACAAAACCTGGCACCATCCCTTTTTTAATTTATATTATTATATTAATATAAATATTATATTATTTAACCTTTCACCTTTATTTAACCTTTAACCTGAAGCAGGCACCTAAAGACTCTCAGATCATCAGAAACTAGATTCTCTGCTCCGATGAAACCTAGATTGAACTCTTTGGCCTGAATGTCAAGCGTCACGTCTGGAGGAAACCTGGCACCATCCCTACGGTGAAGGATGGTGGTGGCAGCATCATCATCCTGTGGGGATATTTTTTAACGTCAGGGGCTGGAAGACTAGTCAGTATCGAGGGAAAGATCAATGGAGCTAAGTACAGAGAGATCCTTGATGAAAACCTGCTCCAGAGGGCTCAGGACCTCAGACTGGGGCAAAGGTTCACCTTCCAACAGGACAATGACCCTAAGCACACAGCCAGGACAACACAGGAGTGAATGTCCCTGCAAGTCACAAGTCTCTGAATGTCCTTGAGTGGCCTGGCCGGACCTTGGACTTGAACCCGATTTAACATCTCTGGAGAGACCTGAAAATAGCTGTGCAGTGATGCTCCCCATCCAACCTGACAGAGCTTGAGAGGATTTGCAGATAAGAATGGGTGAAACTCCCCAAATGTGCCAAGCTTGTAGCGTCATACCCAAGAAGACTCAAGGCTGTAATCGCTGCCAAAAGGCGCTTTTAAACAAAGTACTGAGTAAAGGGGCTGAATACTTTATTAAAAAAACTGTTTTTGATTTGTCATTATGGGGTATTATGTTTAGATTGATGAGGGGGGGAAAAAAACTATTTAATACATATTAGAATAAGGCTGTAACGTAACAAAATGTGGAAAAAGTCAAGTGGTCTGAACTTTCTGAATGCACTTTACTTTTGCTTGGTAATCTGTTGTATGGCTACTTCAGGAATATGAACCTGTCACGGCCCATCAGAGTTTCACTTCTGACTAGCGGAAAATGTCTCCACTCACAAATTTGATGACTTGAGACTTGACTTGATAGAAAACCAAAGAACTTGAGACTTGAGTTGGAGCCTCAGGACTCGACTTTGACTTGAGACTATCTGGCCAGGTGTTGTAACGTTTCGTCATTTTGAGGAAACAAAGTCTCCGTTACTCACCGCGCACCCAGAGACAGTAGCCGCTAGTGAAGCACACACTCTGATTAGAGCAGCAAACTGCCAATATACCTACTCATCTTTTCCAGAACAGTAATGAATGGCTGCTGTCTATATGTCTGACGACTGTAACATCGCACTGCCTTCAATTTATTTTATTTAACAAGTCAAATCAGTTAAGAACAAATTCTTATTTACAATGACCGCCTACTCCGGCCAAACCCGGACGACAATTGTGATACGACGGATGTGATACAGCCTGAATTCGAACCAGGGACTGTAGTGACGCCTCTTGTACTGAGATGCAGTGCCTTTGACCGCTGCGCCACTCGGTAGCCCAAATATATTATGGGATGAAGATGCAACATATTCTGGTGAATATATTAGGATATTTGTGAGGAAGAAAGGGACTAGCCAGTTGGCAACGAGCTGCAGACAGGTGGAACAGACGGTAAGGGAGACGTGGAGCCTGTCGGTTACCTGCAGGTCACCACTGAATTTATTACAACTCTAACAGGACATTTCAGAGCAGGAGTAACCCTGGTTGCAATGGAAAATTGTGGAATAATACTAGCAGACCAATTCAAACAAGCTTCCTGTTTTAGTTTCTGTCTGTAGGCTGGAAGCAACAAAATGGAGTCGTGGTCAGCTTTTCTGAAAGGAGGGCGGGGAAGGGCCTTATATGCGTCGCGGAAGTTAGAATAACAATGATCCAGGGTTTTACCAGCCCTGGTTGCGCAATCGATATGCTGATAGAATTTAGGGAGTCTTGTTTTCAGATTAGCCTTGTTAAAATCCCCAGCTACAATGAATGCAGCCTCAGGATATGTGGTTTCCAGTTTGCATAGAGTCAAATAAAGTTTGTTCAGAGCCATCGATGTGTCTGCTTGGGGGGGAATATATACGGCTGTGATTATAATCGAAGAGAATTCCCATGGTAGATAATGCGGTCTCTGTTACAGTACAAGTCGGCTTGATGCTAGACCACAGAATAATACTAGAAGAGAATAAAGAATGGAAAGGGTTGCCTGGTAACCTCAATAAATATACAAATAATTGTATTTTAACAAGTCATTGCATGTTTAGATTTTTTTGTTTGTTTTACTTGACTTAGATTGCACGACTTGGACTTGAGACTTGACCCGTTCTACTTGGGTCTCGACCTGTTCTACCTGGGTCTCGACCCGTTCTACTTGGGACTCGACTTGAGCCCTGCTTGTGACTCGAATAACTTGGTCCCACCTCTGATATCTCACATAAAATGCACACTCCTTGTCAGGTTCCAGAACAATATAGGGTTGGTCTAATAGTTTCAACAATCATACAGTACTGATGTTATGATGTTCCTTGACAGAATCACTGACGTTCTATTTCAGAGAAGGAAGATACCGAGAATCACTGACGTTCTATTTCAGAGAAGGAAGCTACTGAGAATCACTGACGTTCTATTTCAGAGAAGGAAGCTACCGAGAATCACTGACGTTCTATTTCAGAGAAGGAAGCTACCGAGAATCACCGACCTTCTATTTCAGAGAAGGAAGCTACCGAGAATCACTGACGTTCTATTTCAGAGAAGGAAGATACCGAGAATCACTGACGTTCTATTTCAGAGAAGGAAGCTACCGAGAATCACTGACCTTCTATTTAAGAGAAGGAAGCTACCGAGAATCACCGACCTTCTATTTCAGAGAAGGAAGCTACCGAGAATCACTGACCTTCTATTTAAGAGAAGGAAGCTACCGAGAATCACTGACCTTCTATTTCAGAGAAGGAAGAAACCGAGAATCACTGACGTTCTATTTCAGAGAAGGAAGAAACCGAGAATCACTGACCTTCTATTTCAGAACACTGAGTGAACCAGTTCAAAGAGATGAAGTGTGGGAGGATTAGAACACACAAGTCTTCTAGAACTAAAATAACATCTTATTTACCACAGAGATAGACGGGGAAGTACACAACCACTCACAGCCATGCAGTACTAAAAAGGAAATGCTACTGAAACGGTTGCTGCATTCCAAAAGGTGCCTTTTGGCCCGTAGGGCTTTGGTCAAAATAAGTGTACTACATAGGAAATAGGGTGCCATGAAATCAAAGGCATCCCGAGTCCTTGTGTCGCAGACTAGCTTGGTATGGACTGGATACTTTGTTAAATGTCAAAGAGTGAGTGGGTTGGTAGATTAACAAGTTTGCGTCATGAATGGCATTTATAGGGTGTCACACAGCGCAAGCCACTCTCCATCCTGCCAGCCCAGACACAAGGAGAGACGGAGCTTTTCTCCATCCTGCCAGCCCAGACACAAGGAGAGACGGGGCTTTTCTCCATCCTGCCAGCCCAGACACAAGGAGAGACGGGGCTTTTCTCCATCCTGCCAGCCCAGACACAAGGAGAGACGGGGCTTTTCTCCATCCTGCCAGCCCAGACACAAGGAGAGACTGGGCTTTTCTCCATCCTGCCAGCCCAGACACAAGGAGAGACTGGGCTTTTCTCCATCCTGCCAGCCCAGACACAAGGAGAGACAGGGCTTTTCTCCATCCTGCCAGCCCAGACACAAGGAGAGACAGGGCTTTTCTCCAGCCCAGACACAAACCAAGTCTCAGAAGTTGTTTTGAACAGTTTGCAGGGTATTGTTATCTAACTCTCTGCAGAGTGTGGAGAGTAGAGGGAAGCCTGGAGAGATTGGTTAAGAGCTACAGCTACATTTCCTCTAAACACAACTAACGAAGGGAAGTGAGGTCTGTTTGAATGTGAACAACGACAGATATGGTGGTCAGCCACGTTGCCATGCAACCTCAGAGTAGGTTCCTAGAACTGAGTCTATCTCAATCTTTCTCTGTCTGTCTGTTCATATGGACAGCAGATTATGATACAATGGGCTTTCCTTTCTAACCTAGATTAGCTGTGTGACACTGGTTAAAAAAATGTGGCTTGTTTTGAAAGTGACAGTCTTTAGTTTCAAAAGCGTAGGAGAGAATCAGATCCACCCCGTCATCAGCCTTCTGCATCTCTCAACTGATGTGGAGCCTAAATATACCCTGGTAGATATGTAGTGACGTCTATCAGGCCTTTGGCTATATAATGTGGGGAAATGACACTACACACACCCTAACTCCTAACGTGAGGGGGAACTACAATATGTTCAAACAGGGTGATTTCTACTTCAGTCAAAATGAAAACACAATGAACTTTTACTTCAAAATTACCGGAAGATCAAGACTAGAGGCAGAACTGGTCTATAGCATAGACACACACACACACTTCCTAGCTCAGATGTGTTATACCATAGATAAGGCAGCTTGATTAAATGAAGAACTGTAGCTATTTGCACCTCCCCCGTCTCCCCCTTCCTCCCCCTCTCTACCGGCTGGTTGGGTTGTGACTCATTGGGGGATTATGTGTCTGAGGGCTTTAATGTGTTGCCTGGTGCTACAGAGATGTTAACCCTGCAGGAGAGGAGCTCTAGGTGCTACTCAACACAAACAAATAGAAAGGTTACAGTTTCACCCAGTCTCTCCATGTTTTAAAGTCATGGTATTTCATGGGCTCAGCAATGTATCTACCTTTATAAAGACATGCTATTGGCTAAGCAGTGTGTCTACCTTTATAAAGACGTGCTATTGGCTAAGCAACATAGCTACCTTTATAAAACAGCGTAGCTACCTTTATAAAGACGTGCTATTGGCTAAGCAGTGTATCTACCTTTATAAAGACGTGTTATTGGCTAAGCAGCGTAGCTACCTTTATAAACACGTGCTATTGGCTAAGCAGCGTAGCTACCTTTATAAAGACGTGCTATTGGCTAATCAGCGTAGCTACCTTCATAAAGACGTGCTATTGGCTAAGCAGTATGTCTACCTTATAAACACGTGCTATTGGCTAAGCAGCGTAGCCGTTACAGGCCCAATGGAGTCACAGTTACAGGCCCAATGGAGACACAGTTACAGGCCCAATGGAGTCACCGTTACAGGCCCAATGGAGTCACAGTTACAGACCCAATGCAGTCACCGTTACAGGCCCAATGGAGTCACCGTTACAGGCCAAATGCAGTCACAGTTACAGGCCCAATGGAGTCACCGTTACAGGCCAAATGGAGTCACCGTTACAGGCCCAATGGAGTCACCGTTACAGGCCCAATGGAGTCACAGTTACAGGCCCAATGGAGTCACAGTTACAGGCCCAATGGAGTCACAGTTACAGACCCAATGGAGTCACCGTTACAGGCCCAATGGAGTCACCGTTACAGGCCAAATGCAGTCACAGTTACAGGCCCAATGGAGTCACCGTTACAGGCCCAATGGAGTCACAGTTACAGGCCCAATGGAGTCACCATTACAGGCCCAATGGAGTCACCGTTACAGGCCCAATGGAGTCACCGTTACAGGCCCAATGGAGTCACCGTTATAGGCCAAATGCAGTCACAGTTACAGGCCCAATGGAGTCACCGTTACAGGCCCAATGGAGTCACCGTTACAGGCCCAATGGAGTCACCGTTACAGGCCAAATGCAGTCACAGTAACAGGCCCAATGGAGTCACCGTTACAGGCCCAATGGAGTCACAGTTACAGGCCCAATGGAGTCACCGTTACAGGCGCAATGGAGTCACCATTACAGGCCCAATGGAGTCACCGTTACAGGCCAAATGCAGTCACCATTACAGGCCCAATGGAGTCACAGTTACAGGCCCAATGGAGTCACAGTTACAGGCCCAATGGAGTCACTGTTACAGGCCCAATGGAGTCACAGTTACAGGCCCAATACAGTCACAGTTGAAATTGTAAAAAATTATGATAATGCCCTTGTAGTGTAAGAGCCGTTTCAGAAGGCCACGTGATATTTCATCCTGTTTTGGTGGGATGGAGTTTTGGCCAACAACACCAGGCTGTTAATTAGTACCCTCCCCACTCAGACCACCCCCAGACAGTCTAAGCAAAATTCTTTTTACTTAATACTATTTAGATACTTAGATATTTAGATACAGGCCCAATGGAGTCTGCAATTTTTTAGACTGATCCAATGAACCATTGAATTTCTGTTCAAAATGTTGTATCAAGACTGAGCAAATGTGCCTAATTTGTTTATTAATAACTTTTCATGTTTAAAAGTGTGCACTCTACTCAAATAATAGCATGGTATTATTTCACTCTAATAGCTACTGTAAATTGGACAGTGCAGTTAGATGAGCAAGAATTTAAGATGTCTGTGACTTACAACCTCATGCTAATTGCGTTAGCCTACGTTAGTTAGCTCAACCGTCCCATGGAAGGGACACCGATCCTGAAGAAGTTTTAAACACTTCTGGTTCTAAGCAGACATGAGGCATAGACAACAGGGTATCAGTTAAGGTTGCCACGGTGACAGGTTATTAAGGAGCAGATGTGGAGAAAATGTCTGCGGGAACCACCAACTGCTCTCTGCTGGATGATGCAACACGATGAATGCTGTTCTGTGGAAGTAATGGGGCATTGCAGTAAGGAGCTGATGAAGGGCTGTAGTGAGTGGTGCACTACAGTCACAGAGAGGGTGGAAGTGTCTCCCCCACACTACTCTAGTAGTACTAGCAGGAGGAAGTGTCTCCCCCACACTACTCTAGTAGTACTAGCAGGAGGAAGTGTCTCCCCCACACTACTCTAGTAATACTAGCAGGAGGAAGTGTCTCCCCCACACTACTCTAGTAGTACTAGCAGGAGGAAGTGTCTCTTCCACACTACTCTAGTAGTACTAGCAGGAGGAAGTGTCTCCCCCACACTACTCTAGTAATACTAGCAGGAGGAAGTGTCTCCCCCACACTACTCTAGTAATACTAGCAGGAGGAAGTGTCTCCCCCACACTACTCTAGTAGTACTAGCAGGAGGAAGTGTCTCCCCCACACTACTCTAGTAGTACTAGCAGGAGGAAGTGTCTCCCCCACACTACTCTAGTAGTACTAGCAGGAGGAAGTGTCTCCCCCACACTACTCTAGTAATACTAGCAGGAGGAAGTGTCTCCCCCACACTACTCTAGTAGTACTAGCAGGAGGAAGTGTCTCACCCACACTACTCTAGTAGTACTAGCAGGAGGAAGTGTCTCCCCCACACTACTCTAGTAGTACTAGCAGGAGGAAGTGTCTCCCCCACACTACTCTAGTAGTACTAGCAGGAGGAAGTGTCTCCCCCACACTACTCTAGTAGTACTAGCAGGAGGAAGTGTCTCCCCCACACTACTCTAGTAATACTAGCAGGAGGAAGTGTCTCCCCCACACTACTCTAGTAATACTAGCAGGAGGAAGTGTCTCCCCCACACTACTCTAGTAGTACTAGCAGGAGGAAGTGTCTCCCCCACACTACTCTAGTAATACTAGCAGGAGGAAGTGTCTCCCCCACACTACTCTAGTAATACTAGCAGGAGGAAGTGTCACATCTTGCTCTTATCTACAGTACCGTCCAACAGTGTTGTGGACTCCATTCACATCTTGCTCTTATCTACAGTACCGTCCTACAGTGTTGTGGACTCCATTCACATCTTGCTCTTATCTACAGTACCATCCTACAGTGTTGTGGACTCCATTCACATCTTGCTCTTATCTACAGTACCGTCCTACAGTGTTGTGGACTCCATTCACATCTTGCTCTTATCTACAGTACCGTCCTACAGTGTTGTGGACTCCATTCACATCTTGCTCTTATCTACAGTATCGTCCTACAGTGTTGTGGACTCCATTCACATCTTGCTCTTATCTACAGTACCATCCAACAGTGTTGTGGACTCCATTCACATGTCTTCGACTCCAGACTGATTCGAGTCACAAGTTTGATGACTTGAGACTCGACTTGATAGAAAATAAAATTACTTGAGACTTGAATTGACTTTTGAACCTCAAGACTCGACTTTGACTTGAGACTGATTACTTGAAACGATTTGGCCAGGTGTTGTAACATGTTGTTGCTCATTTTGTGTTACAGAGTCTCTGTGGATTATGGCAGCCGTTATACAGGCGTCTAACCAATTGTGTGATTGTGTGTTGTTTTTTTTGCGTTATTTGTAACTTATTTTGAACATAATGTTTCTGACACCGTATCTTACAGCAGAAAAGAGCTTCTGGATATCAGCGATCACTCACCTCGGATTAGACTATGATCTTCTGGATATCAGCGATCACTCACCTCGGATTAGACTATGATCTTCTGGATATCAGCGATCACTCACCTCGGATTAGACTATGATCTTCCGGATATCAGGACAGAGATCACTCACCTCGGATTAGACTATGATCTTCTGGATATCAGCGATCACTCACCTCGGATTAGACTATGATCTTCTGGATATCAGGACAGAGATCACTCACCTTGGATTAGACTAAGAGCTTCTGGATATCAGCGATCACTCACCTCGGATTAGACTAAGAGCTTCTGGATATCAGGAAAGCGATCACTCACCTCGGATTAGACTAAGAGCTTCTGGATATCAGGACAGAGATCACTCACCTCGGATTAGACTAAGAGCTTCTGGATATCAGGACGGAGATCACTCACCTCGGATTAGACTAAGAGCTTCTGGTAATATAGCATCCACATTGACTCTGTACCGGTACCCCCTGTATATAGCTTCCACATTGACTCTGTACCGGTACCCCCCTGTATATATCCTCCACATTGACTCTGTACTGTAACACCCTGTATATAGTCTCCACATTGACTCTGTACCGTAACACCCTGTATATAGCCTCCACATTGACTCTGTACCGGTACACCCTGTATATAGCCTCCACATTGACTCTGTACCGGTACACCCTGTATATAGCCTCCACATTGACTCAGTACCAGTACCCCCTGTATATAGTCTCCACATTGACTCTGTACCGGTACCCCCTGTATATGGCCTCCACATTGACTCAGTACCAGTACCCCCTGTATATAGCCTATATAGAACAAAGTCTTATTTTCAATGACGGCCTAGGAACAGTGGGTTAACTGCCTTGTTCAGGGGCAGAATGACAGATTTCTCCCTTGTCAGCTCGGGGATTCGATCTTGCAACCTTTCGGTTACTAGTATATACAGTAGATGTCATTTTTTATTACTTGACTTGAAAGAAATTATGAATCGACTTGCTCTTAGAATGATGAATCGACTTGCTCTTAGAATGATGAATCGACTTGCTCTTAGAATGATGAATCAACTTGCTCTTAGAATGATGAATCAACGTGCTCTTAGAATGATGAATCGACTTGATCTTAGAATGATGAATCGACTTGCTCTTAGAATGATGAATCGACTTGCTCTTAGAATGCACAACTTGGACCTGACTCTCGGCCCGTTATACTTGGAACTCGGACCTTGTGACTTGGTCCCACCTCTGCCATCCAACAAAATCAAGCTCGTATTTTGTGGATGTAGAGTTGTATTGTAGAGTTGTGCTGTGGATGTAGAGTTGTGTTGTAGTTGTGTTGTGGAGTTGTGTTGTAGAGTTGTGTTGTGGATGTAGAGTTGTGTTGTAGAGTTGTGTTGTAGAGTTGTGTTGTGTTGTAGAGTTGTGTTGTAGATGTAGAGTTGTGTTGTAGAGTTGTGTTGTGTTGTGGATGTAGAGTTGTGTTGTGTTGTGGATGTAGAGTTGTGTTGTAGAGTTGTGTTGTGGATGTAGAGTTGTGTTGTAGAGTTGTGTTGTAGAGTTGTGTTGTAGAGTTGTGTTGTGGATGTAGAGTTGTGTTGTGGATGTAGAGTTGTGTTGTGGATGTAGAGTTGTGTTGTAGAGTTGTGTTGTGGATGTAGAGTTGTTTTGTGGATGTAGAGTTGTGTTGTGGATGTAGAGTTGTGTTGTAGAGTTGTGTTGTGGATGTAGAGTTGTTTTGTGGATGTAGAGTTGTGTTGTAGAGTTGTGTTGTGGATGTAGAGTTGTGTTGTGGATGTAGAGTTGTGTTGTGTTGTGGTGTAGAGTCGTGTTGTTGGTGTAGAGTTGTGTTGTGAATGTTGTGTAGAGTTGTGTTGTGAATGTTGTGTTGTTGGTGTAGAGTTGTGTTGTGAATGTTGTGTAGAGTTGTGTTGTTGGTGTAGAGTTGTGTTGTGTTGTGGTGTAGAGTTGTGTTGTGAATGTTGTGTAGAGTTGTGTTGTGGATGTAGAGTTGTGTTGTGTTGTGGTGTAGAGTTGTGTTGTGAATGTTGTGTTGTTGGTGTAGAGTTGTGTTGTGAATGTTGTGTAGAGTTGTGTTGTGAATGTTGTGTTGTTGGTGTAGAGTTGTGTTGTGTAAAGTTGTGTTGTTGGTGTAGAGTTGTGTTGTTGGTGTAGAGTTGTGTTGTTGGTGTAGAGTTGTGTTGTTGGTGTAGAGTTGCGTTGTGTTGTGTTGTGGTGTAGAGTTGTGTTGTGACTACTGATTTGTCTCATTCTCAGAACTCCGCTATGATTCCCACTCCATCCCCCCGTTTCCATGGAAACATTCCTACTCCAGGTAAGACAGGAGAAGAAGAAGGAGATGAGAATGTTGCTGCCGGTTGTCATTGAGACCGACTGAGTGAAAGGGCCGATGCTCAGCTTACATAAGTATTCATCATGGGGGTTGTAGTGGCGCTACGTCCACAGTGTCCAGGTCAACATTCCGATTCCTCCATCCTTCACATAATTAACGCTTAAATAGTTACGCCGTTACCCTGCTGACGAAATTGTAAGAATGTCATGAAGTACCAAGAAAGCACTCAGCTGCTGAGACACATCACATCATGGCTCTCCACACACATACACTTATATTTTTCAACGAGTGATAGCACCAATCACTTTTGGATGTCTTGAAAGAGAACCACTCAGATCTAATTGCCTTGAGTGGCTCGACTCAGGACGGAACAGGACAGTAGAGGACGGAACGGGACAGTAGAGGACGGAACAGGACAGTAGAGGACGGAACATGACAGTAGAGGACGGAACAGGACAGTAGAGGACGGAGCTGGACAGTAGAGGACGGAGCTGGACAGTAGAGGACGGAACATGACAGTAGAGGACGGAACAGGACAGTAGAGGACGGAACAGGACAGTAGAGGACGGAGCTGGACAGTAGAGGACGGAGCTGGACAGTAGAGGACGGAACAGGACAGTAGAGGACGGAGCTGGACAGTAGAGGACGGAGCTGGATAGTAGAGGACGGAGCTGGACAGTAGAGGACGGAGCGGGACAGTAGAGGACGGAACAGGACAGTAGAGGACGGAACAGGACAGTAGAGGACGGAACAGGACAGTAGAGGACGGAACAGGACAGTAGAGGACGGAACATGACAGTAGAGGACGGAACAGGACAGTAGAGGACGGAGCTGGACAGTAGAGGACGGAACATGACAGTAGAGGACGGAACATGACAGTAGAGGACGGAACAGGACAGTAGAGGACGGAACAGGACAGTAGAGGACGGAACAGGACAGTAGAGGACGGAACATGACAGTAGAGGACGGAACAGGACAGTAGAGGACGGAGCTGGACAGTAGAGGACGGAACATGACAGTAGAGGACGGAACATGACAGTAGAGGACGGAACAGGACAGTAGAGGACGGAACATGACAGTAGAGGACGGAACATGACAGTAGAGGACGGAACAGGACAGTAGAGGACGGAGCTGGACAGTAGAGGACGGAACATGACAGTAGAGGACGGAACATGACAGTAGAGGACGGAGCTGGACAGTAGAGGACGGAACAGGACAGTAGAGGACGGAGCAGGACAGTAGAGGACGGAGCAGGACAGTAGAGGACGGAACAGGACAGTAGAGGACGGAACAGGACAATAGAGGACGGAACAGGACAGTAGAGGACGGAACAGGACAGTAGAGGACGGAGCTGGACAGTAGAGGACGGAACAGGACAGTAGAGGACGGAACAGGACAGTAGAGGACGGAGCAGGACAGTAGAGGACGGAGCTGGACAGTAGAGGACGGAGCGGGACAGTAGAGGACGGAACAGGACAGTAGAGGACGGAGCTGGACAGTAGAGGACGGAGCTGGACAGTAGAGGACGGAACAGGACAGTAGAGGACGGAGCTGGACAGTAGAGGACGGAGCTGGACAGTAGAGGACGGAACAGGAAAGTAGAGGACGGAACAGGACAGTAGAGGACGGAACAGGACAGTAGAGGACGGAGCTGGACAGTAGAGGACGGAACAGGACAGTAGAGGACGGAACAGGACAGTAGAGGACGGAACATGACAGTAGAGGACGGAACATGACAGTAGAGGACGGAACAGGACAGTAGAACACGGAACGGGACAGTAGAGGACGGAACGGGACAGTGGAGGACGGAACGGGACAGTGGAGGACGGAACGGGACAGTAGAGGACGGAACAGGACAGTAGAGGACGGAACAGGACAGTAGAGGACGGAACAGGACAGTAGAGGACGGAGCTGGACAGTAGAGGACGGAACATGACAGTAGAGGACGGAACAGGACAGTAGAGAACGGAACAGGACAGTAGAGGACGGAACAGGACAGTAGAGGACGGAACAGGACAGTAGAGGACGGAACAGGACAGTAGAGGACGGAACATGACAGTAGAGGACGGAGCTGGACAGTAGAGGACGGAACGGGACAGTAGAGGACGGAGCGGGACAGTAGAGGACGGAGCTGGACAGTAGAGGACGGAGCTGGACAGTAGAGGACGGAACAGGACAGTAGAGGACGGAACAGGACAGTAGAGGACGGAGCTGGACAGTAGAGGACGGAGCTGGACAGTAGAGGACGGAACGGGACAGTAGAGGACGGAACGGGACAGTAGAGGACGGAACGGGACAGTAGAGGACGGAACGGGACAGTAGAGGACGGAACGGGACAGTAGAGGACGGAGCTGGACAGTAGAGGACGGAACAGGACAGTAGAGGACGGAACAGGACAGTAGAGGACGGAGCTGGACAGTAGAGGACGGAGCAGGACAGTAGAGGACGGAGCTGGACAGTAGAGGACGGAACAGGACAGTAGAGGACGGAACAGGACAGTAGAGGACGGAGCTGGACAGTAGAGGACGGAACAGGACAGTAGAGGACGGAGCAGGACAGTAGAGGACGGAACATGACAGTAGAGGACGGAACATGACAGTAGAGGACGGAGCTGGACAGTAGAGGACGGAACATGACAGTAGAGGACGGAACAGGACAGTAGAGGACGGAACAGGACAGTAGAGGACGGAACAGGACAGTAGAGGACGGAACATGACAGTAGAGGACGGAACATGACAGTAGAGGACGGAGCAGGACAGTAGAGGACGGAACATGACAGTAGAGGACGGAACATGACAGTAGAGGACGGAGCTGGACAGTAGAGGACGGAGCTGGACAGTAGAGGACGGAGCAGGACAGTAGAGGACGGAACAGGACAGTAGAGGACGGCGCTGGACAGTAGAGGACGGAGCTGGACAGTAGAGGACGGAACAGGACAGTAGAAGACGGAGCTGGACAGTAGAGGACGGAGCTGGACAGTAGAGGACGGAACAGGACAGTAGAGGACGGAGCAGGACAGTAGAGGACGGAACATGACAGTAGAGGACGGAACATGACAGTAGAGGACGGAACAGGACAGTAGAGGACGGAACAGGACAGTAGAGGACGGAACAGGACAGTAGAGGACGGAACAGGACAGTAGAGGACGGAGCTGGACAGTAGAGGACCTTATGTCTATTACAGTTTGTGCTGTAATAGACATGCCTTAATCAAAGGCACCAAAAGTACAAACACATTTTCTGCTTTGAACTTTGTTTGCAATTCTGCAACACACTTTCAAACCACTACACACTGTTTCTTATATTAGACACTTCGTTCAAGAATGAAATCTCTTGCAATCATTGGGGAAACACTTCTATTCAAAATGCAAAACATTCCTGATTTGCAACACCCACACACGCACACACACACACACACACACACACACACACACTTTACTTTACAAACATGGAGGCAGTGAGAGCGAGAGGAAGAGGAAGAGAGAGAGGAGTATGAGGAGGACGAGAACTAAGAAGGAGACCAGGCAACAGACAGAGACATATTTCTGACATTAGGGCTACTTTGGTGGACCGTGTCATACATCATGGCCTGAGTCCAGCCCAACCTGAGTCGCTACACGGTAGCATCCATAATACGGACAATTAGACTGGAGAACAGGTATGTCTTCATCTTTCTACACTGGACTGTACCTATGGAATTGTTGCACATCGTTCTGCATCACAGTACAATACAATGTAGTCCTACAATATTAGGTTTACGTTCCTCAGTGAACAGAACAAATGGATATAGTACTGTGAAGTACATGTACTACAGGCTTGATGTTACGGTGTACAGTATGACAGTACATGTAAAAAAATAACCTCACCAATGACATCATTCTTGGATTTTCTACAGAACTGCCAGACGACTTCCTGTGGGTGGAAGACAACGTCTGTTCACCATCAACGGGAACTGGCCGTCGTCAACCTAGTGTTGACAAACACCGCCATCTGCCCACATCAACTCTGAGAGAGCAAATAATCTCAGATCACACAACATTCCATCATAATCAACCGTGTCAGTATGTCGACAGTCTGCCACATCTTGCATCAACACCAACTTACGATGAAGCGGCTGTCCAGGGTTCCATTTGAGAGGAGCAGCATAAGAGTCAAAGACCTTCGCTGTGACTATCTGCAAGTAAGTGTCACTGTATTATACTGTAATACAGTAATGACAGTAACTTGTGTCCTATTGACACTGCAGAGATGCATTCAGACAAAGCAATATGTGACCCCCATTCTGGGGGAAGGGGGCACCTGCCTTGCTTGTGGTTTAGATTGAATGTGTCTGACCCGACCCGACCCAACCCAACCATATTCGCGGGGGGAGGGGGCACCTGCCTTGCTTGTGGTTTTGACTGAATGTGTCTGACCCGACCCGACCCAACCCAACCCATCCATATTCGCGGTGCAGTGTGTTTGCATTTTCTGTTCCAGAGAATCCTGGACTTTCATGAATTCATTTTCATTGATGAAGTTGGACATGTTATAGGACAGAGAGCCGTTGTGAATGTCCCTGGACAACGAGGGGGAACGTTATAGGACAGAGAGCCGTTGTGAATGTCCCTGGACAGCGAGGGGGAATGTTATACGCTCTAACCACTAGGCTACCGGTCACTGGCCCAACACGCTAACCACTAGGCTACCTGTCACTGGCCCAACGCGCCAACCACTAGGCTACTGGTCACTGGCCCAACGATAACCACAATCTCTTAGTCATTCTCTGCATATGAGCACAGATCTACCCACTTCTGCTGATGGAAGGAGGGGAGTCACTTTATCTGGCAGTTCTCGTTCCACTCTGGAAAAACCGTCATCATTCCCAGACACAGACGCCACCACACCCCCAAAGACAGCACATGGCTGATTACTGGTCTTTGTGGGTCTATTGTTACATTGCAGATTGTAGGCTGTAGATAGCATCCAAAGTAGATACAAGTGCTAACCTTTTCCTACAGTCTGCCTACTCTGTCAGCAACAAGCCAGAGACCTCAGTAGATAGGTGGCTTAGGGTTAGTATACTGTAGGGCTGGACACCAATACACTATATACTGCAGGGCTGGACACCAATACACTATATACTGTAGGGCTGGACACCAATACACTATATACTGTAGGGCTGGACACCAATACACTATATACTGTAGGGCTGGACACCAATACACTATATACTGTAGGGCTGGACACCAATACACTATATACTGCAGGGCTGGACACCAATACACTATATACTGTAGGGCTGGACACCAATACACTATATACTGTAGGGCTGGACACCAATACACTATATACTGCAGGGCTGGACACCAATACACTATATACTGTAGGGCTGGACACCAATACACTATATATTGTAGGGCTGGACACCAATACACTATATACTGTAGGGCTGGACACCAATACACTATATACTGTAGGGCTGGACACCAATACACTATATACTGTAGGGCTGGACACCAATACACTATATACTGTAGGACTGGACACCAATACACTATATACTGTAGGGCTGGACACCAATACACTATATACTGTAGGGCTGGACACCAATACACTATATACTGTAGGGCTGGACACCAATACACTATATACTGTAGGGCTGGACACCAATACACTATATACTGTAGGGCTGGACACCAATACACTATATACTGCAGGGCTGGACACCAATACACTATATACTGTAGGGCTGGACACCAATACACTATATACTGTAGGGATGGACACCAATACACTATATACTGTAGGGCTGGACACCAATACACTATATACTGTAGGGCTGGACACCAATACACTATATACTGTAGGGCTGGACACCAATACACTATATACTGTAGGGTTAGGGTTAGTATACTGTAGGGCTAGACACCAATACACTATATACTGTAGGGCTGGACACCAATACACTATATACTGTAGGGCTGGACACCAATACACTATATACTGTAGGGCTGGACACCAATACACTATATACTGTAGGGCTGGACACCAATACACTGTATACTGTAGGGCTGGACACCAAATACACTATATACTGTAGGGCTAGACACCAATACACTATATACTGTAGGGCTGGACACCAAATACACTATATACTGTAGGGCTGGACACCAATACACTATATACTGTAGGGCTGGACACCAATACACTATATATTGTAGGGCTGGACACCAATACACTATATACTGTACTGTATGTGTGTACGGTATGTGTGTACTGTATGTGTGTACTGTATGTACTGTCTGTAAGTATGTATCTATGTATGTCCTGTATGTACTGTCTGTATGTATGTATCTATGTATGTCCTGTATGTGTACTGTATGTATGTACTGTCTGTACTGTCTGTATGTACTGTATGTATGCTCAATGAGTGACATGTTTGAATGGCACGACAATGGACCTTAGGATCTCGTCACGGTATCTCTGTGCATTCAAATTGCCATCGCTAAAATGCAATTGTGTTGGTTGTCCGTAGCTTATGCCTGCCCATTCCATAACCATACCGCCATGGGGAACTCTGTTCACAACGTTGACATCAGTAAACACCATAACCCCACCACCACCATGGACCACTCTGTTCATAACGTTGACATCAGTAAACACCATAACCCCACCACCACTCTGTTCACAACTTTGACATCAGCAAACACCATACCATAACCCCACCACCACTCTGTTCACAACTTTGACATCAGTAAACACCATAACCCCTCCACCATAGGGCACTCTGTTCACAACATTGACATCAGTAAACACCATAACCCCACCACCACCATGGGGCACTCTGTTCACAACTTTGACATCAGTAAACACCATAACCCCACCACCACTCTGTTCACAACGTTGACATCAGCAAACACCATAACCCCACCACCACTGGGGCACTCTGTTCACAACTTTGACATCAGTAAACACCATAACCCCACCACCACCATGGGGAACTCTGTTCACAACTTTGACATCAGTAAACACCATAACCCCTCCACCATAGGGCACTCTGTTCACAACATTGACATCAGTAAACACCATAACCCCACCACCACCATGGGGCACTCTGTTCACAACTTTGACATCAGTAAACACCATAACCCCACCACCACCATGGGACACTCTGTTCACAACGTTGACATCAGCAAACACCATCACCCCACCACCACCATGGGGAACTCTGTTCACAACATTGACATCAGCAAACACCATCACCCCACCACCACCATGGGGCACTCTGTTCACAACGTTGACATCAGTAAACACCATAACCCCACCACCACCATGGGGAACTCTGTTCACAACGTTGACATCAGTAAACACCATAACCCCTCCACCACTCTGTTCACAACGTTGACATCAGCAAACACCATAACCCCACCACCACCATGGGGCACTCTGTTCACAACGTTGACATCAGTAAACACCATAACCCCACCACCACCATGGGGATCTCTGTTCACAACGTTGACATCAGCAAACACCATACCATAACCCCACCACCACTCTGTTCACAACTTTGACATCAGTAAACACCATAACCCCTCCACCATAGGGCACTCTGTTCACAACGTTGACATCAGTAAACACCATAACCCCACCACCACCATGGGGCACTCTGTTCACAACGTTGACATCAGTAAACACCATAACCCCACCACCACCATGGGGAACTCTGTTCACAACGTTGACATCAGTAAACTGTTTGTCGCCGTACATGTAAAAAGGCACAAGGCCCAAATGCAGACACAGGAGGCAGATGGTTGAGCTCCGATATTTATTATAACAAAAGGGGTAGGCAAAAGGCAGGTCGGGAACAGGCGAGAGTTCATGAACCAGGTCAGAGTCCAAACAGTACCAGGGGACAGGCAGGCTCGAGGTCAGGACAGGCAGAGTGGTCAGGCAGGCGGATTCGGCGTCAGGACAGGCAAGGGTCAAAACCAGGAGGGCTAGGAAATCAGGGACTGGGAAAAATAGGAGCTTGGAGAGCTGCTGGTTGACTTGACAAAACAACACAAACTGGCACAGAGAGACAGGAAACACAGGGATAAATACACCAGGGACTAATGGGGAGAACAGGAGACACCTGGAGGGGGGTGGAGACAATCACAAAGACAGGTGAAACAGATCAGGGCATGACAACATGCTGTCTGCCATCTGCCCAGTATAGTTGAAACTGGGATTCATCCGTGAAGATTACTCTTCTCCAGCAGGACATTGAAGGTGAGGATTTATTTCGGTTGCGACACCAAACTGCAGTCAGGTCAAGACCCTGGTGAGGATGACGATCACGCAGATGAGCTTCCCTGAGACGGTTTCTGACAGTTGGTGCAGAAATGTTTTGATTGTGTAAACCCACCGTTTCATCAGCTGGGTGGCTGGTCTCAGACGATCCCGCAGGTGAAGAGGCCGGATGTGGAGGTCCTACGCTGGCGTGGTCTGCGGTTGTGAGGCTGGTTGGACATACTACCAATTTCTATAAAATTACATTGGAGGCTGCTTATGGAAGAGAAATGAACATTCAATTATCTGGTAACAGCTCTGGTGGACATTCCTGCAGCCAGCATGCCAATTGCACACTCCCTCAGACATCTGTGGCATTGTGTTGTGACAAAACTGCACATTTAGAGTAGCCTTTTATTGTCCCTAGCACAAGGTGCACCTGTGTAATGATCATGTTGTTTAATCAGCTTCTTGATGTGATACACCTGTGAGGTCGATGGATTATCTTGGCAAAGGAGAAATGCTCACTAATAGGGATATAAATAAGCTATTTGTGCACATAGAACATTTCTGAGATCTTTTATTTCAGCTCATGAAACATGGGACCAACACTTTACATGTTACAACATTTTTTGTTCAGTATGCATCTCAATGCTGTATAATACAATGTAGAAAGTGTGTTCACACACACTGATAAAAATACATGTGCAGATCCATACAGCATGACTTTGTATATATCTATGCTTTGACATGTACCGAGCAGAAATGGGCTGATGTTAACAACACCATTCAACAGTTTCTCATGTATACTTCCTCTCCGGCGTACCTGTGGTAAAAGCACCTAAGTATCAAAGTGTTGAAATCCCTCTGATCAACAACTGTCTGATGTTTTAACAAGTTCGTTTTTCCTGCATTTTCAAATGTTCCCTGATGGTCTGTGGTGTAGAGAAACCCCTCAGAGCGATGCATCATCCCCAGAACACACTGCAAAACACAACCTAGTTATTATGTTTATTACCCAGACCTCCACTAAACTGATGGAACTTTCATTAAGTGGAAGTAATCTGTATAGAATCAAATCAACGTTTATTGGTCACATACACAATTTAGTAGAAGTTATAGCAGGTGCAGCGAAATGCTTATATAAAGGGAAGTTTGCCCTGTTGTTCACAAAGCCGCTCCATGCATGTCCTCTGAGTCTACAAATATACAGGTGAGTATATATACACATATAATATATATAATATAATATAATATACAACTTCTGTCAGGAGAGATTGACAGCAGAGCCCTCCGTCAGGCAAGTTTGACAGCAGAGACTTCTGTCAGGAGAGATTGACAGCAGAGACCTCTGTCAGGCAAGATTGACAGCAGAGACCCCTGTCAGGAGAGATTGACAGCAGAGACTTCTGTCAGGAGAGATTGACAGCAGAGACCTCTGTCAGGAGAGATTGACAGCAGAGACCTCTGTCAGGAGAGATTGACAGCAGAGACCTCTGTCAAGAGAGATTGACAGCAGAGACCTCTGTCAGGAGAGATTGACAGCAGAGACCTCTGTCAAGAGAGATTGACAGCAGAGACCTCTGTCAGGAGAGATTGACAGCAGAGACCTCTGTCAGGAGAGATTGACAGCAGAGACCTCTGTCAAGAGAGATTGACAGCAGAGACTTCTGTCAGGAGAGATTGACAGCAGAGACCTCTGTCAGGAGAGATTGACAGCAGAGACCTCTGTCAGGAGAGATTGACAGCAGAGACCTCTGTCAGGAGAGATTGACAGCAGAGACTTCTGTCAGGAGAGATTGACAGCAGAGACTTCTGTCAGGAGAGATTGACAGCAGAGACCTCTGTCAGGAGAGATTGACAGCAGAGACCTCTGTCAGGAGAGATTGACAGCAGAGACTTCTGTCAGGAGAGATTGACAGCAGAGACTTCTGTCAGGAGAGATTGACAGCAGAGACTTCTGTCAGGAGAGATTGACATCAGAGAATTCTGTCAGGAGAGATTGACAGCAGAGACTTCTGTCAGGAGAGATTGACAGCAGAGAATTCTGTCAGGAGAGATTGACAGCAGAGACTTCTGTCAGGAGAGATTGACAGCAGAGAATTCTGTCAGGAGAGATTGACAGCAGAGACCTCTGTCAGGAGAGATTGACAGCAGAGACCTCTGTCAGGAGAGATTGACAGCAGAGACTTCTGTCAGGAGAGATTGACAGCAGAGACCTCTGTCAGGAGAGATTGACAGCAGAGACCTCTGTCAGGAGAGATTGATAGCAGAGACCGCTGTCAGGAGAGATTCCAGAGAAGAGCTTGGTCAGACAGCATGTTGATACATGTGAAGCCAGACAGTTGTCCCAGCCCTAGTGGTATCTGAGAAACCTGTGTCTGGTGCAGGCAGTGTATCCGCAGTCTGAAGTCTGGTTTAGAGAGGAGGATCAGAAATGGCAGATTACAGACCCAGAGGGGGCATGGCAAAACCAGCAACCCTGGGAGAATGGGGCGTAAAAGATGCTTAAGAAAATGAAATTAGAAAAGTACCAGACAGGCTCAAGACTTCTTGAAGAAGCATATCAAGCCCAACACACAAGGGTATGAGCCGAAGGATCTAGGATAACCCCATGATTGGCTCAATATTCAGGTCAGCTATCCATGCATACTCACGCTGCCATGAGAGTGATGCTGCCATGAGAGTAATGCTGCCATGAGAGTGATGCTGCCATGAGAGTAATGCTGCCATGAGAGTAATGCTGCCATGAGAGTGATGCTGCCATGAGAGTGATGCTGCCATGAGAGTGACACTGCCATGAGAGTGACACTGCCATGAGAGTGACACTGCCATGAGAGTGATGCAGCCATGAGTGATGCTGCCATGAGAGTGACGCTGCCATGAGTGACGCTGCCATGAGAGTCATGCTGCCATGAGAGTGACGCTGCCATGAGAGTGAAGCTGCCATGAGAGTGAAGCTGCCATGAGAGTGATGCTGCCATGAGAGTGACGCTGCCATGAGAGTGATGCTGCCATGAGAGTGACACTGCCATGAGAGTCATGCTGCCATGAGAGTGATGCTGCCATGAGAGTAATGCTGCCATGAGAGTGACGCTGCCATGAGAGTCATGCTGCCATGAGAGTCATGCTGCCATGAGAGTGATGCTGCCATGAGAGTCATGCTGCCATGAGAGTCATGCTGCCATGAGAGTCATGCTGCCATGAGAGTCATGCTGCCATGAGAGTCATGCTGCCATGAGAGTCATGCTGCCATGAGAGTGATGCTGCCATGAGAGTGATGCTGCCATGAGAGTGACGCTGCCATGAGAGTGACGCTGCCATGAGAGTCATGCTGCCATGAGAGTGATGCTGCCATGAGAGTGATGCTGCCATGAGAGTGATGCTGCCATGAGTCATGCTGCCATGAGTGATGCTGCCATGACAGTGACACTGCCATGAGAGTGATGCTGCCATGAGAGTGACGCTGCCATGAGAGTGACGCTGCCATGAGAGTGACGCTGCCATGAGAGTGACGCTGCCATGAGAGTGACGCTGCCATGAGAGTGATGCTGCCATGAGAGTAATGCTGCCATGAGAGTCATGCTGCCATGAGAGTGACGCTGCCATGAGAGTGATGCTGCCATGAGAGTGATGCTGCCATGAGAGTCATGCTGCCATGAGAGTGACGCTGCCATGAGTCATGCTGCCATGAGAGTGACGCTGCCATGAGAGTGACGCTGCCATGAGAGTGACGCTGCCATGAGAGTCACGCTGCCATGAGAGTGACGCTGCCATGAGAGTCATGCTGCCATGAGAGTGATGCTGCCATGAGAGTGATGCTGCCATGAGAGTGATGCTGCCATGAGTCATGCTGCCATGACAGTGACACTGCCATGAGAGTCATGCTGCCATGAGAGTGACGCTGCCATGAGAGTGAAGCTGCCATGAGAGTGAAGCTGCCATGAGAGTGATGCTGCCATGAGAGTGACGCTGCCATGAGAGTGATGCTGCCATGAGAGTGACACTGCCATGAGAGTCATGCTGCCATGAGAGTGATGCTGCCATGAGAGTAATTCTGCCATGAGAGTGACGCTGCCATGAGAGTCATGCTGCCATGAGAGTCATGCTGCCATGAGAGTGATGCTGCCATGAGAGTAATGCTGCCATGAGAGTCATGCTGCCATGAGAGTCATGCTGCCATGAGAGTAATGCTGCCATGAGAGTCATGCTGCCATGAGAGTCATGCTGCCATGAGAGTGATGCTGCCATGAGAGTGATGCTGCCATGAGAGTGATGCTGCCATGAGAGTGACGCTGCCATGAGAGTGACGCTGCCATGAGAGTCATGCTGCCATGAGAGTGATGCTGCCATGAGAGTGATGCTGCCATGAGAGTGATGCTGCCATGAGTCATGCTGCCATGAGTGATGCTGCCATGACAGTGACACTGCCATGAGAGTGATGCTGCCATGAGAGTGATGCTGCCATGAGAGTGACGCTGCCATGAGAGTGACGCTGCCATGAGAGTGACGCTGCCATGAGAGTGACGCTGCCATGAGAGTGACGCTGCCATGAGAGTGATGCTGCCATGAGAGTAATGCTGCCATGAGAGTCATGCTGCCATGAGAGTGACGCTGCCATGAGAGTGATGCTGCCATGAGAGTGATGCTGCCATGAGAGTCATGCTGCCATGAGAGTGACGCTGCCATGAGTCATGCTGCCATGAGAGTGACGCTGCCATGAGAGTGACGCTGCCATGAGAGTGACGCTGCCATGAGAGTGACGCTGCCATGAGAGTGACGCTGCCATGAGAGTCATGCTGCCATGAGAGTGATGCTGCCATGAGAGTGATGCTGCCATGAGAGTGATGCTGCCATGAGTCATGCTGCCATGAGTGATGCTGCCATGACAGTGACACTGCCATGAGAGTGATGCTGCCATGAGAGTGATACTGCCATGAGAGTGACGCTGCCATGAGAGTGACGCTGCCATGAGTGTGACGCTGCCATGAGAGTGACGCTGCCATGAGAGTGATGCTGCCATGAGAGTGATGTTGCCATGAGAGTGATGCTGCCATGAGAGTAATGCTGCCATGAGAGTCATGCTGCCATGAGAGTGACGCTGCCATTAGAGTGATGCTGCCATGAGAGTGATGCTGCCATGAGAGTCATGCTGCCATGAGAGTGACGCTGCCATGAGTCATGCTGCCATGAGAGTGACGCTGCCATGAGAGTGACGCTGCCATGAGAGTGACGCTGCCATGAGAGTGACGCTGCCATGAGAGTGATGCTGCCATGAGAGTCACGCTGCCATGAGAGTGACGCTGCCATGAGAGTCACGCTGCCATGAGAGTCACGCTGCCATGAGAGTCACGCTGCCATGAGAGTGACGCTGCCATGAGAGTGACGCTGCCATGAGAGTGACGCTGCCATGAGAGTCACGCTGCCATGAGAGTCACGCTGCCATGAGAGTGATGCTGCCATGAGAGTGACGCTGCCATGAGAGTGACGCTGCCATGAGAGTCACGCTGCCATGAGAGTGACGCTGCCATGAGAGTGACGCTGCCATGAGAGTGACGCTGCCATGAGAGTGACGCTGCCATGAGAGTCACGCTGCCATGAGAGTGACGCTGCCATGAGAGTGACGCTGCCATGAGAGTGACGCTGCCATGAGAGTGACGCTGCCATGAGAGTGACGCTGCCATGAGAGTGATGCTGCCATGAGAGTGACGCTGCCATGAGAGTGACGCTGCCATGAGAGTCACGCTGCCATGAGTGACGCTGCCATGAGAGTGATGCTGCCATGAGAGTGACGCTGCCATGAGAGTGACGCTGCCATGAGAGTGACGCTGCCATGAGAGTGATGCTGCCATGAGAGTGATGCTGCCATGAGAGTGATGCTGCCATCAGCATAAGACAATGATGAGGACACCCCCTCAGATGGGCAAAAGGAACATGGTTATTATAATTGCTTAACATTGGTCTTGGTTATTATTATATTGTCTATAGGTCCAGGACAAGGTTATTATTATATTGTCTATAGGTCCAGGACTTGGTTATTATTATACTGTCTATAGGTCCAGGTCTTGGTTATTATTATATTATCTATAGGTCCAGGACTTGGTTATTATTATATTGTCTATAGGCTTAGGACTTGGTTACTATTATATTATCTATAGGTCCAGGACTTGGTTATTACTATATTGTCTATAGGTCCAGGATTGGTTATTACTATATTATCTATAGGTCCAGGTCTTGGTTATTATTATCTTGGTTATTATTATATTATCTATAGGTCCAGGACTTGGTTATTACTATATTGTCTATAGGTCCAGGACTTGGTTATTACTATATTATCTATAGGTCCAGGTCTTGGTTATTATTATCTTGGTTATTATTATATTATCTATAGGTCCAGGACTTGGTTATTACTATATTGTCTATAGGTCCAGGACTTGGTTATTATTATATTGTCTATTGGTCCAGGACTTGGTTATTACTATATTGTCTATAGGTCCAGGACTTGGTTATTATTATATTATCTATAGGTCCAGGACTTGGTTATTTTTATATTATCTATAGGTCCAGGACTTGGTTATTACTATATTGTCTATAGGTCCAGGACCTGGTTATTATTATATTATCTATAGGTCCAGGACTTGGTTATTACTATATTGTCTATAGGTCCAGGACTTGGTTATTACTATATTATCTATAGGTCCAGGTCTTGGTTATTAATATATTGGTTATTATTATATTATCTATAGGTCCAGGACTTGGTTATTACTATATTGTCTATAGTTCCAGGTCTTGGTTATTATTATATTGTCTATTGTCCAGGACTTGGTTATTATTATATTATCTATAGGTCCAGGACTTGGTTATTACTATATTGTCTATAGGTCCAGGTCTTGGTTATTATTATATTGTCTATAGGTCCAGGACTTGGTTATTATTATATTGTCTATAGGTCCAGGACTTGGTTATTATTATATTGTCCATAGGTCCAGGACTTGGTTATTATTATATTGTCTATAGGTCCAGGACTTGGTTATTATTATATTATCTATAGGTCCAGGACTTGGTTATTATTATATTGGTTATTATTATATTATCTATAGGTCCAGGACTTGGTTATTATTATATTGTCTATAGGTCCAGGTCTTGGTTATTATTATATTATCTATAGGTCCAGGTCTTGGTTATTATTATATTGGTTATTATTATATTATCTATAGGTCCAGGACTTGGTTATTATTATATTAACTATAGGTCCAGGACTTGGTTATTACTATATTATCTATAGGTCCAGGACTTGGTTATTACTATATTGTCTATAGGTCCAGGACTTGGTTATTATTATAGTATCTATAGGTCCAGGACTTGGTTATTATTATATTGTCTATAGGTCCAGGTCTTAGTTATTATTATATTATCTATAGGTCCAGGTCTTGGTTATTATTATCTTGGTTATTATTATATTGTCTATTGTCCAGGACTTGGTTATTATTATATTGTCTATAGGTCCAGGACTTGGTTATTATTATATTGTCTATAGGTCCAGGACTTGGTTATTACTATATTGTCTATAGGTCCAGGACTTGGTTATTATTATATTATCTATAGGTCCAGGACTTGGTTATTACTATATTATCTATAGGTCCAGGACTTGGTTATTATTATATTATCTATAGGTCCAGGACTTGGTTATTACTATATTATCTATAGGTCCAGGACTTGGTTATTACTATATTATCTATATGTCCAGGACTTGGTTATTATTATATTATCTATAGGTCCAGGACTTGGTTATTACTATATTATCTATAGGTCCAGGACTTGGTTATTATTATATTGGTTATTATTATATTATCTACAGGTCCAGGACTTGGTTATTATTATATTGTCTATAGGTCCAGGACCTGGTTATTATTATATTATCTATAGGTCCAGGACTTGGTTATTATTATATTATCTATAGGTCCAGGACTTGGTTATTATTATATTGTCTATAGGTCCAGGTCTTGGTTATTATTATATTATCTATAGGTCCAGGACTTGGTTATTATTATATTGTCTATTGTCCAGCACTTGGTTATTATTATATTATCTATAAGTCCAGGACTTGGTTATTATTATATTATCTATAGGTCCAGGACTTGGTTATTATTATATTGTCTATAGGGCCAGGACCTGGTTATTACTATATTGTCTATAGGTCCAGGACTTGGTTATTATTATATTATCTATAGGTCCAGGACCTGGTTATTATTATAGTGTCTATAGGTCCAGGACTTGGTCATTATTATATTATCTATAGGTCCAGGTCTTGGTTATTATTATATTGTCTATAGGTCCAGGACTTGGTTATTACTATATTGTCTATAGGTCCAGGACTTGGTTATTATTATATTGTCTATAGGTCCAGGTCTTGGTTATTATTATATTATCTATAGGTCCAGGACTTGGTTATTATTATATTGTCTATTGTCCAGCACTTGGTTATTATTATATTATCTATAGGTCCAGGACTTGGTTATTATTATATTATCTATAGGTCCAGGACTTGGTTATTATTATATTGTCTATAGGTCCAGGACCTGGTTATTACTATATTGTCTATAGGTCCAGGACTTGGTTATTATTATATTATCTATAGGTCCAGGACCTGGTTATTATTATAGTGTCTATAGGTCCAGGACTTGGTCATTATTATATTATCTATAGGTCCAGGTCTTGGTTATTATTATCTTGGTTATTATTATATTATCTATAGGTCCAGGACTTGGTTATTATTATATTGTCTACAGGTCCAGGACTTGGTTATTATTGTATTATCTATAGGTCCAGGACTTGGTTATTACTATATTGTCTATTGTCCAGGACTTGGTTATTATTTTCTTGGTTATTATTATATTATCTATAGGTCCAGGACCTTGTTATTACTATATTATCTATAGGTCCAGGACCTGGTTATTACTATATTGTCTATAGGTCCAGGACTTGGTTATTACTATATTGTCTATTGTCCAGGACTTGGTTATTATTATATTATCTATAGGTCCAGGACCTGGTTATTACTATATTATCTATAGGTCCAGGACCTGGTTATTACTATATTGTCTATAGGTCCAGGTCTTGGTTATTATTATATTATCTATAGGTCCAGGTCTTGGTTATTATTATATTATCTATAGGTCCAGGACTTGGTATTTACTATATTGTCTATTGTCCAGGACTTTGTTATTATTATATTATCTATAGGTCCAGGACCTGGTTATTACTATATTATCTATAGGTCCAGGACCTGGTTATTACTATATTGTCTATAGGTCCAGGACTTGGTTATTAGTATATTGTCTATAGGTCCAGGACTTGGTTATTACTATATTGTCTATAGGTCCAGGACTTGGTTATTATTATATTATCTATAGGTCCAGGACTTGGTTATTACTATATTATCTATAGGTCCAGGACTTGGTTATTATTATATTATCTATAGGTCCAGGACTTGGTTATTACTATATTGTCTATAGGTCCAGGACTTGGTTATTATTATATTATCTATAGGTCCAAGACTTGGTTATTACTATATTATCTACAGGTCCAGGACTTGGTTATTATTATATTGTCTATAGGTCCAGGACCTGGTTATTATTATATTATCTATAGGTCCAGGACTTGGTTATTATTATATTATCTATAGGTCCAGGACTTGGTTATTATTATATTATCTATAGGTCCAGGTCTTGGTTATTATTATATTGTCTATTGTCCAGGACTTGGTTATTATTATATTATCTATAGGTCCAGGACTTGGTTATTATTATATTATCTATAGGTCCAGGACTTGGTTATTATTATATTGTCTATAGGTCTAGGTCTTGGTTATTATTATATTATCTATAGGTCCAGGACTTGGTTATTATTATATTGTCTATTGTCCAGGACTTGGTTATTATTATATTATCTATAGGTCCAGGTCTTGGTTATTATTATCTTGGTTATTATTATATTATCTATAGGTCCAGGTCTTGGTTATTATTATATTGTCTATAGGTCCAGGACTTGGTTATTATTATATTGTCTATAGGTCCAGGACTTGGTTATTATTATATTGTCCATAGGTCCAGGACTTGGTTATTATTATATTGTCTATAGGTCCAGGACTTGGTTATTATTATATTATCTATAGGTCCAGGACTTGGTTATTATTATATTGGTTATTATTATATTATCTATAGGTCCAGGACTTGGTTATTATTATATTGTCTATAGGTCCAGGTCTTGGTTATTATTATATTATCTATAGGTCCAGGTCTTGGTTATTATTATATTGGTTATTATTATATTATCTATAGGTCCAGGACTTGGTTATTATTATATTAACTATAGGTCCAGGACTTGGTTATTACTATATTATCTATAGGTCCAGGACTTGGTTATTACTATATTGTCTATAGGTCCAGGACTTGGTTATTATTATAGTATCTATAGGTCCAGGACTTGGTTATTATTATATTGTCTATAGGTCCAGGTCTTAGTTATTATTATATTATCTATAGGTCCAGGTCTTGGTTATTATTATCTTGGTTATTATTATATTGTCTATTGTCCAGGACTTGGTTATTATTATATTGTCTATAGGTCCAGGACTTGGTTATTATTATATTGTCTATAGGTCCAGGACTTGGTTATTACTATATTGTCTATAGGTCCAGGACTTGGTTATTATTATATTATCTATAGGTCCAGGACTTGGTTATTACTATATTATCTATAGGTCCAGGACTTGGTTATTATTATATTATCTATAGGTCCAGGACTTGGTTATTACTATATTATCTATAGGTCCAGGACTTGGTTATTACCAAATTATCTATATGTCCAGGACTTAGTTATTATTATATTATCTATAGGTCCAGGACTTGGTTATTACTATATTATCTATAGGTCCAGGACTTGGTTATTATTATATTGGTTATTATTATATTATCTACAGGTCCAGGACTTGGTTATTATTATATTGTCTATAGGTCCAGGACCTGGTTATTATTATATTATCTATAGGTCCAGGACTTGGTTATTATTATATTATCTATAGGTCCAGGACTTGGTTATTATTATATTGTCTATAGGTCCAGGTCTTGGTTATTATTATATTATCTATAGGTCCAGGACTTGGTTATTATTATATTGTCTATTGTCCAGCACTTGGTTATTATTATATTATCTATAGGTCCAGGACTTGGTTATTATTATATTATCTATAGGTCCAGGACTTGGTTATTATTATATTGTCTATAGGGCCAGGACCTGGTTATTACTATATTGTCTATAGGTCCAGGACTTGGTTATTATTATATTATCTATAGGTCCAGGACCTGGTTATTATTATAGTGTCTATAGGTCCAGGACTTGGTCATTATTATATTATCTATAGGTCCAGGTCTTGGTTATTATTATATTGTCTATAGGTCCAGGACTTGGTTATTACTATATTGTCTATAGGTCCAGGACTTGGTTATTATTATATTGTCTATAGGTCCAGGTCTTGGTTATTATTATATTATCTATAGGTCCAGGACTTGGTTATTATTAAATTGTCTATTGTCCAGCACTTGGTTATTATTATATTATCTATAGGTCCAGGACTTGGTTATTATTATATTATCTATAGGTCCAGGACTTGGTTATTATTATATTGTCTATAGGTCCAGGACCTGGTTATTACTATATTGTCTATAGGTCCAGGACTTGGTTATTATTATATTATTTATAGGTCCAGCACCTGGTTATTATTATAGTGTCTATAGGTCCAGGACTTGGTCATTATTATATTATCTATAGGTCCAGGTCTTGGTTATTATTATCTTGGTTATTATTATATTATCTATAGGTCCAGGACTTGGTTATTATTATATTGTCTACAGGTCCAGGACTTGGTTATTATTGTATTATCTATAGGTCCAGGACTTGGTTATTACTATATTGTCTATTGTCCAGGACTTGGTTATTATTTTCTTGGTTATTATTATATTATCTATAGGTCCAGGACCTTGTTATTACTATATTATCTATAGGTCCAGGACCTGGTTATTACTATATTGTCTATAGGTCCAGGACTTGGTTATTACTATATTGTCTATTGTCCAGGACTTGGTTATTATTATATTATCTATAGGTCCAGGACCTGGTTATTACTATATTATCTATAGGTCCTGGACCTGGTTATTACTATATTGTCTATAGGTCCAGGTCTTGGTTATTATTATATTATCTATAGGTCCAGGTCTTGGTTATTATTATATTATCTATAGGTCCAGGACTTGGTTATTACTATATTGTCTATTGTCCAGGACTTTGTTATTATTATATTATCTATAGGTCCAGGACCTGGTTATTACTATATTATCTATAGGTCCAGGACCTGGTTATTACTATATTGTCTATAGGTCCAGGACTTGGTTATTAGTATATTGTCTATAGGTCCAGGACTTGGTTATTACTATATTGTCTATAGGTCCAGGACTTGGTTATTATTATATTATCTATAGGTCCAGGACTTGGTTATTACTATATTATCTATAGGTCCAGGACTTGGTTATTACTATATTATCTATAGGTCCAGGACTTGGTTATTATTATATTATCTATAGGTCCAGGACTTGGTTATTACTATATTGTCTATAGGTCCAGGACTTGGTTATTATTATATTATCTATAGGTCCAAGACTTGGTTATTACTATATTATCTACAGGTCCAGGACTTGGTTATTATTATATTGTCTATAGGTCCAGGACCTGGTTATTATTATATTATCTATAGGTCCAGGACTTGGTTATTATTATATTATCTATAGGTCCAGGACTTGGTTATTATTATATTATCTATAGGTCCAGGTCTTGGTTATTATTATATTGTCTATTGTCCAGGACTTGGTTATTATTATATTATCTATAGGTCCAGGACTTGGTTATTATTATATTATCTATAGGTCCAGGACTTGGTTATTATTATATTGTCTATAGGTCTAGGTCTTGGTTATTATTATATTATCTATAGGTCCAGGACTTGGTTATTATTATATTGTCTATTGTCCAGGACTTGGTTATTATTATATTATCTATAGGTCCAGGTCTTGGTTATTATTATCTTGGTTATTATTATATTATCTATAGGTTTAGGACTTGGTTATTATTATATTGTCTACAGGTCCAGGACTTGGTTATTACTATATTATCTATAGGTCCAGGACTTGGTTATTACTATATTGTCTATTGTCCAGGACTTGGTTATTATTATCTTGGTTATTATTATATTATCTATAGGTCCAGGACCTGGTTATTACTATATTATCTATAGGTCCAGGACCTGGTTATTACTATATTGTCTATAGGTCCAGGACCTGGTTATTATTATATTGTCTATTGTCCAGGACTTGGTTATTATTATCTTGGTTATTATTATATTATCTATAGGTCCAGGACCTGGTTATTACTATATTGTCTATAGGTCCAGGACCTGGTTATTATTATATTATCTACAGGTCCAGGACCTGGTTATTCCTATATTATCTATAGGTCCAGGACCTGGTTATTACTATATTATCTATAGGTCCAGGACTTGGTTATTACTATATTGTCTATAGGTCCAGGACTTGGTTATTAGTATATTATCTATAGGTCCAGGTCTTGGTTATTATTATCTTGGTTATTATTATATTGTCTATAGGTCCAGGACTTGGTTATTACTATATTGTCTACCAACATCAGAAGGGCTAGCTCAGAACTGCTGAAAATGTATTTTAAAGAGCTGATTCTACCTCTGAAAGATTCCAAAGAGTGTGTGTGAAAGAATCAGCAGGCTACTGGCATAAAAAAATACTGTAGTTCTGTTGGAATCACTTTTATAGGTAACTTGGACCCCTGGAAACAGAAGATGCCCTACAGGAATGACGAAGTCCATCCAAATCACCTGGACTCCTTAACCCTGCATTTCAAGGCTGAGACAATCTGTGACCCAAGTCCTGCTCAGATCATTCCTACCGTTGTGTCCATGAGTTGTTGGAATACATTGTCCCAGGGATGTTAGCAGTCATAATGTAAGTAACCTAATTTATGTCCCTCTAACTCCCCTCAATGCCTCTGTTGATCCTACAGCTGTTGTATGCAGTAATCATGTGGCTATGAACCAGATTTATACTGTTAGCACTGAGGCGGTGTGCCCTTGTATGAAGTCCACTGTGCAGGTCACCCTGCACTATCAGTTCAAACACAAATATCACTGTCATGTCTACCTCTGATAAGTCTCCCAGTAAAGCAATAAAAACAATCAAGTATCCCAGAAAAGTGCTACAAACAACCAACATTAGCATATGTAGCTTAAGAAACAAGGTTCATGAAATCAATAACTTAGTAGTAACATGACATTCATATTGAAACTGAAACTCACTCATCTCTGAAACTCACTTAGATAATATATTTGATGATAAGGTGGTAGCAATGCAAGGTTATAACATCTACAGAAGAGACCGGAGTGTCATTGGTGGAGTTGATGTTTGTATGTTCAGAGTCATTTAATGTCATGTACAGCTTAGAGGGGGTATCCTGTTAAATACTGTTGAAGTATTATGGCTACAGGTTCATCTGCCTCACCTAAAGCCCATTCTGGTGGGAAGCTGCTATAGACCACCAAGTGCTGACAGTCAGTATCTGGATAATGTTACATACTGTTGAAGTCATATGGCTACAGGTTCATCTGCCTCACCTAAAGCCCATTCTGGTGGGAAGCTGCTATAGACCAAAGCGCTAACAATCAGTATCTGGATAATGTGTGTGAAATTATTGATAATGTATGTGATATCAAGAGAGAGGTATATTTTCTGGGTGATTTCAAATCAAATCAAATTTCATTTAAATATTGACTGTCTTTTCATCAAGCTGCCCACTCAAGAAAACGCTTCAAACTGTAACCAGTGCCTGCAACCTGGACCAGGTTATCAGGCAACCTACCAGGGTTGTTACAAACAGCACAGGAATTAAATCATCAACATGTATTGATCACATATTTACTAATGCTGCAGAAATGTGCTCTAAAGCAGTATCCAGATCCATCAACTGTATTGATCACAATATAGTAGCCATATCTAGGAAAACCACAGTTCCAAAGGCTGGGCCTAATATAGTGTATAAGAGGTCATACAATAAGTTTTGTAGTGATTCATATGTTGTTGATATAAAGAATATCTGTTGGTCCGTGGTGTGTAGTGAGGAGCAACCAGACGCTGCTGGTCTGTGGTGTGTAATGAGGAGCAACCAGTCTCTGCTGGTCTCTGGTGTGTAATGAGGAGCAACCAGACTCTGCTGGTCTGTGGTGTGTAATGAGGAGCAACCAGACGCTGCTGGTCTGTGGTGTGTAATGAGGAGCAACCAGACGCTGCTGGTCTGTGGTGTGTAATGAGGAGCAACCAGACGCTGCTGGTCTGTGGTGTGTAATGAGGAGCAACCAGACGCTGCTGGTCTGTGGTGTGTAATGAGGAGCAACCAGGCGCTGCTGGTCTGTGGTGTGTAATGAGGAGCAACCAGACGCTGCTGGTCTGTGGTGTGTAATGAGGAGTAACCAGACGCTGCACTTCACACATTTATGAAATTACTTATCCCGGTTACTAATAAGCACACACCCATTGTGACTGTAAAAACAATTAAATCGCCTTGGATTGATGAGGAATTGAAAAATGGAATGGTTGAGAGAAATGAGGCAAATAAATCTGTGTGCAACGCACTGTAAATTGAGAAATCATGTGACTAAACTGAATAAAAAGAAGAAACTAAACTATGAAACAAATATAAATGAAATAAAGAATGATAGTAAAAAGCTTTGGAGCACCTTAAATGAAATTCTGGGAAAAAAGGCAAACTCTTCGCCATTCATCACAAAACCAACTGATATTTCCAACTACTTTAATGATTTTTTTCATCTGCAAGATTAGCAAACCTAGGCATGCCATGTCAGACAATAAACACTGACACTACACATCCAAGTATATCGGACCAAAGTATGAAAGACAATCATTGTCCTTTTGAATTCCGTAAAGTCAGTGTGGAAGAGGTGAAAAAATAATTGTTGTCTAACAACAATATAAAGCCACCGGGGTCTGACAATCTGGATGGAAAATTACTGAGGATAATAGACGATGATAATGCCACTCCTATTTGCCATATCTTCAATATTAGCCTACAGGAAAGTGTGTTCCCTCAGGCTTGGAGGGAAATAAATAATTCCACTACACAAGAATAGACAGCTGACCACTCAGCCGATTACTAAAGCCCCCTTTACTGGTTCAGACAGCTGACCACTCAGCCGATTACTAAAGCCCCCTTTACTGGCTCAGACAGCTGACCACTCAGCCGATTACTAGAGCCCCCTTTACTGGCTCAGACAGCTGACCACTCAGCCGATTACTAGAGCCCCCTTTACTGGTTCAGACAGACGATTACTAAAGCCCCCTTTACTGGCTCAGACAGACGATTACTAAAGCCCCCTTTACTGGTTCAGACAGCTGACCACTCAGCCGATTACTAAAGCCCCCTTTACTGGCTCAGACAGCTGACCACTCAGCCGATTACTAAAGCCCCCTTTACTGGCTCAGACAGCTGACCACTCAGCCGATTACTAGAGCCCCCTTTACTGGCTCAGACAGCTGACCACTCAGCCGATTACTAAAGCCCCCTTTACTGGTTCAGACATCCAATTACTAAAGCCCCCTTTACTGGTTCATACAGACGATTACTAAAGCCCCCTTTACTGGCTCAGACAGACGATTACTAAAGCCCCCTTTACTGGTTCAGACAGACGATTACTAAAGCCCCCTTTACTGGCTCAGACAGACGATTACTAAAGCCCCCTTTACTGGCTCAGACAGCTGACCAATCAGCCGATTACTAAAGCCCCCTTTACTGGCTCAGACAGCTGACCACTCAGCCGATTACTAAAGCCCCCTTTACTGGCTCAGACAGCTGACCACTCAGCCGATTACTAAAGCCCCCTTTACTGGTTCAGACAGCTGACCAATCAGCCGATTACTAAAGCCCCCTTTACTGGTTCAGACAGCTGACCAATCAGCCGATTACTAAAGCCCCCATTACTGGCTCAGACAGCTGACCACTCAGCCGATTACTAAAGCCCCCTTTACTGGTTCAGACAGCTGACCACTCAGCCGATTACTAAAGCCCCCTTTACTGGTTCAGACAGCTGACCACTCAGCCGATTACTAAAGCCCCCTTTACTGGCTCAGACAGCTGACCACTCAGCCGATTACTAAAGCCTCCTTTACTGGTTCAGACAGCCGATTACTAAAGCCCCCTTTACTGGCTCAGACAGCTGACCACTCAGCCGATTACTAAAGCCCCCTTTACTGGCTCAGACAGCCGATTACTAAAGCCCCCTTTACTGGTTCAGACAGCTGACCACTCAGCCGATTACTAAAGCCCCCTTTACTGGCTCAGACAGCTGATTACTAAAGCCCCCTTTACTGGCTCAGACAGCTGACCACTCAGCCGATTACTAGAGCCCCCTTTACTGGTTCAGACAGCTGACCAATCAGCTGATTACTAAAGCCCCCTTTACTGGTTCAGACAGCTGACCAATCAGCTGATTACTAAAGCCCCCTTTACTGGCTCAGACAGACGATTACTAAAGCCCCCTTTACTGGTTCAGACAGCTGACCACTCAGCCGATTACTAAAGCCCCCTTTACTGGTTCAGACAGCCGATTACTAAAGCCCCCTTTACTGGTTCAGACAGCTGATTACTAAAGCCCCCTTTACTGGCTCAGACAGCTGACCACTCAGCCGATTACTAAAGCCCCCTTTACTGGCTCAGACAGCTGACCACTCAGCCGATTACTAAAGCCCCCTTTACTGGTTCAGACAGCTGATTACTAAAGCCCCCTTTACTGGTTCAGACAGCTGATTACTAAAGCCCCCTTTACTGGTTCAGACAGCTGATTACTAAAGCCCCCTTTACTGGTTCAGACAGCTGACCACTCAGCTGATTACTAACCCTTAGTAATCTTGAAGAAAAAATGCTTATAGTGAAGGGCATTCAACAATTACACAAATGACCTGATTGGCTGAGAGAAATTGATAATAAAAATATTGTGGGGGCTGTTTTGTTTTACGTCAGAGCGGCTTTTGATATTATTGATCATAATCTGCTGCTGGAAAAACGTATGTGTTCTGGCTTTACACACCCTGCTATATGGTGGATGAAGAGTTACCCGTCTAACAGAACATGGAGGGTGTTTGTTAATGGAAGCCAATCAAATATAATCCAGGTAGAATCAGGAATTCCCCAGGGCAGCTGTCTAGTTGAGGAGACTAAACTGCTTGGAGTAACCCTGGATTGTAAACTGTCATGATCAAAACATGTTGATATAACAGTAGCTAAGATGGGGGAGAAGTCTGTCCATAATAAAGCCCTGCTCTACATTCTTAACAACACTATCATCAAGGCAGGTCCTACAGGCCCTAATGTTGTCTCACCTGGACTACTGTTCAGTCGTGTTGTCAGGTGCCACAAAGAGGGAGTTAGGAAAATTGCAGTTGGCCCAGAACAGGTCAGCACACCAGGCCCTTATATGTACATGGAGAGCTAATATTAATAATATACATGTCAATCTCTCCTGGTTCAAAGTGGAGAAGCGATTGACTTCATCACTACTTGTATTTGAGTGAAGTATTGACATGTTGAATGCACCAAGCTGTCTGATTTAACTACTTGCGCACAGCTCAGACACCCAAGCATACCCCACAAGACATGCCACCAGAGGTCTCTTCACAATCCCCAAGTCCAGAACAGACTATGGGAGGCGCACAGTACTACATAGAGCCATGACTACATGGTACTCTATTCCACAGTACTACATAGAGACATGACTACATGGAACTCTATTCCACAGTAATACATAGAGCCATGACTACATGGAACTCTATTCCACAGTACTACATAGAGACATGACTACATGGAACTCTATTCCACAGTACTACATAGAGCCATGACTACATGGAACTCTGTTCCACAGTACTACATAGAGACATGACTACATGGAACTCTATTCCACAGTACTACATAGAGCCATGACTACATGGAACTCTATTCCACAGTACTACATAGAGCCATGACTACATGGAACTCTATTCCACAGTACTACATAGAGCCATGACTACATGGAACTCTATTCCACAGTACTACATAGAGCCATGACTACATGGAACTCTATTCCACAGTACTACATAGAGCCATGACTACATGGAACTCTATTCCACATCAGGTAACTGATGCAGCAGTAGAAACAGATACAAAAACTGATAAAACACACTTATGTCACAGCGGGACTGTGAAGAGACACAAACACTGGTACAGTGTTTCTGTGTGTCATGTCTTCCTAAGCTAGGGACTGACTGGCCTAAATGGAACATTTAGTGACTCAAATGTGTCTTCAGGGCAAGCACACACACACACACACACACACACACACACACCAGTTCCATTGTTGCTGTTTGTAATTATCCTTCTCCCCATGCAGACCCAATGAGGTTTAACATCATAGGACTGTTCTGAATAATGAGGTTATCACATCCCGGGCCTCTGGTAATGCCTTAATCTCTAAACCCACTCCCTCTCTTCATCCCTCACTCCCTCTATACAGTGGGGAGAACAAGTATTTGATACACTGCCAATTTTGCAAATACTTATGTCATGCAATAAAATGCTAATTAATTACTTAAAAGTCATACAATGTGATGTTCTGGATTTTTGTTTTAGATTCAGTCTCTCACAGTTGAAGTGTACCTATGATAAACATTACAGACCTCTACATGCTTTGTAAGTAGGAAAACCTGCAAAATCGGCAGTGTATCAAATACTTGTTCTCCCCACTGTACATCTCTATCCATCCCTCCATGCATCCCTGCCTCCCTCCACCATCTTTCTATACCTCGCTCACTGGGGAGCAGTCTGACGTGGAGCAGAGAAAACCCATCAGCTAATATAACCAGTTTCCATATTCCATTTAAATTATAGGTATTATCTTAATGAACAGCCATCACATGACCCAACGACTGTCTTATTGAATTAGTCAACTGTGACTGCTGCTGTACGTTCTCCATAGCCTTAGAATAGCTTTATAAAGGGCCTGCATCCCTAATGGCATCCTACTCCCTATACAGCGCACTATTTTTTAAACAGAAAGAAGTGCACTATAAAGGGAAAAGGGCGCCATTTGGGACACATGTTTAAAGCAGCAAATAAAGCATCACCTTCTTTGATCATTCCTCCAGGCAGCATCAGTGGTTCCTCAGGAGCAGCATCATTCCTTAGTAGCAGCATCAATGGTACCAGTTATTTTAACAGACCATCATTCCTCAGGAGCAGCATCATTCCTCAGTAGCAGCATCATTCCTCAGTAGCAGCATCAATGGTACCAGTTATATTAACAGACCATCATTCCTCAGGAGCAGCAACATTCCTCAGTAGCAGCATCATTCCTCAGTAGCAGCATCATTCCTCAGTAGCAGCATCATTCCTCAGTAGCAGCATCATTCCTCAGTAGCAGCATCAATGGTACCAGTTATATTAACAGACCATCATTCCTCAGGAGCAGCAACATTCCTCAGTAGCAGCATCATTCCTCAGTTGCAGCATCAACGGTACCAGTTATATTAACAGACCATCATTCCTCAGGAGCAGCAACATTCCTGAGGAGCAGCATCATTCCTCAGTAGCAGCATCAGTGGTTCCTCAGCAGCAGCAACATTCCTCAGTAGCAACATCAGTGGTTCCTCAGCAGCAGCATCATTCCTCAGTAGCAGCATCAGTGGTTCCTCAGAAGCAGCATCAGTGGTTCCTCAGTAGCAGCATCATTCCTCAGTAGCAGCATCATTCCTCAGTAGCAGCATCAGTGGTTCCTCAGGAGCAGCATCAGTGGTTCCTCAGGAGCAGCATCAGTGGTTCCTCAGGAGCAGCATCATTCCTCAGTAGCAGCATCAGTGGTTCCTCAGGAGCAGCATCAGTGGTTCCTTAGTAGCAGCATCATTCCTCAGTAGCAGCATCAGTGGTTCCTCAGGAGCAGCATCATTCCTCAGTAGCAGCATCAGTGGTTCCTCAGTAGCAGCATCAGTGGTTCCTCAGGAGCAGCATCAGTGGTTCCTCAGGAGCAGCATCAGTGGTTCCTCAGGAGCAGCATCAGTGGTTCCTCAGTAGCAGCATCAGTGGTTCCTCAGGAGCAGCATCAGTGGTTACTCAGTAGCAGCATCAGTGGTTACTCAGTAGCAGCATCAGTGGTTCCTCAGTAGCAGCATCAGTGGTTCCTCAGTAGCAGCATCATTCCTCAGTAGCAGCATCATTCCTCAGTAGCAGCATCAGTGGTTCCTCAGTAGCAGCATTATTCCTCAGTAGCAGCATCCTTCCTCAGTAGCAGCATCAGTGGTTCCTCAGGAGCAGCATCATTCCTCAGTAGCAGCATTAGTGGTTCCTCAGGAGCAGCATCAGTGGTTCCTCAGAAGCAGCATCAATGGTTCCTCAGTAGCAGCATCATTCCTCAGTAGCAGCATCATTCCTCAGTAGCAGCATCAGTGGATCCTCAGGAGCAGCATCAGTGGTTCCTCAGGAGCAGCATCATTCCTCAGTAGCAGCATCAGTGGTTCCTCAGTAGCAGCATCATTCCTCAGTAGCAGCATCAGTGGTTCCTCAGGAGCAGCATCAGTGGTTCCTCAGGAGCAGCATCCTTCCTCAGTAGCAGCATCAGTGGTTCCTCAGGAGCAGCATCCTTCCTCAGGAGCAGCATCAGTGGTTCCTCAGGAGCAGCATCAGTGGTTCCTCAGGAGCAGCATCAGTGGTTCCTCAGTAGCAGCATCATTCCTCAGTAGCAGCATCATTCCTCAGTAGCAGCATCAGTGGTTCCTCAGGAGCAGCATCATTCCTCAGTAGCAGCATCATTCCTCAGTAGCAGCATCAGTGGTTCCTCAGTAGCAGCATCAGTGGTTCCTCAGTAGCAGTATCAGTGGTTCCTCAGTAGCAGCATCATTCCTCAGGAGCAGCATCAGTGGTTCCTCAGTAGCAGCATCATTCCTCAGTAGCAGCATCAGTGGTTCCTCAGGAGCAGCATCAGTGGATCCTCAGGAGCAGCATCAGTGGTTCCTCAGTAGCAGCATCATTCCTCAGTAGCAGCATCAGTGGTTCCTCAGTAGCAGCATCATTCCTCAGTAGCAGCATCAGTGGTTCCTCAGTAGCAGCATCAGTGGTTCCTCAGTAGCAGCATCAGTGGTTCCTCAGTAGCAGTATCAGTGGTTCCTGAGGAGCAGCATCATTCCTCAGTAGCAGCATCAGTGGTTCCTCAGTAGCAGCATCATTCCTCAGTAGCAGCATCAGTGGTTCCTCAGTAGCAGCATCATTCCTCAGTAGCAGCATCAGTGGTTCCTCAGTAGCAGCATCAGTGGTTCCTCAGGAGCAGCATCAGTGGTTCCTGAGGAGCAGCATCAGTGGTTCCTCAGTAGCAGCATCAGTGGTTCCTCAGTAGCAGCATCATTCCTCAGGAGCAGCATCAGTGGTTCCTCAGTAGCAGCATCAGTGGTTCCTCAGTAGCAGCATCAGTGGTTCCTCAGTAGCAGCATCATTCCTCAGGAGCAGCATCAGTGGTTCCTCAGTAGCAGCATCAGTGGTTCCTCAGTAGCAGCATCAGTCGTACTGTCACGGCTGATGAAAGGAGAGGACCAATGTGCAGAGTGGTATGTGTTCATACTTTTATTTAAACTGAACACTAAATAACAACATTAACACTAAATAACAACATTAGCACTAAATAACAACATGAACACTAAATACCAACATTAACACTAAATACCAACATTAGCACTAAATACCAACATTAGCACTAAATACCAACATTAACACTAAATAACAACATGAACACTAAATAACAACATGAACACTAAATAACAACATGAACACTAAATAACAACATGAACACTAAATACCAACATGAACACTAAATACCAACATGAACACTAAATAACAACATGAACACTAAATAACAACATGAACACTAAATACCAACATGAACACTAAATACCAACATGAACACTAAATACCAACATGAACACTAAATAACAACATGAACACTAAATACCAACATGAACACTAAATAACAACATGAACACTAAATACCAACATGAACACTAAATACCAACATGAACACTAAATACCAACATGAACACTAAATACCAACATGAACACTAAATAACAACATGAACACTAAATAACAACATGAACACTAAATACCAACATGAACACTAAATACCAACATGAACACTAAATACCAACATGAACACTAAATAACAACATGAACACTAAATGCCAACATGAACACTAAATAACAACATGAACACTAAATACCAACATGAACACTAAATACCAACATGAACACTAAATAACAACATGAACACTAAATAACAACATGAACACTAAATACCAACATGAACACTAAATACCAACATGAACACTAAATAACAACATGAACACTAAATAACAACATGAACACTAAATACCAACATGAACACTAAATACCAACATGAACACTAAATACCAACATGAACACTAAATAACAACATGAACACTAAATAACAACATGAACACTAAATAACAACATGAACACTAAATAACAACATGAACACTAAATAGCAACATTAACAAAGAGAATAACTACCCACCAAAACCCTGTGGGGAAAGCTACCTAAGTATGGTTCCTAATCAGAGACAACGATAGACAGCTGTCCCTGATTGAGAACCATACCCGGCCAAAACAAAGAAATACAAAAACATAGAAAAAAGAACATAGATTGCCCACCCAAATCACACCCTGTCCAAACCAAAATAGAGACATAACAAGCTATAAGGTCAGGGCGTGACACGTACCAGTTAAAGTAAAGAAACCACAAGCACACTAGCATAGAAACCACTAACACAGAACCACTAGCACACTAGCATAGAAACCACTAGCACAGAACCACTAGCACACTAGCATAGAAACCACTAGCACACTAGCATAGAAACCACTAACACAGAACCACTAGCACACTAGCATAGAAACCACTAACACAGAACCACTAGCACACTAGCATAGAAACCACTAGCACACTAGCATAGAAACCACTAACACAGAACCACTAGCACACTAGCATAGAAACCACTAGCACACTAGCATAGAAACCACTAACACAGAACCACTAGCACACTAGCATAGAAACCACTAGCACACTAGCATAGAAACCACTAACACAGAACTACTAGCACACTAGCATAGAAACCACTAGCACACTAGCATAGAAACCACTAGCACACTAGCATAGAAAGGTAAAAAAAAATAACAGTGTATCCTCTAAGACATTGTTACAGTCTATCCTGGATAGGACCCACTCTAAGACATTGTTAGAGTCTATCCTGGATAGGTCCAACTCTAAGACATTACAGTGTAACCTGGATAGGACCCACTCTAAGACATTGATAGAGTCTATCCTGAATAGGTCCCCCTCTAAGACATTCCTCAGCCTGGTCGTCGTACCACTGCCTGGCCACCGTGTCACCACTCTCTACCGTAGATGAGTAGACGACTCTATACAGTAGATGACACTCTACAGTAGACAATTCTATACAGTATATGACACTCTACAGTAGACAACTCTATACAGTATATGATTCTCTACAGTAGACGACACTCTACAGTAGACAACTCTATACAGTATATGACTCTCTACAGTATATGACTCTCTACACTATATGACTCTATACAGTATATGACTCTCTACACTATATGACTCTATACAGTATATGACTCTCTACACTATATGACTCTCTACAGTAGACGACACTCTACAGTAGACAACTCTATACAGTATATGACTCTCTACAGTATATGACTCTCTACACTATATGACTCTATACAGTATATGACTCTCTACACTATATGACTCTCTACAGTAGACGACTCTCTACACTATATGACTCTCTACACTATATGACTCTATACAGTATATGACTCTCTACACTATATGACTCTCTACACTATATGACTCTCTACACTATATGACTCTCTACACTATATGACTCTATACAGTATATGACTCTCTACACTATATGACTCTCTACACTATATGACTCTCTACACTATATGACTCTCTACACTTTTTGACTCTCTACTTCCTCAGACTGCCTTTCTATCACCAGTATCAGGTTGCGGTTCCCTTCTTTCATTCTCTAAACGTTAACTCTCCAACACATCGAGTATGCATCCTATTCCTTAAGTAGCGCACTCATTTTGACCAGGGTCCATAGAGCTCTAGTCAAAAGTAGTGCACTTTATAGGGAATAGGGTGCCATTTTGGATGCAAAATATAATGTAAATGTTAAAGGAATGATTGACTGAACAGCAGCTATTCCTATCTGAAAAGGTCCCTGTCAGACTAACTAACAGGATGACAGATGACAGCAATGAGGCTACATGGCATCTTCTCTTCCCATAGGGTACGTCCAAAATGGCCATCTATTCCCTACATAGTGTACATAGGGGCCTGGTCAAAAGTAGTGCATTATATAGGGGGAATAGGGTGCCTACTCGTTGGAGTGTTACACATTAGTGATGACTGAACATGATTTATTACACAGTAGTTCATAAACATCTTTCATAATTAATCATAGTAATTAATGTAATGTCATTCTGTCAGAGTGTGAAACATAGATAACATGGACGTATAGCAGAATACTAGCCTGGGTCCCAGTGTGGAACATAGATAACATGGACGTATAGCAGAATACTAGCCTGGGTCCCAGTGTGGAACATAGATAACATGGACGTATAACAGAATACTAGCCTGGGTCCCAGTGTGGAACATAGATAACATGGACGTATAGCAGAACACTAGCCTGGGTCCCTGGTCCGTTAAGCGTGTCTTGTCCATCTCAGTGGCAGTGTACAGTCGTGGCCAAAAGTTTTGAGAAGGACACAAATATTAATTTCCAGAAAGTTTGCTGCTTCAGTGTCTTTAGATATTTTTTGTCAGATGTTACTATGGAATACTGAAGTATAATTACAATCATTTCATAAGTGTCAAAGGCTTTTATTGACAATTACATGAAGTTGATGCAAATAGTCAATATTTGCAGTGTTGACCCTTCTTTTTCAAGACCTCTGCAATCCGCCCTGGCATGCTGTCAATTAACTTCTGGGCCACATTCTGACTGATGGCAGCCCATTTTTGCATAATCAATGCTTGGAGTTTGTCAGGATTTGTGGGTTTTTGTTTGTCCACCCGCCTCTTGAGGATTGACCACAAGTTCTCAATGGGATTAAGGTCTGGGGAGTTTCCTGGCCATGGACCAAAAATATCGATGTTTTGTTCCCCGAGCACTTAGTTATCACTTTTGCCTTATGGCAAGGTGCTACATCACGCTGGAAAAGGCATTGTTCCTGGTTGGTTGGGAGAAGTTGCTCTCTGAGGATGTGTTGGTACCATTCTTTATTCATGGCTGTGTTCTTAGGCAAAATTGTGAGTGAGCCCAATCCCTTGGCTGAGAAGCAACCCCACACATGAATGGTCTCAGGATGCTTTACTGTTGGCATGACACAGGACTGATGGTAGCTCTCACCTTGTCTTCTCCAGACAAGCTTTTTTCCGGATGCCCCAAACAATCGGAAAGGGGATTCTTCTGAGAAAATTACTTTACCCCAGTCCTCAGCCGTTCAATCCCTGTACCTTTTGCAGAATATCAGTCTGTCCCTGATGTTTTTCCTGGAGAGAAGTGGCTTCTTTGCTGCCCTTCTTGACACCAGGCCATCCTCCAAAGGTCTTCGCCTCACTGTGTGTGCAGATGCACTCACACCTGCCTGCTGTTCCTGAGCAAGCTCTGTGCTGGTGGTGCCTCGATCCCGCAGCTGAATCAACTTTAGGAGACAGTCCTGGTTCTTACTGGACTTTCTTGGGCGCCCTGAAGTCTTCTTCACAACAATTGAACCGCTCGCCTTGAAGTTCCTGATGATCCGATAATTGGTTGATTTAGTTGCAATCTTACTGGCAGCAATATCCTTGCCTGTGAAGCCCTTTTTGAGCAAAGCAATAATGACGGCACGTGTTTCCTTGCAGGTAAACATGGTTGACAGAGGAAGAACAATGATTCCAAGCACCACCCTCCTTTGAAGCTTACAGTCTGTTATTCGAACACAATCAGCATGACAGAGTGATCTCCAGCCTTGTCATCAACACTCACACCTGTGTTAACAAGATAATCACTGACATGATGTCAGCTGGTCCTTTTGTGGCAGGGCTGAAATGCAGTGGAAATGTTTTTGGGGGATTCGGTTAATTTGCAATGAGGGACTTGTAATTAAGTGCAATTCATCTGATCACTCTTCATAACATTCTGGAGTATATGCAGATTGCCATCATACAAACTGAGGCAGCAGACTTTGTGAAAATTAATATTTGTGTCATTCTCAAAACTATTGGCCACGACTATACATTCTGCTATGGCACCAAGGCCGTCTGCTGGAACATATGCGTGTATAGCCTATTGCTACGCTTATAAAGTTAAGATGTAAGAGTTTCTCAACATCTTAAGCTAAAAGTTCTGATCTGTTGCATCAGCCTCATTGCTTTTAAAAATGTGTTTGTTAGAAAGTGGTTGTATTCATTTGGGATCTATCGTCCCGCAACGGTCCCATGGTCTGTTTGGAATATTTGAGCTCTATCGTCCCACAACGGTCCCAGAGTCTGTTTGGAATATTTGGGATCTATTGTCCCACAACGGTCCCATGGTCTGTTTGGAATATTTGGGATCTATCGTCCCGCAACGGTCCCAGAGTCTGTTTGGAATGAAAAGCTAATGAAAAGTAGATATTCTATGCACGCCTTGGAATTTGATAAGATGGGTGCATGCTATTGCGTCCCACTAGTAGCCTACTTCAATGTGTTTATCTTCACTAGTAGCCTACTTTGATGTGTTTATCTTCACTAGTAGTCTACTTTGATGTGTTTATCTTCACTAGTAGCCTACTTTGATGTGTTTATCTTCACTAGTAGCCTACTTCGATGTGTTTATCTTCACTAGTAGTCTACTTTGATGTGTCTGTCTTCACTAGTAGTCTACTTTGATGTGTCTGTCTTCACTAGTAGTCTACTTTGATGTGTCTGTCTTCACTAGTAGCCTAATTTGATGTGTCTGTCTTCACTAGTAGTCTACTTTGATGTGTCTGTCTTCACTAGTAGCCTACTTTGATGTGTCTGTCTTCACTAGTAGTCTACTTTGATGTGTCTGTCTTCACTAGTAGCATACTTTGATGAGTCTGTCTTCACTAGTAGCCTACTTTGATGTGTCTGTCTTCACTAGTAGTCTACTTTGATGTGTCTGTCTTCACTAGTAGCCTACTTTGATGTGTCTGTCTTCACTAGTAGCCTACTTTGATGTGTTTATCTTCACAAGTAGCCTACTTCGATATGTTTATCTTCACTAGTAGCCTACTTTGATGAGTCTGTCTTCACTAGTAGCCTACTTTGATGTGTCTGTCTTCACTAGTAGTCTACTTTGATGTGTCTGTCTTCACTAGTAGCCTACTTTGATGTGTCTGTCTTCACTAGTAGCCTACTTTTATGTGTCTGTCTTCACTAGTAGCCTACTTTGATGTGTCTGTCTTCACTAGTAGCCTACTTTGATGTGTCTGTCTTCACTAGTAGCCTACTTCGATGTGTCTGTCTTCACTAGTAGCCTACTTTAATGTGTCTGTCTTCACTAGTAGCCTACTTCGATGTGTTTATCTTCACTAGTAGCCTACTTTGATGTGTCTGTCTTCACTAGTAGCCTACTTCGATGTGTTTATCTTCACTAGTAGCCTACTTCGATGTGTTTATCTTCACTAGTAGCCTACTTCGATGTGTTTATCTTCATTAGTAGCCTACTTTGATGTGTTTATCTTCACTAGTAGCCTACTTTGATGAGTCTGTCTTCACTAGTAGCCTACTTTGATGAGTCTGTCTTCACTAGTAGCCTACTTTGATGTGTCTGTCTTCACTAGTAGCCTACTTTGATGTGTCTGTCTTCACTAGTAGCCTACTTCGATGTGTCTGTCTTCACTAGTAGCCTACTTTGATGTGTCTGTCTTCACTAGTAGCCTACTTGTGTCTGTCTTCACTAGTAGCCTACTTTGATGTGTCTGTCTTCACTAGTAGCCTACTTCGATGTGTTTATCTTCACTAGTAGTCTACTTTGATGTGTCTGTCTTCACTAGTAGTCTACTTTGATGTGTCTGTCTTCACTAGTAGCCTACTTCGATGTGTTTATCTTCACTAGTAGCCTACTTTGATGTGTCTGTCTTCACTAGTAGCCTACTTTGATGTGTCTGTCTTCACTAGTAGCCTACTTTGATGTGTTTATCTTCACTAGTAGCCTACTTTGATGTGTCTGTCTTCACTAGTAGACTACTTTGATGTGTCTGTCTTCACTAGTAGCCTACTTCGATGTGTCTGTCTTCACTAGTAGCCTACTTTGATGTGTCTGTCTTCACTAGTAGCCTACTTTGATGTGTCTGTCTTCACTAGTAGCCTACTTCGATGTGTCTGTCTTCACTAGTAGCCTACTTTGATGTGTCTGTCTTCACTAGTAGCCTACTTTGATGTGTCTGTGTTCACTAGTAGCCTACTTCGATGTGTTTATCTTCACTAGTAGTCTACTTTGATGTGTCTGTCTTCACTAGTAGTCTACTTTGATGTGTCTGTCTTCACTAGTAGCCTACTTTGATATGTCTGTCATCACTAGTAGCCTACTTTGATGTGTCTGTCTTCACTAGTAGCCTACTTCGATGTGTTTATCTTCACTAGTAGCCTACTTTGATGTGTCTGTCTTCACTAGTAGCCTACTTCGATGTGTTTATCTTCACTAGTAGCCTACTTTGATGTGTCTGTCTTCACTAGTAGCCTACTTTGATGTGTCTGTCTTCACTAGTAGCCTACTTTGATGTGTCTGTCTTCACTAGTAGCCTACTTTGATGTGTCTGTCTTCACTAGTAGCCTACTTTGATGTGTCTGTCTTCACTAGTAGCCTACTTCGATGTGTTTATCTTCACTAGTAGTCTACTTTGATGTGTCTGTCTTCACTAGTAGTCTACTTTGATGTGTTTATCTTCACTAGTAGCCTACTTCGATGTGTCTGTCTTCACTAGTAGCCTACTTCAATGTGTCTGTCTTCACTAGTAGCCTACTTTGATGTGTCTGTCTTCACTAGTAGCCTACTTTGATGTGTCTGTCTTCACTAGTAGCCTACTTTGATGTGTCTGTCTTCACTAGTAGTCTACTTTGATGTGTCTGTCTTCACTAGTAGTCTACTTTGATGTGTCTGTCTTCACTAGTAGCCTACTTCGATGTGTTTATCTTCACTAGTAGCCTACTTTGATGTGTCTGTCTTCACTAGTAGCCTACTTTGATGTGTCTGTCTTCACTAGTAGCCTACTTTGATGTGTTTATCTTCACTAGTAGCCTACTTTGATGTGTCTGTCTTCACTAGTAGCCTACTTTGATGTGTCTGTCTTCACTAGTAGCCTACTTCGATGTGTCTGTCTTCACTAGTAGCCTACTTTGATGTGTCTGTCTTCACTAGTAGCCTACTTTGATGTGTCTGTCTTCACTAGTAGCCTACTTCGATGTGTCTGTCTTCACTAGTAGTCTACTTTGATGTGTCTGTCTTCACTAGTAGCCTACTTTGATGTGTCTGTGTTCACTAGTAGCCTACTTCGATGTGTTTATCTTCACTAGTAGTCTACTTTGATGTGTCTGTCTTCACTAGTAGTCTACTTTGATGTGTCTGTCTTCACTAGTAGCCTACTTTGATATGTCTGTCATCACTAGTAGCCTACTTTGATGTGTCTGTCTTCACTAGTAGCCTACTTCGATGTGTTTATCTTCACTAGTAGCCTACTTTGATGTGTCTGTCTTCACTAGTAGCCTACTTCGATGTGTTTATCTTCACTAGTAGCCTACTTTGATGTGTCTGTCTTCACTAGTAGCCTACTTTGATGTGTCTGTCTTCACTAGTAGCCTACTTTGATGTGTCTGTCTTCACTAGTAGCCTACTTTGATGTGTCTGTCTTCACTAGTAGCCTACTTTGATGTGTCTGTCTTCACTAGTAGCCTACTTCGATGTGTTTATCTTCACTAGTAGTCTACTTTGATGTGTCTGTCTTCACTAGTAGTCTACTTTGATGTGTTTATCTTCACTAGTAGCCTACTTCGATGTGTCTGTCTTCACTAGTAGCCTACTTCAATGTGTCTGTCTTCACTAGTAGCCTACTTTGATGTGTCTGTCTTCACTAGTAGCCTACTTTGATGTGTCTGTCTTCACTAGTAGCCTACTTTGATGTGTCTGTCTTCACTAGTAGTCTACTTTGATGTGTCTGTCTTCACTAGTAGTCTACTTTGATGTGTCTGTCTTCACTAGTAGCCTACTTTGATGTATCTGTCTTCACTAGTAGTCTAGGACGCCTGAGAAGGACCCGATCACATGACAGGCATGACAGTCTGTCTTCACTAGTAGCCTACTTTGATGTGTCTGTCTTCACTAGTTGTCTACTTCGATGTGTCTGTCTTCACTAGTAGCCTACTTTGATGTGTCTGTCTTCACTAGTAGCCTACTTTGATGTGTCTGTCTTCACTAGTAGTCTACTTCGATGTGTTTATCTTCACTAGTAGCCTACTTCGATGTGTTTATCTTCACTAGTAGCCTACTTCGATGTGTTTATCTTCACTAGTAGCCTACTTTGATGTGTCTGTCTTCACTAGTAGCCTACTTCGATGTGTTTATCTTCACTAGTAGCCTACTTTGATGTGTCTGTCTTCACTAGTAGCCTACTTTGATGAGTCTGTCTTCACTAGTAGCCTACTTTGATGTGTCTGTCTTCACTAGTAGCCTACTTTGATGTGTCTGTCTTCACTAGTAGCCTACTTTGATGTGTTTATCTTCACTAGTAGCCTACTTCGATGTGTTTATCTTCACTAGTAGCCTACTTCGATGTGTTTATTTTCACTAGTAGCCTACTTTGATGTGTCTGTCTTCACTAGTAGCCTACTTCGATGTGTTTATCTTCACTAGTAGCCTACTTTGATGTGTCTGTCTTCACTAGTAGCCTACTTCGATGTGTTTATCTTCACTAGTAGCCTACTTTGATGTGTCTGTCTTCACTAGTAGCGTACTTTGATGTGTCTGTCTTCACTAGTAGTCTACTTTGATGTGTTTATCTTCACTAGTAGCCTACTTTGATGTGTATGTCTTCACTAGTAGCCTAATTCGATGTGTTTATCTTCACTAGTAGTCTACTTTGATGTGTCTGTCTTCACTAGTAGATTACTTCGATGTGTTTATCTTCACTAGTAGCCTACTTTGATGTGTCTGTCTTCACTAGTAGTCTACTTTGATGTGTCTGTCTTCACTAGTAGTCTACTTTGATGTGTCTGTCTTCACTAGTAGCCTACTTCGATGTGTTTATCTTCACTAGTAGTCTACTTTGATGTGTCTGTCTTCACTAGTAGCCTACTTCAATGTGTTTATCTTCACTAGTAGCCTACTTTGATGTGTCTGTCTTCACTAGTAGCCTACTTTGATGTGTCTGTCTTCACTAGTAGCCTACTTCGATGTGTTTATCTTCACTAGTAGCCTACTTCAATGTGTTTATCTTCACTAGTAGCCTACTTTGATGTGTCTGTCTTCACTAGTAGCCTACTTCGATGTGTTTATCTTCACTAGTAGCCTACTTTGATGTGTCTTTCTTCACTAGTAGCCTACTTTGATGTGTCTGTCTTCACTAGTAGCCTACTTTGATGAGTCTGTCTTCACTAGTAGCCTACTTTGATGTGTCTGTCTTCACTAGTAGCCTACTTTGATGTGTCTGTCTTCACTAGTAGTCTACTTTGATGTGTCTGTCTTCACTAGTAGTCTACTTTGATGTGTCTGTCTTCACTAGTAGCCTACTTTGATGTGTCTGTCTTCACTAGTAGTCTACTTTGATGTGTCTGTCTTCACTAGTAGTCTACTTTGATGTGTCTGTCTTCACTAGTAGCCTACTTTGATGTGTCTGTCTTCACTAGTAGTTTACTTTGATGTGTCTGTCTTCACTAGTAGTCTACTTTGATGTGTCTGTCTTCACTAGTAGTCTACTTTGATGTGTCTGTCTTCACTAGTAGTCTACTTTGATGTGTCTGTCTTCACTAGTAGCCTACTTTGATGTGTCTGTCTTCACTAGTAGCCTACTTTGATGTGTCTGTCTTCACTAGTAGCCTACTTCGATGTGTTTATCTTCACTAGTAGTCTACTTTGATGTGTCTGTCTTCACTAGTAGTCTACTTTGATGTGTTTATCTTCACTAGTAGCCTACTTCGATGTGTCTGTCTTCACTAGTAGCCTACTTCAATGTGTCTGTCTTCACTAGTAGTTTACTTTGATGTGTTTATCTTCACTAGTAGCCTACTTTGATGTGTCTGTCTTCACTAGTAGTCTACTTTGATGTGTCTGTCTTCACTAGTAGTCTAGGACGCCTGAGAAGGACCCGATCACATGACAGGCATGACAGTCTGTCTTCACTAGTAGCCTACTTTGATGAGTCTGTCTTCACTAGTAGCCTACTTTGATGTGTCTGTCTTCACTAGTAGCCTACTTTGATGTGTCTGTCTTCACTAGTAGTCTACTTCGATGTGTTTATATTCACTAGTAGCCTACTTCGATGTGTTTATCTTCACTAGTAGCCTACTTCGATGTGTTTATCTTCACTAGTAGCCTACTTTGATGTGTCTGTCTTCACTAGTAGCCTACTTTGATGTGTTTATCTTCACTAGTAGCCTACTTTTATGAGTCTGTCTTCACTAGTAGCCTACTTCGATGTGTTTATCTTCACTAGTTGCCTACTTTGATGTGTCTGTCTTCACTAGTAGCCTACTTTGATGTGTCTGTCTTCACTAGTAGCCTACTTTGATGTGTCTGTCTTCACTAGTAGCCTACTTCGATGTGTTTATCTTCACTAGTAGCCTACTTTGATGTGTCTGTCTTCACTAGTAGTCTACTTTGATGTGTCTGTCTTCACTAGTAGTCTACTTTGATGTTTCTGTCTTCACTAGTAGCCTACTTTGATGTGTCTGTCTTCACTATTAGCCTACTTTGATGTGTCTGTCTTCACTAGTAGCCTACTTTGATGTGTCTGTCTTCACTAGTAGCCTACTTTGATGTGTCTGTCTTCACTAGTAGCCTACTTTGATGTGTCTGTCTTCACTAGTAGCCTACTTTGATGTGTCTGTCTTCACTAGTAGTCTACTTCGATGTGTTTATCTTCACTAGTAGCCTACTTTGATGTGTCTGTCTTCACTAGTAGCCTACTTCGATGTGTTTATCTTCACTAGTAGCCTACTTTGATGTGTCTGTCTTCACTAGTAGCCTACTTTGATGTGTCTGTCTTCACTAGTAGCCTACTTTGATGTGTCTGTCTTCACTAGTAGTCTACTTCGATGTGTTTATCTTCACTAGTAGCCTACTTCGATGTGTTTATCTTCACTAGTAGCCTACTTCGATGTGTTTATCTTCACTAGTAGCCTACTTTGATGTGTCTGTCTTCACTAGTAGCCTACTTTGATGTGTCTGTCTTCACTAGTAGCCTACTTTGATGTGTCTGTCTTCACTAGTAGCCTACTTTGATGTGTCTGTCTTCACTAGTAGTCTACTTCGATGTGTTTATCTTCACTAGTAGCCTACTTTGATGTGTCTGTCTTCACTAGTAGCCTACTTCGATGTGTTTATCTTCACTAGTAGCCTACTTTGATGTGTCTGTCTTCACTAGTAGCCTACTTTGATGTGTCTGTCTTCACTAGTAGCCTACTTTGATGTGTTTATCTTCACTAGTAGCCTACTTCGATGTGTTTATCTTCACTAGTAGCCTACTTTGATGTGTCTGTCTTCACTAGTAGCCTACTTTGATGTGTCTGTCTTCACTAGTAGCCTACTTTGATGTGTCTGTCTTCACTAGTAGTCTACTTCGATGTGTTTATCTTCACTAGTAGCCTACTTCGATGTGTTTATCTTCACTAGTAGCCTACTTCGATGTGTTTATCTTCACTAGTAGCCTACTTTGATGTGTCTGTCTTCACTAGTAGCCTACTTTGATGTGTTTATCTTCACTAGTAGCCTACTTTGATGAGTCTGTCTTCACTAGTAGCCTACTTCGATGTGTTTATCTTCACTAGTTGCCTACTTTGATGTGTCTGTCTTCACTAGTAGCCTACTTTGATGTGTCTGTCTTCACTAGTAGCCTACTTTGATGTGTCTGTCTTCACTAGTAGCCTACTTCGATGTGTTTATCTTCACTAGTAGCCTACTTTGATGTGTCTGTCTTCACTAGTAGTCTACTTTGATGTGTCTGTCTTCACTAGTAGTCTACTTTGATGTTTCTGTCTTCACTAGTAGCCTACTTTGATGTGTCTGTCTTCACTATTAGCCTACTTTGATGTGTCTGTCTTCACTAGTAGCCTACTTTGATGTGTCTGTCTTCACTAGTAGCCTACTTTGATGTGTCTGTCTTCACTAGTAGCCTACTTTGATGTGTCTGTCTTCACTAGTAGCCTACTTTGATGTGTCTGTCTTCACTAGTAGTCTACTTCGATGTGTTTATCTTCACTAGTAGCCTACTTTGATGTGTCTGTCTTCACTAGTAGCCTACTTCGATGTGTTTATCTTCACTAGTAGCCTACTTTGATGTGTCTGTCTTCACTAGTAGCCTACTTTGATGTGTCTGTCTTCACTAGTAGCCTACTTTGATGTGTTTATCTTCACTAGTAGCCTACTTTGATGTGTCTGTCTTCACTAGTAGCCTACTTTGATGAGTCTGTCTTCACTAGTAGCCTACTTTGATGTGTCTGTCTTCACTAGTAGCCTACTTTGATGTGTCTGTCTTCACTAGTAGTCTACTTTGATGTGTCTGTCTTCACTAGTAGTCTACTTTGATGTGTCTGTCTTCACTAGTAGCCTACTTTGATGTGTCTGTCTTCACTAGTAGTCTACTTTGATGTGTCTGTCTTCACTAGTAGTCTACTTTGATGTGTCTGTCTTCACTAGTAGCCTACTTTGATGTGTCTGTCTTCACTAGTAGTCTACTTTGATGTGTCTGTCTTCACTAGTCGTCTACTTTGATGTGTCTGTCTTCACTAGTAGTCTACTTTGATGTGTCTGTCTTCACTAGTAGCCTACTTTGATGTGTCTGTCTTCACTAGTAGCCTACTTTGATGTGTATGTCTTCACTAGTAGTCTACTTTGATGTGTCTGTCTTCACTAGTAGCCTACTTTGATGTGTCTGTCTTCACTAGTAGCCTACTTTGATGTGTCTGTCTTCACTAGTAGCCTACTTTGATGTGTTTATCTTCACAAGTAGCCTACTTTGATGTGTCTGTCTTCACTAGTAGTCTAGGACGCCTGAGAAGGACCCGATCACATGACAGGCATGACAGTCTGTCTTCACTAGTAGCCTACTTTGATGTGTCTGTCTTCACTAGTAGCCTACTTTGATGTGTCTGTCTTCACTAGTAGTCTACTTTGATGTGTCTGTCTTCACTAGTAGCCTACTGTGATGTGTCTGTCTTCACTAGTAGTCTACTTTGATGTGTCTGTCTTCACTAGTAGCCTACTTTGATGTGTCTGTCTTCACTAGTAGCCTACTTTGATGTGTCTGTCTTCACTAGTAGTCTACTTTGATGTGTTTATCTTCACTAGTAGCCTACTTTGATGTGTCTGTCTTCACTAGTAGCCTACTTTGATGTGTCTGTCTTCACTAGTAGTCTACTTCGATGTGTTTATCTTCACTAGTAGCCTACTTCGATGTGTTTATCTTCACTAGTAGCCTACTTCGATGTGTTTATCTTCACTAGTAGCCTACTTTGATGTGTCTGTCTTCACTAGTAGCCTACTTTGATGTGTCTGTCTTCACTAGTAGCCTACTTTGATGTGTCTGTCTTCACTAGTAGCCTACTTTGATGTGTCTGTCTTCACTAGTAGTCTACTTCGATGTGTTTATCTTCACTAGTAGCCTACTTTGATGTGTCTGTCTTCACTAGTAGCCTACTTCGATGTGTTTATCTTCACTAGTAGCCTACTTTGATGTGTCTGTCTTCACTAGTAGCCTACTTTGATGTGTCTGTCTTCACTAGTAGCCTACTTTGATGTGTTTATCTTCACTAGTAGCCTACTTCGATGTGTTTATCTTCACTAGTAGCCTACTTTGATGTGTCTGTCTTCACTAGTAGCCTACTTTGATGTGTCTGTCTTCACTAGTAGCCTACTTTGATGTGTCTGTCTTCACTAGTAGTCTACTTCGATGTGTTTATCTTCACTAGTAGCCTACTTCGATGTGTTTATCTTCACTAGTAGCCTACTTCGATGTGTTTATCTTCACTAGTAGCCTACTTTGATGTGTCTGTCTTCACTAGTAGCCTACTTTGATGTGTTTATCTTCACTAGTAGCCTACTTTGATGAGTCTGTCTTCACTAGTAGCCTACTTCGATGTGTTTATCTTCACTAGTTGCCTACTTTGATGTGTCTGTCTTCACTAGTAGCCTACTTCGATGTGTTTATCTTCACTAGTAGCCTACTTTGATGTGTCTGTCTTCACTAGTAGTCTACTTTGATGTGTCTGTCTTCACTAGTAGTCTACTTTGATGTTTCTGTCTTCACTAGTAGCCTACTTTGATGTGTCTGTCTTCACTATTAGCCTACTTTGATGTGTCTGTCTTCACTAGTAGCCTACTTTGATGTGTCTGTCTTCACTAGTAGCCTACTTTGATGTGTCTGTCTTCACTAGTAGCCTACTTTGATGTGTCTGTCTTCACTAGTAGCCTACTTTGATGTGTCTGTCTTCACTAGTAGTCTACTTCGATGTGTTTATCTTCACTAGTAGCCTACTTTGATGTGTCTGTCTTCACTAGTAGCCTACTTCGATGTGTTTATCTTCACTAGTAGCCTACTTTGATGTGTCTGTCTTCACTAGTAGCCTACTTTGATGTGTCTGTCTTCACTAGTAGCCTACTTTGATGTGTTTATCTTCACTAGTAGCCTACTTTGATGTGTCTGTCTTCACTAGTAGCCTACTTTGATGAGTCTGTCTTCACTAGTAGCCTACTTTGATGTGTCTGTCTTCACTAGTAGCCTACTTTGATGTGTCTGTCTTCACTAGTAGTCTACTTTGATGTGTCTGTCTTCACTAGTAGTCTACTTTGATGTGTCTGTCTTCACTAGTAGCCTACTTTGATGTGTCTGTCTTCACTAGTAGTCTACTTTGATGTGTCTGTCTTCACTAGTAGTCTACTTTGATGTGTCTGTCTTCACTAGTAGCCTACTTTGATGTGTCTGTCTTCACTAGTAGTCTACTTTGATGTGTCTGTCTTCACTAGTCGTCTACTTTGATGTGTCTGTCTTCACTAGTAGTCTACTTTGATGTGTCTGTCTTCACTAGTAGCCTACTTTGATGTGTCTGTCTTCACTAGTAGCCTACTTTGATGTGTATGTCTTCACTAGTAGTCTACTTTGATGTGTCTGTCTTCACTAGTAGCCTACTTTGATGTGTCTGTCTTCACTAGTAGCCTACTTTGATGTGTCTGTCTTCACTAGTAGCCTACTTTGATGTGTTTATCTTCACAAGTAGCCTACTTTGATGTGTCTGTCTTCACTAGTAGTCTAGGACGCCTGAGAAGGACCCGATCACATGACAGGCATGACAGTCTGTCTTCACTAGTAGCCTACTTTGATGTGTCTGTCTTCACTAGTAGCCTACTTTGATGTGTCTGTCTTCACTAGTAGTCTACTTTGATGTGTCTGTCTTCACTAGTAGCCTACTGTGATGTGTCTGTCTTCACTAGTAGTCTACTTTGATGTGTCTGTCTTCACTAGTAGCCTACTTTGATGTGTCTGTCTTCACTAGTAGCCTACTTTGATGTGTCTGTCTTCACTAGTAGTCTACTTTGATGTGTTTATCTTCACTAGTAGCCTACTTTGATGTGTCTGTCTTCACTAGTAGTCTACTTTGATGTGTTTATCTTCACTAGTAGCCTACTTTGATGTGTCTGTCTTCACTAGTAGTCTACTTTGATGTGTCTGTCTTCACTAGTAGTCTACTTTGATGTGTCTGTCTTCACTAGTAGTCTACTTTGATGAGTCTGTCTTCACTAGTAGTCTACTTCATTGTGTTTATTTTCACTAGTAGCCTACTTTGATGTGTCTGTCTTCACTAGTAGCCTACTTTGATGTGTCTGTCTTCACTAGTAGCCTACTTTGATGTGTCTGTCTTCACTAGTAGCCTACTTTGATGTGTCTGTCTTCACTAGTAGCCTACTTTGATGTGTTTATCTTCACTAGTAGCCTACTTTGATGTGTTTATCTTCACTAGTAGCCTACTTTGATGTGTTTATCTTCACTAGTAGCCTACTTTGATGTGTTTATCTTCACTAGTAGTCTACTTTGATGTGTCTGTCTTCACTAGTAGTCTACTTTGATGTGTCTGTCTTCACTAGTAGCCTACTTTGATGTGTTTATCTTCACTAGTAGCCTACTTTGATGTGTTTATCTTCACTAGTAGCCTAGGACGCCTGAGAAGGACCCGATTACATGACAGGCATTGCTTAATAAGAATTGTGATATATGAGACAGCCATGTGAGTGAGAGGTGACTTCGGAGCACGGGGATTGGCAGCAGGGAGAAGGTCATTTTAATTATTATATTCAGCCCAAAGGCACAACGGCATGGATGTTTTTAGGGGGCATTACGGCCACACAAGGGGGCATCCACAGCCATGGTCGCTGGGAAATTCAAGGCCTGAACAGCAAGTTCCGCTCAGTTCCACTCACCAGATGATGCTCATTTACCTTTCAACAAGAAGTTCTGTTTCAGTCTTGAAAAGGGAGAAGCGAACAAATTAGCAACATTTCTAACTCTCTTTGTGGGTTGTGGAGAGAACGAACCAATGTCATTCAGCTGGGTGGAAGCTTGTCTGTTGAGCCATGGGATATGTTCAGCAAGAGAGGAAGGGAGGGAGGGAGAGGGACAGGGGAGAGAGGATATTTCTGGGTGAGTGAGTTTGAGTAAGCATAGGCATTGAGTCGAGAGAGAGAGAGAGAGAGAGAGAGAGAGAGAGAGAGAGAGAGAGAGAGAGAGAGAGAGAGAGAGAGAGAGAGAGAGAGAGAGAGAGAGAGAGAGAGAGAGAGAGAGAGAGAGAGAGAGAGAGAGAGAGAGAGAGAGAGGCCAGGATTGGGGGTGACGACTGGGTGTTGGGTGTCAGTGATAGCAGGCAGTCTGACAGCATACCCCTATTAATCCTGGAGAAGAATGTATCAGAGGATTGCTGGGAATGTCAGGTGTCAGCACCGAGAAAAGGACAGGAGAGGAGAGTCACAGGGTCAGAGATAGTTATAATACTTCTGTACACAATGTGGTGGGTGGGGAGGAAAGTGGAGGGGAGGGTAGAGGGAGGGGAGAGGAAGGGAGGGGAGGGGAAGAGAGGAGAGGAGGGGAGAGGACAGAGGAGAGGTCCACACTGTCCTTTCCACCTGGACAAAAGGAACATCTATGTGGGAATGATGTTCATTGACAACAGCTCAGCGTTCAACACCATAGTGCCTTCAAAGCTCATCACTAAGCTAAGGATCCTGGGACTAAACACCTCCCTCTGCAACTGGATCCTGGCCTTCCTGACGGGCTTTCCCACACTGACCCTAAACATGGAGGCAACCCAAGGGGGGTGCATGCTTAGTCCCTTCATTTACTCTATGATCACCCACGACTGATTGGCTGCACACAACTCCAACACCATCATTAAACCTACTGGCAAACAGACCGGCAGGTGTACTGTTAACACATAACATCCCCTCCATGGTGGTGTACTGTACTGTTAACACATAACATCCCCTCCAGGGTGGTGTAGTGTTAACACATAACATCCCCTCCAGGGTGGTGTACTGTTAACACGGTGGTGTACTGTTAACACATAACATCCCCTCCAGGGTGGTGTACTGTACTGTTAACACATAACATCCCCTCCAGGGTGGTGTACTGTACTGTTAGGACATAACATCCCCTCCATGGTGGTGTACTGTTAACACATTACATCCCCTCCAGGGTGGTGTACTGTTAACACATAACATCCCCTCCAGGGTGGTGTACTGTACTGTTAACACATAACATCCCCTCCAGGGTGGTGTACTGTTAACACATTACATCCCCTCCAGGGTGGTGTACTGTTAACACATAACATCACCTCCAGGGTGGTGTACTGTTAACACATAACATCCCCTCCAGGGTGGTGTACTGTTAACACATAACATCCCCTCCAGGGTGGTGTACTGTTAACACATAACATCCCCTCCAGGGTGGTGTACTGTACTGTTAACACATAACATCACCTCCAGGGTGGTGTACTGTTAACACATAACATCCCCTCCATGGTGGTGTACTGTACTGTTAACACATAACATCCCCTCCAGGGTGGTGTACTGTTAACACATAACATCCCCTCCAGGGTGGTGTACTGTACTGTTAACACATAACATCCCCTCCAGGGTGGTGTACTGTACTGTTAACACATAACATCACCTCCAGGGTGGTGTACTGTTAACACATAACATCCCCTCCATGGTGGTGTACTGTTAACACATAACATCACCTCCAGGGTGGTGTACTGTTAACACATAACATCCCCTCCAGGGTGGTGTACTGTTAACACATAACATCCCCTCCAGGGTGGTTTACTGTACTGTTAACACATAACATCACCTCCAGGGTGGTGTACTGTTAACACATAACATCCCCTCCATGGTGGTGTACTGTTAACACATAACATCCCCTGCAGGGTGGTGTACTGTTAACACATAACATCCCCTCCAGGGTGGTGTACTGTACTGTTAACACATAACATCACCTCCAGGGTGGTGTACTGTTAACACATAACATCCCCTCCAGGGTGGTGTACTGTTAACACATAACATCACCTCCAGGGTGGTGTACTGTTAGGACATAACATCCCCTCCAGGGTGGTGTACTGTTAACACATAACATCACCTCCAGGGTGGTGTACTGTTAACACATAACATCACCTCCAGGGTGGTGTACTGTACTGTTAACACATAACATTACCTCCAGGGTGGTGTACTGTTAACACATAACATCACCTCCAGGGTGGTGTACTGTTAACACGGTGGTGTACTGTTAACACATAACATCCCCTCCAGGGTGGTGTACTGTACTGTTAACACATAACATCCCCTCCAGGGTGGTGTACTGTTAACACATTACATCCCCTCCAGGGTGGTGTACTGTTAACACATAACATCACCTCCAGGGTGGTGTACTGTACTGTTAACACATAACATCCCCTCCAGGGTGGTGTACTGTACTGTTAACACATAACATCCCCTCCAGGGTGGTGTACTGTTAACACATAACATCCCCTCCAGGGTGGTGTACTGTTAACACATAACATCACCTCCAGGGTGGTGTACTGTTAACACATAACATCCCCTCCAGGGTGGTGTACTGTTAACACATAACATCCCCTCCAGGGTGGTGTACTGTACTGTTAACACATAACATCACCTCCAGGGTGGTGTACTGTTAACACATAACATCCCCTCCAGGGTGGTGTACTGTACTGTTAACACATAACATCCCCTCCAGGGTGGTGTACTGTTAACACATAACATCCCCTCCAGGGTGGTGTACTGTTAACACATAACATCCCCTCCAGGGTGGTGTACTGTTAACACATAACATCCCCTCCAGGGTGGTGTACTGTTAACACATAACATCCCCTCCAAGGTGGTGTACTGTACTGTTAACACATAACATCACCTCTAGGGTGGTGTACCGTACTGTTAACACATAACATCCCCTCCAGGGTGGTGTACTGTTAACACATAACATCCCCTCCAGGGTGGTGTACTGTTAACACATAACATCCCCTCCAGGGTGGTGTACTGTTAACACATAACATCCCCTCCAGGGTGGTGTACTGTTAACACATAACATCACCTCCATGGTGGTGTACTGTTAACACATAACATCCCCTCCAGGGTGGTGTACTGTTAACACATAACATCCCCTCCAGGGTGGTGTACTGTTAACACATAACATCACCTCTAGGGTGGTGTACCGTACTGTTAACACATAACATCCCCTCCAGGGTGGTGTACTGTTAACACATAACATCACCTCTAGGGTGGTGTACCGTACTGTTAACACATAACATCCCCTCCAGGGTGGTGTACTGTTAACACATAACATCCCCTCCAGGGTGGTGTACTGTACTGTTAACACATAACATCCCCTCCAGGGTGGTGTACTGTTAACACATAACATCACCTCTAGGGTGGTGTACCGTACTGTTAACACATAACATCCCCTCCAGGGTGGTGTACTGTTAACACATAACATCCCCTCCAGGGTGGTGTACTGTTAACACATAACATCCCCTCCAGGGTGGTGTACTGTTAACACATAACATCACCTCCAGGGTGGTGTACTGTTAACACATAACATCCCCTCCAGGGTGGTGTACTGTTAACACATAACATCCCCTCCAGGGTGGTGTACTGTACTGTTAACACATAACATCACCTCCAGGGTGGTGTACTGTTAACACATAACATCCCCTCCAGGGTGGTGTACTGTACTGTTAACACATAACATCCCCTCCAGGGTGGTGTACTGTTAACACATAACATCCCCTCCAGGGTGGTGTACTGTTAACACATAACATCCCCTCCAGGGTGGTGTACTGTTAACACATAACATCCCCTCCAGGGTGGTGTACTGTTAACACATAACATCCCCTCCAAGGTGGTGTACTGTACTGTTAACACATAACATCACCTCTAGGGTGGTGTACCGTACTGTTAACACATAACATCCCCTCCAGGGTGGTGTACTGTTAACACATAACATCCCCTCCAGGGTGGTGTACTGTTAACACATAACATCCCCTCCAGGGTGGTGTACTGTTAACACATAACATCCCCTCCAGGGTGGTGTACTGTTAACACATAACATCACCTCCATGGTGGTGTACTGTTAACACATAACATCCCCTCCAGGGTGGTGTACTGTTAACACATAACATCCCCTCCAGGGTGGTGTACTGTTAACACATAACATCACCTCTAGGGTGGTGTACCGTACTGTTAACACATAACATCCCCTCCAGGGTGGTGTACTGTTAACACATAACATCACCTCTAGGGTGGTGTACCGTACTGTTAACACATAACATCCCCTCCAGGGTGGTGTACTGTTAACACATAACATCCCCTCCAGGGTGGTGTACTGTACTGTTAACACATAACATCCCCTCCAGGGTGGTGTACTGTTAACACATAACATCACCTCTAGGGTGGTGTACCGTACTGTTAACACATAACATCCCCTCCAGGGTGGTGTACTGTTAACACATAACATCCCCTCCAGGGTGGTGTACTGTTAACACATAACATCCCCTCCAGGGTGGTGTACTGTTAACACATAACATCCCCTCCAGGGTGGTGTACTGTACTGTTAACACATAACATCACCTCTAGGGTGGTGTACCGTACTGTTAACACATAACATCACCTCCAGGGTGGTGTACTGTTAACACATAACATCCCCTCCAGGGTGGTGTACTGTTAACACATAACATCCCCTCCAGGGTGGTGTACTGTTAACACATAACATCCCCTCCAGGGTGGTGTACTGTTAACACATAACATCCCCTCCAAGGTGGTGTACTGTTAACACGTAACATCCCCTCCAGGCAGTTTTTTGTCCCTAATATATTTTATTGAACTAAATCAACAGTGGTAAATAGCACCCAACATTTTCCGGCGGCTCCCTTGGGAATGTTATATTAACCTTTTAATTTTAACTTAAGTATTATAGTTGATGGTTATTACTGGTTTCTTAATGTGTTTGAGCCAATCAGTTGTGTTGTGACAAGGTAGGGGTGGTATACAGATGATAGCCCTATTTGGTAAAAGACCAAGTCCATATTATGTCAAGAACAGATCAAATAAGCAAAGAGAAACAACAGTCCATCATTACTTTAAGACATGAAGGTCAGTTAATATGTAACATCACAAGAACTTTGAAAGTTTCTTCAAGTAAAAACCATCAAGCGCTTCAAGCAAAAACCATCAAGCGCTGTGATGAAACTGGCTCTCATGAGGACCGCCACAGGAATGGAAGACCCAGAGTTATCTCTGCTGCAGAGGATAAGTTCATTAGAGTTAACTGTCTCTCATGAGGACCGCCACAGGAAAGGAAGACCCAGAGTTACCTCTGCTGCAGAGGATAAGTTCATTAGAGTTAACTGTCTCTCATGAGGACCGCCACAGGAATGGAAGACCCAGAGTTACCTCTGCTGCAGAGGATACGTTCATTAGAGTTACCAGCCTCAGAAATTGCAGCCCAAATAAATGCTTCACAGAGTTCAAGTAACAGACACATCTCAACAGCAACTGTTCAGAGGAGACTGTGTGAATCAGGCCTTCATGGTCGAATTGCTGCAAAGAAACCACTAGTAAAGGACATCAATAATAAGAAGAGACTTGCTTGGGTCAAGAAACACGAGCAATGGACATTAGACTGGTGGAAATGTGTCCTTAGGTCTGATGAGTCCCAATTCCAGGTGAAGCTGGTTGAGATAATGCCAAGAGTGTGCAAAGCTTTCATCAAGGCAAAGGGTGACTATGTATAAGAATCTCAAATATAAAATACAGGTTTTTTGGTTACTACACGATTCCATATGTGTTATTTCATAGTTTTGATGTCTTCACTATTATTCTACAATGTAGAAAATAGTAAAAATAAAGAAAAACCCTTGAATCAGTAGGTGTTCTAAAATGTTTGACTGGTCTGTATATAATACATGTATTGTGTGTGTGTGTGTGTGTGTATGAATGTATTGTGTGTGTGTGTGTGTGTGTGTGTGTGTGTGTGTGTGTGTGTGTGTGTGTGTGTGTGTGTGTGTGTGTGTGTGTGTGTGTGTGTGTGTGTGTGTGTGTGTGTGTGTGTGTGTGTGTGTGTGTGTGTGTGTGTGTGACAGAACTCAACAATCAGACTGCCTATAAGTGGATGCTCTGTCTCTCTCCCTTCCATTACCTCTCTCTCTCCTCTCCCTGTCTCTCTTTCTCACTTGCTCTCTCTCTCTCTCCCTTCCATTACCTCTCTCTCTCCTCTCCCTGTCTCTCTTTCTCACTTGCTCTCTCTCTCTCCCTTCCATTACCTCTCTCTCTCCTCTCCCTGTCTCTCTTTCTCACTTGCTCTCTCTCTCTCTCCCTTCCATTACCTCTCTCTCTCCTCTCCCTGTCTCTTTCTCACTTGCTCTCTCTCTCTCTCCCTTCCATTACCTCTCTCTCTCCTCTCCCTGTCTCTCTTTCTCACTTGCTCTCTCTCCCTTCCATTACCTCTCTCTCTCCTCTCCCTGTCTCTCTTTCTCACTTGCTCTCTCTCTCTCTCCCTTCCATTACCTCTCTCTCCTCTCCCTGTCTCTTTCTCACTTGCTCTCTCTCTCTCTCCCTTCCATTACCTCTCTCTCTCCTCTCCCTGTCTCTCTTTCTCACTTGCTCTCTCTCTCTCTCCCTTCCATTACCTCTCTCTCTCCTCTCCCTGTCTCTCTTTCTCACTTGCTCTCTCTCTCTCTCCCTTCCATTACCTCTCTCTCTCCTCTCCCTGTCTCTCTTTCTCACTTGCTCTCTCTCTCTCTCCCTTCCATTACCTCTCTCTCTCCTCTCCCTGTCTCTCTTTTTCACTTGCTCTCTCTCTCTCTCCCTTCCATTACCTCTCTATCTCTCCCCTTCATTGCTCTCATCTCTCTTTTGCCTGTGTGGTTATCTAATTCTTTCCGAGCTTTACGGTTTGGCTGCATCTGGATTTGACACATTTTTCCAAGGGCATTTCATAAACGATTATCTTTCCCCTCTCTCCTTCCCCTCTCTCTCACTCTCTCTCTACCCCCCACCCCTCCCACCCCTCCTCCCTTTTTTCTGATAATGCAGAAGAATTTACATTCAAGGCCTTGTGGCCCACATCGCAACACTAAAATTCAGACAAGGTCTCAGAAACCCATAACAATAGGAACTGAGGGAGGAAGGTATTGGCTGAAGGTGTAGGGTATTGGCTGAGGGAGTAGGGTATTGGCTGAAGGTGTAGGGTATTGGCTGAAGGTGTAGGATATTGGCTGAAGGTGTAGGGTATTGGCTGAAGGTGTAGGATATTGGCTGAAGGTGTAGGGTATTGGCTGAAGGTGTAGGGTATTGGCTGAAGGTGTAGGGTATTGGCTGGGGTTCTGCAGCCAGGCTTCGGTGGTAGAGGCGGTAGAATTGCATTGCCTCACCTAGCTGCCAGAGGATCAAGGTTGTAACAAATGAAATGCTGTAATTTATGGCACGGTGAGATTTTAATGATGTCATTCTGCGTCCTAAATGGTAACCTCTTCCCTATATGGGTTCTGGTCAAAAGTAGTGTACTATATAGGGAATAGGGCTGTAGTATAAAGTACTATATAGGGAATAGAGCTGTAGTATAAAGTACTATACAGGGAATAGGGCTGTAGTATAAAGTACTATATAGGGAATAGGGCTGTTGTATAAAGTACTATATAGGGAATAGAGCTGTAGTATAAAGTACTATACAGGGAATAGGGCTGTAGTATAAAGTACTATATAGGGAATAGGGCTGTAGTATAAAGTAGTGTATAGGGAATAGGGCTGTAGTATAAAGTACTATATAGGGAATAGGGCTGTAGTATAAAGTACTATATAGGGAATAGGGCTGTAGTATAAAGTAGTGTATAGGGAATAGGGCTGTGCTATAAAGTACGATATAGGGAATAGGGCTGTAGTATAAAGTACTATATAGGGAATAGGGCTGTAGTATAAAGTACTATATAGGAAATAGAGCTGTAGTATAAAGTACTCTATAGGGAATAGGGCTGTAGTATAAAGTACTATATAGGGAATAGGGCTGTAGTATAAAGTACTATATAGGGAATAGGGCTGTAGTATAAAGTACTATATAGGGAATAGGGCTGTAGTATAAAGTACTATATAGGGAATAGGGCTGTAGTATAAAGTACTATATAGGGAATAGGGCTGTAGTATAAAGTAGTGTATAGGGAATAGGGTTCCATCTGGGACACTGTTTGAGACAGGGTAATAAAAGGATGGAACACCATGACTCAGCACTTTAGACCTCCATTTAATTTCAGCTGAATGCAATGTCTCCCCTTTCCTCCACCCCCTAGCGGAGGAGGGGAGAAGAGGGGGGGGGGGGGAGGGGAGGAGAAGCAGAGAATAAGAGTAGGAGATAATAAGAGGAGGAGGAGAGAAGAGGAGGAGAGAAGAAGAGGAGGTGGAGGGGAATGGAGGAGAGAAGAGGGGTAGGAGGGGAAGAGGAGAAGAGGAGAGGAGGAGGCGGAGAGAAGGAGGAGAGAAGAGGGGGAGGAGGGGAGGAGGAGAGAAGAGGAGGCCGAGGGGAGGAGGAGAGAAGAGGAGGCGGAGGGGAGGAGGAGAGAAGAGGGGAGGAGGAGAGAAGAGGGGGAGGAGGGGAGGAGGAGAGAATTCAACTCACTCAGGATAGTCGACACCATACATTCTGAGTATGTTGTCTATCACTAGCATCACCATATTACCAGGTAACATTCTGAGGATGTTGTCTATCACTAGCAGCGCCATATCACCAGGTAACATTCTGAGGATGTTGTCTAGCAGCACCATATCACCAGGTAACATTATGAGGATGTTGTCTATCACTAGCAGCACCATATCACCAGGTAACATTATGAGGATGTTGTCTATCACTAGCAGCACCATATCACCAGGTAACATTCTGAGGATGTTGTCTATCACTAGCAGCACCATATCACCAGGTAATATTCTGAGGATGTTGTCTAGCAGCACCATATCACCAGGTAACATTCTGAGGATGTTGTCTATCACTAGCAGCACCATATCACCAGGTAACATTATGAGGATGTTGTCTAGAAGCACCATATCACCAGGTAACAACCTGAGGATTTTGTCTATCAGCACCATATCACCAGGTAACATCTGAGTATGTTGTCTATCAACACCATATCACCAGGTAACATTCTGAGGATGTTGTCTATCACTAGCATCACCATATCACCAGGTAACATTCTGAGTATGTTGTCTATCACTAGCAGCACCATATCACCAGCTAACAATCTGAGTATGTTGTCTATCACTAGCAGCACCATATCACCAGGTAACAATCTGACTATGTTGTCTATCACTAGCATCACCTTATCACCAGGCAACATTCTGAGTATGTTGTCTGTCAGCACCATATCACCAGGTAACAATCTGAGGATGCTGTCTATCAGCACCATATCACCAGGTAACAATCTGAGAATGTTGCCTATCAGCACCATATCACCAGGTAACATTCTATTGATGTTGTCTATCAGCACCATATCACCAGGTAACAATCTGAGGATGTTGTCTATCACTAACAGCACCATATCACCAGGTAACATTCTGAGTATGTTGTCTATCACTAGCAGCACCATATCACCAGGTAACATTCTGAGTATGTTGTCTAGCAGCACCATATCACCTGGTAACATTCTGAGTATGTTGTCTATCACTAACAGCACCATATCACCAGGTAACATTCTGAGGATGTTGTCTATCACTAGCAGCACCATATCACCAGGTAACATTCTGAGTATGTTGTCTATCACTAGCAGCACCATATCACCAGGTAACAATCTGACTATGTTGTCTATCACTAGCATCACCTTATCACCAGGTAACATTCTGAGGATGTTGTCTAGCAGCACCATATCACCAGGTAACATTCTGAGTATGTTGTCTATCACTAGCAGCACCATATCACCAGGTAACATTCTGAGGATGTTGTCTAGCAGCACCATATCACCAGGTAACATTCTGAGTATGTTGTCTATCACTAACAGCACCATATCACCAGGTAACATTCTGAGTATGTTGTCTATCACTAACAGCACCATATCACCAGGTAACATCTGAGGATGTTGTCTATCACTAGCAGCACTTTATCACCAGGTAACATTCTGAGTATGTTGTCTAGCAGCACCATATCACCAGGTAACATTCTGAGTATGTTGTCTATCACTAACAGCACCATATCACCAGGTAACATCTGAGGATGTTGTCCATCACTATCAGCACCATATCACCAGGTGGCATTCTGAGGATGCTGTCTATCAGCACCATATCACCAGGTAACATTCTGAGGATGTTGTCTATCACTAGCAGCACCATATCACCAGGTAACATTATGAGGATGTTGTCTATCACTAGCAGCACCATATCACCAGGTAACATTCTGAGGATGTTGTCTATCACTAGCAGCACCATATCACCAGGTATCATTCTGAGGATGTTGTCTAGCAGCACCATATCACCAGGTAACATTATGAGGATGTTGTCTATCACTAGCAGCACCATATCACCAGGTAACATTATGAGGATGTTGTCTATGACTAGCAGCACCATATCACCAGGTAACATTCTGAGGATGTTGTCTATCACTAGCAGCACCATATCACCAGGTAATATTCTGAGGATGTTGTCTAGCAGCACCATATCACCAGGTAACATTCTGAGGATGTTGTCTATCACTAGCAGCACCATATCACCAGGTAACATTCTGAGTATGTTGTCTATCACTAGCAGCACCATATCACCAGGTAACAATCTGAGTATGTTGTCTATCACTAGCAGCACCATATCACCAGGTAACAATCTGACTATGTTGTCTATCACTAGCATCACCTTATCACCAGGCACCATTCTGAGTATGTTGTCTGTCAGCACCATATCACCAGGTAACAATCTGAGGATGCTGTCTATCAGCACCATATCACCAGGTAACAATCTGAGGATGTTGCCTATCAGCACCATATCACCAGGTAACATTCTATTGATGTTGTCTATCAGCACCATATCACCAGGTAACATTCTGAGGATGTTGTCTATCACTAGCAGCACCATATCACCAGGTAACATTATGAGGATGTTGTCTAGAAGCACCATATCACCAGGTAACAACCTGAGGATTTTGTCTATCAGCACCATATCACCAGGTAACATCTGAGTATGTTGTCTATCAACACCATATCACCAGGTAACATTCTGAGGATGTTGTCTATCACTAGCATCACCATATCACCAGGTAACATTCTGAGTATGTTGTCTATCACTAGCAGCACCATATCACCAGCTAACAATCTGAGTATGTTGTCTATCACTAGCAGCACCATATCACCAGGTAACAATCTGACTATGTTGTCTATCACTAGCATCACCTTATCACCAGGCAACATTCTGAGTATGTTGTCTGTCAGCACCATATCACCAGGTAACAATCTGAGGATGCTGTCTATCAGCACCATATCACCAGGTAACAATCTGAGAATGTTGCCTATCAGCACCATATCACCAGGTAACATTCTATTGATGTTGTCTATCAGCACCATATCACCAGGTAACAATCTGAGGATGTTGTCTATCACTAACAGCACCATATCACCAGGTAACATTCTGAGTATGTTGTCTATCACTAGCAGCACCATATCACCAGGTAACATTCTGAGTATGTTGTCTAGCAGCACCATATCACCTGGTAACATTCTGAGTATGTTGTCTATCACTAACAACACCATATCACCAGGTAACATTCTGAGGATGTTGTCTATCACTAGCAGCACCATATCACCAGGTAACATTCTGAGTATGTTGTCTATCACTAGCAGCACCATATCACCAGGTAACATTCTGAGTATGTTGTCTATCACTAGCAGCACCATATCACCAGGTAACATTCTGAGGATGTTGTCTAGCAGCACCATATCACCAGGTAACATTCTGAGTATGTTGTCTATCACTAACAGCACCATATCACCAGGTAACATTCTGAGTATGTTGTCTATCACTAACAGCACCATATCACCAGGTAACATCTGAGGATGTTGTCTATCACTAGCAGCACTTTATCACCAGGTAACATTCTGAGTATGTTGTCTAGCAGCACCATATCACCAGGTAACATTCTGAGTATGTTGTCTATCACTAACAGCACCATATCACCAGGTAACATCTGAGGATGTTGTCCATCACTATCAGCACCATATCACCAGGTGGCATTCTGAGGATGCTGTCTATCAGCACCATATCACCAGGTAACATTCTGAGGATGTTGTCTATCACTAGCAGCACCATATCACCAGGTAACATTATGAGGATGTTGTCTATCACTAGCAGCACCATATCACCAGGTAACATTCTGAGGATGTTGTCTATCACTAGCAGCACCATATCACCAGGTATCATTCTGAGGATGTTGTCTAGCAGCACCATATCACCAGGTAACATTATGAGGATGTTGTCTATCACTAGCAGCACCATATCACCAGGTAACATTATGAGGATGTTGTCTATGACTAGCAGCACCATATCACCAGGTAACATTCTGAGGATGTTGTCTATCACTAGCAGCACCATATCACCAGGTAATATTCTGAGGATGTTGTCTAGCAGCACCATATCACCAGGTAACATTCTGAGGATGTTGTCTATCACTAGCAGCACCATATCACCAGGTAACATTCTGAGTATGTTGTCTATCACTAGCAGCACCATATCACCAGGTAACAATCTGAGTATGTTGTCTATCACTAGCAGCACCATATCACCAGGTAACAATCTGACTATGTTGTCTATCACTAGCATCACCTTATCACCAGGCACCATTCTGAGTATGTTGTCTGTCAGCACCATATCACCAGGTAACAATCTGAGGATGCTGTCTATCAGCACCATATCACCAGGTAACAATCTGAGGATGTTGCCTATCAGCACCATATCACCAGGTAACATTCTATTGATGTTGTCTATCAGCACCATATCACCAGGTAACATTCTGAGGATGTTGTCTATCACTAGCAGCACCATATCACCAGGTAACATTATGAGGATGTTGTCTAGAAGCACCATATCACCAGGTAACAACCTGAGGATTTTGTCTATCAGCACCATATCACCAGGTAACATCTGAGTATGTTGTCTATCAACACCATATCACCAGGTAACATTCTGAGGATGTTGTCTATCACTAGCATCACCATATCACCAGGTAACATTCTGAGTATGTTGTCTATCACTAGCAGCACCATATCACCAGCTAACAATCTGAGTATGTTGTCTATCACTAGCAGCACCATATCACCAGGTAACAATCTGACTATGTTGTCTATCACTAGCATCACCTTATCACCAGGCAACATTCTGAGTATGTTGTCTGTCAGCACCATATCACCAGGTAACAATCTGAGGATGCTGTCTATCAGCACCATATCACCAGGTAACAATCTGAGAATGTTGCCTATCAGCACCATATCACCAGGTAACATTCTATTGATGTTGTCTATCAGCACCATATCACCAGGTAACAATCTGAGGATGTTGTCTATCACTAACAGCACCATATCACCAGGTAACATTCTGAGTATGTTGTCTATCACTAGCAGCACCATATCACCAGGTAACATTCTGAGTATGTTGTCTAGCAGCACCATATCACCTGGTAACATTCTGAGTATGTTGTCTATCACTAACAACACCATATCACCAGGTAACATTCTGAGGATGTTGTCTATCACTAGCAGCACCATATCACCAGGTAACATTCTGAGTATGTTGTCTATCACTAGCAGCACCATATCACCAGGTAACATTCTGAGTATGTTGTCTATCACTAGCAGCACCATATCACCAGGTAACATTCTGAGGATGTTGTCTAGCAGCACCATATCACCAGGTAACATTCTGAGTATGTTGTCTATCACTAACAGCACCATATCACCAGGTAACATTCTGAGTATGTTGTCTATCACTAACAGCACCATATCACCAGGTAACATCTGAGGATGTTGTCTATCACTAGCAGCACTTTATCACCAGGTAACATTCTGAGTATGTTGTCTAGCAGCACCATATCACCAGGTAACATTCTGAGTATGTTGTCTATCACTAACAGCACCATATCACCAGGTAACATCTGAGGATGTTGTCCATCACTATCAGCACCATATCACCAGGTGGCATTCTGAGGATGCTGTCTATCAGCACCATATCACCAGGTAACATTCTGAGGATGTTGTCTATCACTAGCAGCACCATATCACCAGGTAACATTATGAGGATGTTGTCTATCACTAGCAGCACCATATCACCAGGTAACATTCTGAGGATGTTGTCTATCACTAGCAGCACCATATCACCAGGTATCATTCTGAGGATGTTGTCTAGCAGCACCATATCACCAGGTAACATTATGAGGATGTTGTCTATCACTAGCAGCACCATATCACCAGGTAACATTATGAGGATGTTGTCTATGACTAGCAGCACCATATCACCAGGTAACATTCTGAGGATGTTGTCTATCACTAGCAGCACCATATCACCAGGTAATATTCTGAGGATGTTGTCTAGCAGCACCATATCACCAGGTAACATTCTGAGGATGTTGTCTATCACTAGCAGCACCATATCACCAGGTAACATTCTGAGTATGTTGTCTATCACTAGCAGCACCATATCACCAGGTAACAATCTGAGTATGTTGTCTATCACTAGCAGCACCATATCACCAGATAACAATCTGACTATGTTGTCTATCACTAGCATCACCTTATCACCAGGCACCATTCTGAATATGTTGTCTGTCAGCACCATATCACCAGGTAACAATCTGAGGATGCTGTCTATCAGCACCATATCACCAGGTAACAATCTGAGGATGTTGCCTATCAGCACCATATCACCAGGTAACATTCTATTGATGTTGTCTATCAGCACCATATCACCAGGTAACAATCTGAGGATGTTGTCTATCACTAACAGCACCATATCACCAGGTAACATTCTGAGGATGTTGTCTAGCAGCACCATATCACCAGGTAACAATCTGAGTAGGTTGTCTAGCAGCACCATATCACCAGGTAACATTCTGAGTATGTTGTCTAGCAGCACCATATCACCAGGTAACATTCTGAGTATGTTGTCTAGCAGCACCATATCACCAGGTAACATTCTGAGTATGTTGTCTATCACTAACAGCACCATATCACCAGGTAACATCTGAGGATGTTGTCTATCACTATCAGCACCATATCACCAGGTGGCATTCTGAGTATGTTGTCTATCAGCACCATATCACCAGGTAACATTCTGAGTATGTTGTCTTTCACTAGCATCACCATATCACCAGGTGGCATTCTGAGTATGTTGTCTATCAGCACTATATCACCAGGTAACATTATGAGGATGTTGTCTAGCATCACCATATCACCAGGTAACATTCTGACTATGTTGTCTATCACTAGCATCACCATATCACCAGGTAACAATCTGACTATGTTGTCTAGCAGCACCATATCACCAGGTAAATCCTGAGGATGTTGACTATCACTAGCAGCACCATATCACCAGGTAACAATCTGACTATGTTTTCTAGCAGCACCATATCACCAGGTAACATTATAAGGATGTTGTCTATCAGCACCATATCACCAGGTAACATCCTGAGTATGTTGTCTATCACTAACAGCACCATATCACCAGGTAACATTCTGAGTATGTTGTCTAGCAGCACCATATCACCAGGTAACATTCTGAGGATTTTGTCTATCACTAGCATCACCATATCACCAGGTAACATTCTGAGTATGTTGTCTAGCAGCACCATATCACCAGGTAACAATCTGAGTATGTTGTTTAGCAGCACCATATCACCAGGTAACATTCTGAGTATGTTGTCTATCACTAACAGCACCATATCACCAGGTAACATTCTGAGTATGTTGTCTAGCAGCACCATATCACCAGGTAACAGTCTGAGTATATTGTCTATCACTAGCAGCACCATATCACCAGGTAACATTCTGAGTACGTTGTCTATCACTAGCAGCACCATATCACCAGGTAACATTCTGAGGATGTTGTTTATCACTAACAGCACCATATCACCAGGTAACAATCTGAGTATGTTGTCTTTTACTAAAAGCACCATATCACCAGGTAACAATCTGACTATGTTGTCTATCACTAACAGCACCATATCACCAGGTAACATTCTGAGGATTTTTTCTAGCAGCACCATATCACCAGGTCACATTCTGAGTATGTTGTCTAGCAGCACCATATCACCAGGTCACATTCTGAGTATGTTGTCTTGCAGCACCATATCACCAGGTAACATTCTGACTATGCTTAAATGTATTTGGCACATAAAGGTGACTCTGATTATTACTCATTTTCAGCTAGAGAATCTTTCCAACTGCAGGGCAACACCCTTTATCTCTGCCATCCTTAGGAGAGAGAGAGAGAGAGAGAGAGAGAGAGAAGGGAAAGGACATACAGTCCTTAGGATAGAGGAGGAGTGGATTAATTAGTTGTAAGAGATTAAAGTTTCAGAAGCTCACTTGACCATTTCCTCCCTGCCTTGTCACTTGGAGGCAGAAGAAGTTAGTATGCACTATAGAGTCAGGCTGCTGGCTGGGAGGTTGATGAAGTGTCTGTGAGTCACTACTTGTTTGTGTGAGTGTGTGGCTGGGCTGGAGAAACCATATATCAGCCTGCCACAGGAAGTTCAGTTGGGCATGCTTCCCTCTCCCTCTCCCTTCCATATAAACAGAGGGAGCATGATATCTGATTACGAGAACTGTATGGTTTTTACAGAAAGAGATTTACAGTTGACACATACGTGTTTGGGTGGGAAGCTATCTCAACAGCATTCCCAACAGAAATATCTGAATAGCCTCTAGAATACCTTGAATTTTTGTCCGGAACCTATCTGCTGACATTGAAAGCTCATTTTGAATCACCTTGTGGAAGAATGACTGTCAACGTCAGTCACAGAGCAATTGATATGAATGAACTGTCTCTCAGCAGCGAGATCATCCCATCTTCAAAGGGACAAATACCTCTCTGGGATAGGGTCCAGTTTCCTAAATTTCCTCCTGACTGACATGCCCAGAGTAAACTGCCTGTTACTCAGGCCCAGAAGCCGGGATATGTGTATAATTGGTAGCATTGAATAGAAACACTTTGAAGTTTCTAAAGACCCTGCCACATGGCCACATAGTATAGAGAGAGTACATTTTCATAGAGGACAAAGGAAATCCTTCCACCTCACAGAACTTGAGGTACGAACAAATTTCATGTTCCGGAGAAAGTATAAAAGATGGGTGAAGAATCCAGCTACGAACTGGTCCGTTTGTCACAACTTGGGGAAGCTCATGGGAGACGGTGTGACCACATTACCATAACGCTGTTTATATAATAACCTCAGATATGAGGTTTACATCTAATTGTTGTATTAGATGAATGAGTGAGGATGATACTGTTTATATAATAGCCTCAGATATGAGGTTTACATCTAATAGTTGTATAAGATGAATGAGTGAGGATGATACTGTTTATATAATAGTCTCAGATAGGAGGTTTACATCTAATAGTTGTATAAGATGAATGAGTGAGGATGATACTGTTTATATAATAGTCTCAGATAGGAGGTTTACATCTAATAGTTGTATAAGATGAATGAGTGAGGATGATACTGTTTATATAATAGTCTCAGATAGGAGGTTTACATCTAATAGTTGTATAAGATGAATGAGTGAGGATGATACTGTTTATATAATAGTCTCAGATAGGAGGTTTACATCTAATTGTTGTATTAGATGAATGAGTGAGTATGATACTGTTTATATAATTGTGTAATATGATTGTGGACTGTTTACTGAAGAAAAATACAATTCCCTTTTGATTTGAACTAAATCAGAGGACCGCCCCTGAGCCCAGTTAGGGTCAGACATCCTGGACCGCCCCTGAGCCCAGTTAGGGTCAGACCTCCTGGACCGCCCCTGAGCCCAGTTAGGGTCAGACATCCTGGGACCGCCCCTGAGCCCAGTTAGGGTCAGACATCCTGGACTGCCCCTGAGCCCAGTTAGGGTCAGACATCCTGGACTGCCCCTGAGCCCAGTTAGGGTCAGACATCCTGGGACCGCCCCTGAGCCCAGTTAGGGTCAGACATCCTGGACCGCCCCTGAGCCCAGTTAGGGTCAGACATCCTGGGACCGCCCCTGAGCCCAGTTAGAGTCAGACATCCTGGACCGCCCCTGAGCCCAGTTAGGGTCAGACATCCTGGACCGCCCCTGAGCCCAGTTAGGGTCAGACATCCTGGACCGCCCCTGAGCCCAGTTAGGGTCAGACATCCTGGGACCGCCCCTGAGCCCAGTTAGGGTCAGACCTCCTGGACCGCCCCTGAGCCCAGTTAGGGTCAGGCCTCCTGGACCGCCCCTGAGCCCAGTTAGGGTCAGACATCCTGGGACCGCCCCTGAGCCCAGTTAGGGTCAGACATCCTGGGACCGCCCCTGAGCCCAGTTAGGGTCAGACATCCTGGGACCGCCCCTGAGCCCAGTTAGGGTCAGACATCCTGGACCGCCCCTGAGCCCAGTTAGGGTCAGACATCCTGGACCGCCCCTGAGCCCAGTTAGGGTCAGACATCCTGGGACAGCCCTGAGCCCAGTTAGGGTCAGACATCCTGGACCGCCCCTGAGCCCAGTTAGGGTCAGGCATCCTGGGACCGCCCCTGAGCCCAGTTAGGGTCAGACATCCTGGACCGCCCCTGAGCCCAGTTAGGGTCAGACATCCTGGGACTGCCCCTGAGCCCAGTTAGGGTCAGACATCCTGGACCGCCCCTGAGCCCAGTTAGGGTCAGACATCCTGGGACAGCCCCTGAGCCCAGTTAGGGTCAGACATCCTGGACCGCCCCTGAGCCCAGTTAGGGTCAGACATCCTGGGACCGCCCCTGAGCCCAGTTAGGGTCAGACATCCTGGGACATCCCCTGAGCCCAGTTAGGGTCAGGCCTCCTGGACCGACCCTGAGCCCAGTTAGGGTCAGACATCCTGGACCGCCCCTGAGCCCAGTTAGGGTCAGACATCCTGGGACAGCCCTTTTCTGCCATTCCGAATAAAACCCAGACTCGGGTTTTCGATCAGCAGACCGAGCTTACCTCAATTACGAGAATTGCAGACCATGTTTTTCTCCATTAGGAGGACAAAGGTTGTAGACCATTGCTGAATCTTTTAACCATACCACGTGGTTAAACTCTTAGACTATCAATACCGACAGAATAAGAACAAGTCTTTGATATTAATTACTAGTCTGCAGCTAGGAACTCGGTATCATTGAACGTGAAGAACAACAACCTCCGAAACATCCATTCTATAATGAAACGAATGAATGTCACTCTAAACTACCCACTCTAACCACAACAGAGAGAGAGAGGGAGAGAGACGGACAATTCTACAAAATAAATTAACTTTTCACCGGCGATCAAGACGACACACTGAGCGTAAATATATATATTGATTGCAATTGTTCCCGAATGAGTGAGTGTTCATGTGCAAAGGATTAGCATTTCAACTGTTATAATTATCACTCTGTAGTGACTTCTTAGTCGACCCCCACTCCCCCTCTTGTCTAACAAGCCGCAATGCCAATTTACGACGTTTGGAATGAGACTATCGTGAGGTAAAGTAAATAATTCATTAATTTGAAGACTAATTCAATATCTGAAAAGTTATTTTAGGAAATTATAACTTTGTAATCTAAATAGCCCATTGTAAATCGGACAATTTTTATTTTATTTCACTAGGCAAGTCAGTTAAGAACAAATTCTATTTTCAATGACAGCCTAGGAACAGTGGGTTAACTGCCTGTTCAGGGGCAGAACAACAGATTTGTACCTTGTCAGCTCGGGGATTTGAACTTGTAACCTTTGGGTTACTAGTCCAACTCTCTAACCACTAGGCTACCCTGCCACCCCACAAGTTAGATTAACAAGAATTTAAGCTTTTAAATTAAATAAGATACTTGTATGTTCATGAATGTTTAATATTACAATTATTTATTTGAATTGGCAACCCTCTAATTTCACGGGGTGTTGTCGGCAGGTGTCCCACTAGTGGAACGCCTATCCCTAGGACACAGAGTGACAGAGAGGTGAACGGACATGTTTTTGCAAGGACAAATACATAAAAAAATGTCAAAAGAAAGATGTTTCCAAGTTCTGGTCCTTGAGTGTCCCAAACAGAAAACATTTTTATTGTAACCTTGTACAAGCACACCTGATCCAACTTGTCAACTAATCATCAAGCCCTCAATGACTTTAATGAGGTTTTTTTGTCAAGGGCTGTTGTACTGTTGGGGTACTGGAGGACCAGGATTTGGGGTACTGTAGGACCAGGATTTGGGGTACTCGAGGACCAGGGTTTGGGGTACTGGAGGACCAGAATTTGGGGTACTGGAAGACCAGGATTTGGGGTACTCAAGAACCAGGATTTGGGGTACTGGAGGACCAGGGTTTGGGGTACTGGAGGACCAGGATTTGGGGAACTGGAGGACCAGGGTTTGGGGTACTGGAGGATCAGGATTTTGGGTACTGGAGGACCAGGATTTGGGGTACTGGAGGACCAGGATTTGGGGTACTGGAGGACCAGGATTTGGGGTACTCGAGAACCAGGATTTGGGGTACTGGAGGACCAGGGTTTGGGGTACTGGAGGACCAGGATTTGGGGTACTGGAGGACCAGGGTTTGGGGTACTGGAGGACCAGGGTTTGGGGTACTGGAGGACCAGGATTGGGGTACTCAAAGACCAGGATTTGGGGTACTGGAGGACCAGGATTTGGGGTACTGGAGGACCAGGATTTGGGGTACTCGAAGACCAGGATTTGGGGTACTCGAGGACCAGGAATTGGGGTACTCGAGGACCAGGATTTGGGGTACTCAAGGACCAGGATTTGGAAACACTCTAGAACACCAGGGAAGCTGTCTTATGTCTGATTTTCCAGTATATATGGCAGTAAGGTCGATCTGGAATTCCTTTCTAGCCTTCTTACACATAACTAAACCAGGGAAATACTGGCTACGAGGTTATTCATCATCACTTCACCCATCCTCTTTATATGCTGTCTAATTCTGGAACCATATTTACAAGATATCCAAGACTATGAGGGCTGATCTAGGATCACATAATGAAAAATAAGACAGGAGGGAACAAATCAAATGTCTCTCTAGGAATAGCAATATATTGGGTGCGTTTTTTCAAAAATTCAACAGTTCATATTTTATTATTTACCCCCTCCAGGTGTCACGCCCTGATCTGTTTCACCTGTCTTTGTGCTGGTCTCCACCCCTCCAGGTGTCACGACCTGATCTGTTTCACCTGTCTTTGTGATTGTCTCCACCCCCCTCCAGGTGTCACGCCCTGGTCTGTTTCACCTGTCTTTGTGATTGTCTCCACCCCCTCCGGGTGTCACACCCTGATCTGTTTCACCTGTCTTTGTGATTGTCTCCACCCCCTCCAGGTGTCACACCCTGATCTGTTTCACCTGTCTTTGTGCTTGTCTCCACCCCCCTCCAGGTGTCACACCCTGATCTGTTTCACCTGTCTTTGTGATTGTCTCCACCCCCTCCAGGTGTCACACCCTGATCTGTTTCACCTGTCTTTGTGATTGTCTCCACCCCCCTCCAGGTGTCACACCCTGATCTGTTTCACCTGTCTTTGTGATTGTCTCCACCCCCTCCAGGTGTAACACCCTGATCTGTTTCACCTGTCTTTGTGATTGTCTCCACCCCCTCCAGGTGTCACACCCTGATCTGTTTCACCTGTCTTTGTGCTTGTCTCCACCCACTCCAGGTGTCACACCCTGATCTGTTTCACCTGTCTTTGTGCTGGTCTCCACCCCCCTCCAGGTGTCACACCCTGAACTGTTTCACCTGTCTTTGTGCTGGTCTCCACCCGCCTCCAGGTGTCACACCCTGAACTGTTTGACCTGTCTTTGTGCTGGTCTCCACCCCCCTCCAGGTGTCGCCCATCTTCCCCATTATCCCCTGTGTATTTATACCTGTGTTTTCTGTCTGATTCCTGATACAACCTCTCTTTTAGTAGATAAATGAGCCTTAATTTGTTTCTAAAGAAACTTGGTTACGAAACTTGGTTACGAAAGGTGAGCTTGAACCTGCAGACCTTAGATCTGCAGTCAGATCATAAACCCTCTGTCTGCGCCACCAGGAGATCACTGTGGCCTTGCAGTTTTTTGTCTAACATGGTCATATTCCATGAGTAGAGATGGAGTCCTCCATCGGGGACTTGAGAGGCAGTAGGGCTGATTTGGTTAGATTCATTTTTTTGCTTGAGATTAAGCTACATTTATCTATGATCTTCAATGTGTTTGAGAGTGATTGAGATACATTGTCTAGATATAGCAACATATCGTCTGTGTATAATGATCACTAGATTTGAGGGGTCAGAGCATATCCACACCAATAACCACACGGGTCAGAGCATATCCACACCAATAACCACGCGGGTCAGAGCATATCCACACCAATAACCACGCGGGTCAGAGCATATACACACCAATAACCACGTGGGTCAGAACATATCCACAACAAAAACCACGTGGGTCAGAGCATATCCACACTAATAACCACATGGGTCAGAGCATAGGGCAAAGCAGTTGAGCAGTGTACCCTCCACAGCATGAAATTTATCAAATGTTATTTGTCACATGCTTACTTACAAGCCCTTAACTTTTTAGTGACAGGGGGCAGTATTCAGAGATTCGGATGAATGACATGCCTAAAGTAAACTGCCTGTTACTCAGGCCCAGAAGCTAGGATATGCATATGGTAGCTTTGGATAGAGAACACTCTGAAGTTTCTAAAACTGTTAAAATAATGTCTGTGAGAACTGATATGGCAGGTGAAAACCTGAGGAAAATCCATCCAGGAAGTGGGATTTTTTTAACGTGAGTGGTCTTCCATTGAATGCCTATTGCCTAATTGGTTAGGGCCCAGATTGCAGTTCCTATGGCTTCCACTAGAGAGCAACAGTCGTTTGGTTTCAGGCTTGATTTCTGAAAAACGATGAAGAAAAATACCTTTTGGTTAGGGGACTGGGGAAACAGTACTGGTTTGCACACCCTTTGTTCTTTTTCCTTTCTATTGAATACGCTCTTGTCCGGTTGAAATATGATCCATTATTTAGATAATTGACACCCTGAGGATATAAAAATCGTATGACATGTTTTGATGAACTTTACCGGTTTAGGATGTATTCGCGCGCAAACAAGTTTTTTTCAGTAATCCACTGGCTCAATGGCGGTCACAATATGCAGAGGAATACATCCTATAGACATCCCCTATTTGTCGAAACATGTCAAACAATGTTTATAATTAATCCTCAGGTTGTCTATTGTATAAATAATCAATAATATTTCAACCGGACAATAGCGTATTCAATAGAAAGGAAAAAAAAATTAGGGCGCGCAATCGGTCACGCGCGCAAACAAGCTCTGCTTCATTCTAGAGTCCACTTAGAAAATGGTCTCATTCTTCCTAATTTTTCAGAAAACAAGCCTGAAACAATGTCTAAAGACTGTTGACATCTAGTGTAATTCATAGGAACTGCAATCTGGGTCCTAACGCAATACATACTGTATAGGCATTCAATTAAAAACTACACACTTCAAAAATATCCCACCTCCTGGATGGATTTTCCTCAGGTTTATGCCTGCCATATCAGTTCTGTTATTATCACAGACATTATTTTTAACAGTTTTGGAAACTTTAGAGTGTTTTCTATCCAAATCTACCAATTCTATGCATATCCTAGCTTCTGTGCATGAGTAACCAGCAGTTTACTTTGGGCACGCTTCTCATCCAGATGTCGAAATACTGCCCCCAAGCCATAACAAGCTAGACGGAACCACGTCCTTCTCTCAGCAAATATCAAAGCTGCAGGCTAAAGTTAAATCTAGTCTTGGTTTCCTCTATCGTAATCACTCCTCTTTCACCCCAGCTGCCAAACTAACCCTGATTCAGATGACCATGCTAGATTACGGAGACATAATTTATAGATCGGCAGGTATGGGTGCTCTCGAGGGGCTAGATGTTCTCTACCATTCGGCCATCAGATTTGCCACGAATGCTTTAAAGGACACATCACTGCACTCTATACTCTGTAAACTGGTCATCTCTGTATACTCGTCGCAAGACCCACTGGTTGATGATTACTTTTAAAACCCTCTTAGGCCTCACTCCCCCCCCCCCCCCCCCCATCTGAGTTACCTACTGCAGCCCTCATCCTCCACATACAACACCCGTTCTGCCAGTCACATTCTGTTCGCTGCAGCTAGCGACTGGATTGAGCTGCAACAAACACTCAAACTGGACAGTTCTATCTCAATCTCTTCATTCAAAGACTCAATCATGGACACTCTTACTGACAGTTGTGGCTGCTTTGCGTGATGTATCGTTGTCTCTACCTTCTTGCCCTTTGTGCTGTTGTCTGTGCCCAATAATGTTTGTACCCCGTTTTGTGTTGATACCTTGTTGTGTTGATACCATGTTGTTATGTTGTGTTGATACCATGTTGTTATGTTGTGTTGATACCATGTTGTTATGTTGTGTTGATACCATGTTGTTATGTTGTGTTGATACCTTGTTGTTATGTTGTGTTGATACCATGTTGTTATGTTGTGTTGATACCTTGTTGTTATGTTGTGTTGATACCATGTTGTTATGTTGTGTTGATACCTTGTTGTTATGTTGTGTTGATACCATGTTGTTATGTTGTGTTGATACCATGTTGTTATGTTGTGTTGATACATGTTGTTATGTTGTGTTGATACCATGTTGTTATGTTGTGTTGATACCTTGTTGTTATGTTGTGTTGATACCATGTTGTTATGTTGTGTTGATACCATGTTGTTATGTTGTGTTGATACCTTGTTGTTATGTTGTGTTGATACCTTGTTGTTATGTTGTGTTGATACCTTGTTGTTATGTTGTGTTGATACCATGTTGTTATGTTGTGTTGATACCATGTTGTTATGTTGTGTTGATACCTTGTTGTTATGTTGTGTTGATACCATGTTGTTATGTTGTGTTGATACCATGTTGTTATGTTGTGTTGATACCTTGTTGTTATGTTGTGTTGATACCTTGTTGTTATGTTGTGTTGATACCATGTTGTTATGTTGTGTTGATACCTTGTTGTTATGTTGTGTTGATACCATGTTGTTATGTTGTGTTGATACCATGTTGTTATGTTGTGTTGATACCTTGTTGTTATGTTGTGTTGATACCATGTTGTTATGTTGTTATGATACCATGTTGTTATGTTGTGTTGATACCTTGTTGTGTTGATACCATGTTGTTATGTTGTGTTGATACCTTGTGTTGATACCATGTTGTTATGTTGTGTTGATACCATGTTGTTGTGTTGATACCATGTTGTTATGTTGTGTTGATACCATGTTGTTATGTTGTGTTGATACCATGTTGTTGTGTTGATACCATGTTGTTATGTTGTGTTGATACCATGTTGTTGTGTTGATACCATGTTGTTATGTTGTGTTGATACCATGTTGTTATGTTGATACCATGATGTTATGTTGATACCATGTTGTTGTGTTGATACCATGTTGTTATGTTGTGTTGATACCATGTTGTTATGTTGTGTTGATACCATGTTGTTGTGTTGATACCATGTTGTTATGTTGTGTTGATACCATGTTGTTGTGTTGATACCATGTTGTTATGTTGATACCATGTTGTTATGTTGATACCATGTTGTTATGTTGATACCATGATGTTATGTTGATACCATGTTGTTGTGTTGATACCATGTTGTTATGTTGATACCATGATGTTATGTTGATACCATGATGTTATGTTGATACCATGTTGTTATGTTGTGTTGATACCATGTTGTTATGTTGTGTTGATACCATCTTGTTGTGTTGATACCATGTTGTTATGTTGTGTTGATACCATGTTGTTATGTTGTGTTGATACCATGTTGTTGTGTTGATACCATGCTGTTATGTTGTGTTGATACCATGTTGTTATGTTGATACCATGTTGTTATGTTGATACCATGTTGTTGTGTTGATACCATGTTGTTATGTTGATACCATGTTGTTATGTTGATACCTTGTTGTTATGTTGATACCATGATGTTATGTTGATACCATGTTGTTGTGTTGATACCATGTTGTTGTGTTTATACCATGTTGTTATGTTGTGTTGATGCCATGTTGTTGTGTTGATACCATGATGTTATGTTGTGTTGATACCATGTTGTTATGTTGTGTTGATACCATGTTGTTGTGTTGAGACCATGTTGTTGTGTTGATACCATGTTGTTATGTTGTGTTGAGACCATGTTGTTGTGTTGATACCATGTTGTTATGTTGTGTTGATACCATGTTGTTATGTTGTGTCGATGCCATGTTGTTGTGTTGATACCATGTTGTTATGTTGTGTTGAGACCATGTTGTTGTGTTGATACCATGTTGTTATGTTGTGTTGAGACCATGTTGTTGTGTTGATACCATGTTGTTATGTTGATACCATGTTGTGCTGCTGCCATGTTGTCATGTGTTTCTGCCATGCTATGTAGTGTTGTGTTGTCCCTCTTGTCATGATGTGTGTTTTGTCCTATATTTTTATTTAATTTTAAATCCCAGCCCCCATCCCCGCAGGAGGCCTTTTGGTAGGCTGTCATTGTAAAAATAATTTGTTCTTCACTGACTTGCCTCGTTAAATAAAACTCACATTTAAATGGTGGAGTCTGACTCGATGGATGGCAAATTCTGCTCTCTGTCTAATCGATAAGTAGGAGTAATGAAACGATGTAACGCCATTTGGTGCCTCTTTTAGGATATTGTAAAAATGTGAAGTTGGCAGTAGTAAACGTGGTGGTCAGACAAGCTCATATTTCCAATTTCTATTTGATTAATTATAGAAAATAGAGGTGTAGATAATGGTATTAAATCGATTATTAATGATTTCTGACTGTTTGAGTAGAAAGCTCTTTTGCTTCAGGATTACGAGCCCGGCAGGCATCAATGAGGTTGCAATCAGAGTATATGGCATGCTATAGAGACTCTGAATACCAGGCATGCTATAGAGACTCTGAATACCAGGCATGCTATAGAGACTCTGAATACCAGGCATGCTATAGAGACTCTGAATACCAGGCATGCTATAGAGACTCTGAATACCAGGCATGCTATAGAGCCTTGGTTGCAATCAGAGAGTATATGCTATAGAGCCTTGGTTGCAATCAGAGAGTATATGCTATAGAGCCTTGGTTGCAATCAGAGAGTATATGCTATAGAGTCTTGGTTGCGTGTGGATTGTAGTTTCTCTCATTAGATTTGTCCTGCATGTACAAAATTGCATTCATGTCTGTCTCAATAACCAGATGGAATTTTGTTAATTCTAAGGATATGCTGTTCAGAGAATCAAAAAACGTAGGATCATATTCTACATCAGACAGTCAGTGTGAAGGGTTAACTCTCATTTCCTCTTCTGTTCCATCTGAACAAACACTGTTGAGCTGACAGAGTACAGAGAGGAGGGAGGGGGAGGGATGGGGGAGGGAGGGTTGGGGGCTGAAGGAGTACAGAGGGGAGGGAGGGAGGGAGGGAGGGAGGGCTGAAGGAGTACAGAGAGGAGGAAGGGATGGGGGCTGAAGGAGTACGGAGGGAGGGAGGGAGGGAGGGAGGGAGGGAGGGGGGCTGAAGGAGTACAGAGAGGAGGGAGGAGGGAGGGAGGAATGGGGGGCTGTAGGAGTACAGAGAGGAGGAAGGGAGGGAGGGCTGAAGGAGTACAGAGAGGCAGGGGGGAGGGAGGGAGGGAGGGAGGGTGGAGGAGATGGGGGCTGAAGGAGTACAGAGAGGAGGGAGGAGGGAGGGAGTGAGGGAGGAGATGGGGGCTGAAGGAGTATAGAGAGGAGGGAGGAGGGAGGGAGGGAGGGAGGAGATGGGGGCTGAAGGAGTACAGAGAGGAGGGAGGGATGGGGGCTGAAGGAGTAGGGAGGGAGGGAGGAGGGAGGGAGGGATGGGGGGCTGTAGGAGTACAGAGAGGAGGTAGGGAGGGAGGAGGGAGGGAGGAGATGGGAGGGAGGAGATGGGGGCTGATCCCTCTCTCTCTCTCCTCCACATCTCCCTCCCTCCATCCCCCTCTCTCCCTCTCTTCCACATCTCCCTCCCTACCTCCCCCCTCTCTCTCTTCCACATCTCCCTCCGTCCATCCCCCCCTCTCTCTCCTCCACATCTCCCTCCCTCCATCCCCCTCTCTCTCTCTCCTCCACATCTCCCTCCATCCACCTCTCTCTCTCCTCCACATCTCCCTCCATCCACCTCTCTCTCTCTCCTCCACATCTCTCTCCTTCCATCCCCCTCTCTCTCCCTCCTCCACATCTCCCTTCCTCCATCCCCCTCTCTCTCTCCCTCCATCCCCCTCTCTCTCTCTCCCTCCATCCCCCTCTCTCTCTCCCTCCTTCCTCTCCCTCTCCTCCACATCTCCCTCCTCTGAAGCCCTTCTCTTCCTGCCGCT